>NC_079417.1:7338383-7340883 GCF_026213295.1 Gadus chalcogrammus
CCGATCTGTGTGGGATATTGAGGATATTTAAACAGAGAGACTTTTGGTCATAACAGTTTGTATTCGTTTCCTAGCAGATAATGATTGATCATACATATAATTACTCCAACAAGATTTAAAAACATGGAAAATATTCGGTATGAGCTTTTCCTTACTTTATAACCTCATCGTGTGGGGTATCACACAGTATTTTCATTAGAACACCCAGTTTTCATGCTTCAACCTTCCTTCTTTGACTCACATTCTGCTGTTTCCTAATTTATTCTTTCTCTTTTTTTTGACCTCTCTCTTTCTCTTGCTCTCTTTCTCTCTATCCAGCTCTCGTTCTCTCTCTCTCTCTCTCTCTCTCTCTCTCTCTCTCTCTCTCTCTCTCTCTCTCTCTCTCTCTCTCTGTCTCTCTCTCTCTCTCTCTCTCTCTCTCTCTGTCCTTCTGCCATTCTTCCACTTTCAATGTATGGCTGGCATCCAGAACATCAATACCTCTAATTGGACTTGCACTCAGTGCTTATTGGATCTCTGTATCTCTATCTATCTCTCTCTCGCTGTAGCTCTCTCTCACTCGCTCTCTCTTGCTCGCTCTCTCTTATTCTCTCTCTCTCTCTCTCTCTCTCTCTCTCTCTCTCTCTCTCTCTCTCTCTCTCTCTCTCTCTCTCTCTGTCTCTCTCTCGCTCTGTGTCTCTTTCTCTCTCTCTCTCTCTCTCTCTCTCTCTCTCTCTCTCTCTCTCTCTCTCTCTCTCTCTCTCTCTCTCTCTCTCTCTCTCTCTCTGTCAGTGGTCGTTAAATCCCTAAAAAAAGTTATTTAACAGTGGCATTCGTGGATCCAGCCAAGTGGAAAGTTGTAGCCGAATTTTCAAAAAAAACATAATTTCAAAGTATCTTGACAGTCGGACGTAAACAGTGAAGCCTGAAACTTTTAGAAAAGTTGAAGGTGTCACATAACACTTAAAGCCAGTTATAGATGATTTGAATAAAAGGAAAAACCATGCAATCTG
This sequence comes from Gadus chalcogrammus, assembly GCF_026213295.1. NCBI lineage: Eukaryota > Metazoa > Chordata > Actinopteri > Gadiformes > Gadidae > Gadus > Gadus chalcogrammus. The sequence goes on from NC_079417.1 coordinate 7,339,376, forward strand.
CAATCTCTTTCCATGGTTTTGAATGATGGGCCAGCAATCCGATACCATCATCAAAGCTGCTTCTTCATGAGTAGTACAGGATATAGTATACCCTACACACGGGGATTCAAACTGCTTCTTCATGAGCAGTATAGGCAATTTCCTATACAAGGGGAATCAAACTTTTGCCTCATAAGCAGTAATCCTATACATGGGAATGCAAAATTACATGGAGGGAGTCCTCGCCAGTAAAGGAAACCCGTATGTATAAGCACAGATAAGGAGGATTCAGGAACAACATGCCGCAACGTGCGAACAATACAATCATATATTAAAAGCATATCATTACCTTCTACAAGGGAGTTGGAAATACCCAATACCGCAACCCATGATATGTGTGTGACACCGTGTGTCTGTACTTTTCAGCATGTTCTCCAAACCAAATTAATGTATGTTGTTTGTCAATATGAAACAAACTGGTACAGTTTTCCTATGGACTGGTCGAGGGATCAGCAATATGTCCCATATGTCAAAACAAAATGAACGTTTGTGAATTTGTGATCATTGATTTTCGCTTTGAAATGTAGATTTCAAATCCTGAATTTTAAAAAACTTGACTACAGTTTTGGATGTCGTTTGTTATAATTATGATTCTATTCTCTTTTTGTGGAGATTAAATTTCAGAATAGGTAGAATTGCAGGGTTTATATTATTGTCTGAAACAACATAGTCAACACTTAATCATAGAGGGACCCTTCACATTGGATTATTCATGTATGCAAAACACAACTTACATGCATTCTTCTATATGGCTAACTTACCATCACATACTTTATCTATTAAGTCCTCTAGTGCGTCTTCTGGGCTTTGAGGGCCAAGGCAAACAAGCAAATAAACAAAACAAAACATTTATAGACTCGACTCGCAGCCTAGGCCCCAAAATCCCAGCACTTGGAGTTGAGTAAATGAAGCATGCAGGGGGGCCCATTCATTCATTCTGAGCTTCTGTTTAAGAAAACCATAACCGTTCAACCAACCAACACACGCACGCACACGTACACATGTACACACACCCACAGACACACACACAAACAGTACTTTACTATGTCTCTAGAAACTTCACAAGTAGCATTATCTGCCTGTTTGTGTGTGTGTGTGTGTGTGTGTGTGTGTGTGTGTGTGCGTTGTGTGTGTGTGTGTGTGTGTGTGTGTGTGTGTGTGTGTGTGTGTGTGTGTGTGTGTGTGTGTGTGTGTGTGTGTGTGTGTGTATGTGTTCGTGGTTCTGTGTGTGTCTGCCTGTGTGTGGTATGTGTTTGCACATATGTGCATATCTGTGCGAGCGGGGTGTGATGTCAGCCCGTTCCTTGCCACCCCATTTGCTGTTGCTGTACCGCTGTGATCACAGACAGACGTATAAATCAAACTCCGCTTGATGGATTCATCAGGGCGGCGAAACGATCGCCTGAGAAGATCTCTCGGCTCTCATAGCGCATTGTGTTCTGACGGAAAGGGTATGCAAAGAGCCTAAA
>NC_079417.1:7345883-7443383 GCF_026213295.1 Gadus chalcogrammus
CAATGCCTCCCCTACTTATTTTTTTATTCACATTTGCAATTGCACAGTTCTGTGCAAGTAAACCCCTATCTAAAACATTTGCATCTTCCACGGCACTCTGATTTGCAGCCTCACTTGTCTAGTTGTTCACAACTTCAAAACGTCCAAAATACCCTGCATTGTTCACCAAGCTTTTTCCATCTCCAGTCAGCAGGACTGATATGCAGCACGTTTAGTGTGTTGAAGCAGAGCTGCTCTTGTTGGAGGAATGGCCTCATATGGCCTCTGCTTTCGGGAAAAAAATTCAAGTCTAGCCTCATCTACACTAACAGCTGTGCTTGATCGATCATACAGCAGGACCACAAACTGCTCAAGGATCTCCAGGTCACTATCAGTCAGACTAGGAGGGTATTGACTTAGTTTGCTGAAGATGAGAGAGGCCTCAGGGAAAATGTCCCAGGTTTGCCAGGCAGTCTTTTTGCCTTTGTTGCGAAAGGCTGATACAGTATCACAACCTGTAAAGGCGTGAAAGAATAGAATGCCTTTGGTCTTAACTGGCCCAATAACATGGTATAGGTCATGAACACCAATCCACCGTCTCTCTCTCACCGCTCACACCATGCCCAAATGCAACCCACAGCTGCTGGAGACCAAGATCCTGGAGGGATGGGAAGATGCTCAATGCTATAACAAGAATATCAGTGTCATTGGCTTTGATCATTATGGATTTACTGCCCTCCTCTGTGGCATGTTTGCCATGTACAAAGATCAGCTTCCTCATGGAAACATTTGTCTAGACGATCGAGACAGGTTTCAGATGTACTCAAGACATCGGGTCCCTTGGTTACAACAACTATGTTTGGCACAGTCATTTGAGCAATCTTGTCAGCCAGAAAGTGGAAGAGGTCTGTTTTGTAATCATTATGTCTCAGGAAATTGCGCCAATTTGATGGAACTTTATTCTTGTTTGTCCCTTTGCGTCGACCTCCCTGGCCTCGTTTAGACCTTGTTTCCATTTTGAGGCTGGATGGATTGTACACATCAAACACAATATGTGTGCTCCTGTACTTCATGGCATAAGCATGTATACTGGGAAGAACATCCAGTGCTTCATAGTCCTCAAATGTCATCCAGCTTTTTGGTGGTAGTGTATGGACCAAAGCTGAACCATCTATGATGATGACTTCAGTGTCTGGTTCTTTTTCTGGGCATGTGATGTAGGTTTCAAGGATGGAGGTCAGCTGCGATTTCTGGCAAGCATAAAGTTTTCCACCATCACTCAGTGCAGTGGGGTAGGGCTGATTCTCATGTTAGAAGAACTCCTGCATGTCACATTCTCTGCTCTGACAGGATATAAAGAGTTTGGAGAATATTTGGCAATCCTCCTTCACCAACTTCTGCTTTGGTGGCATAACAGTAGCGGTTTCTTGGCTGAAGAAGTCGACTCTATTTCTCTTGATTGGATCATAGAAAGTGGTTGGATTCTCTTGCAATGCAGACCTTGTGCAAAGTCCTGGGCTTTTGTCTGTCCCTTCTTAAGGTGTGTCTGTAGGAGTTCAGCAGAGCTGGGATTCGCAATATCTCTTGTGTCTATAGAATACAGATCACGACTCTCTTCTTCAAATGGATTGCCTAGGTCTTGCAGACAGTTAGACAGTTTCTTGACCCTCTCCACGAATGTTTTTTGAGCTTGTGGAGTTTGCTCATGATGGACTGTTTGCTCTTGTGCTTCTTTGGTTTGTACTTCAGTTTCATATAGTGACACCAGATGGCTAACCTCAGGACCAGCGACCATCCATCTCCTCAGGGAAGATGGATTCTCTGTGAGACCAATAGCTCCACCGTCGGCCTTGACGATGGCATTTGCTTGCTCATGGGCTTGATCAAGGGCAAGTGCAGAGAAATTGCGACGGGTTTTGTGGACAACAAAGTTGCCACGCCTGAGCCAGTTCTGGGTGTTTTTTGTCCAGAGATAACATGTCCCTGAGGTGGATGGAAAGCCAGCGGGCATAGTTGGTGTTGTTGTTGGCAAAGTATGGAATCTCAATTTGAGATATAGCCATTTCAAGTCAATTTGAGATATAGCCATTTCAAGCTCCCCGCCGCCATTTCGGCCGCCATCTTGGAAATTAGGGCTTTCTGGGAGGTATATTTTGGTATACTTTTAGTATGTTATTCAGCACACCAAATACTACTAGAATCCATTGAAAAACCTTTTGTATAATTTTTTTTGGGGTTAAGCCCTTTTTTTTCATAGATTGACTCACCTATTCCCTAACACATTACATTGACCTCTGACAGAAATGGTAGCCATCTTGAAAATGGTCGCCATCTTTAATTTTTCAGTGGCACACACCTTTTTCCATGAGAATGTTCCTTGAAGAATCGTTGCACCAAATGTGATGGTAGCATCACCATTTGAAGAGTTGATGTAAGTGTTCAAGAGAAATGGCAGCCATCTTGAGAAATGGTTGCCATCTTGAATTTTTGAGGGACAAGCACAGTTAAAAAAAAAAAACATTCTTAAGAGAGTATTTTCACTAAATGTTATGCCTACGTCACTGTTTGAACGATTTACATAACGAGCATTTGACAGAAAGAGCAGCCATCTTGAAAAAAAGGCTGCCATGTTGAATTCTTGGTGGCCAACGCCTTTTTTCCAAAAAGTGACCCTTAGAGAGTATCTGTGCCAAATTTCATGCTTGTATACCAATTTGAACGATTCTCTTGAAATATGCCATTAATCTGCTCCACTAGAAGCACCGCTCTTAGCCTTGTGCTCAATCATTTAATACTGCTACATTTGATTTGACTTGTCCATGCATTTTACACACCGCACTTTTGAAATTGCAGATATGCTGTGAGTTGGAGGAGTCTTTGATCTGTCCCCAATCCGTGATGCTGGAGGCTGAGGAATTTATCCAAGGCTGTCTGCAGGTCTACCATCTCCCTGGAGACATCTTCCCCTCAGCCAGCATGGCCGCTGAGCTGGAGGAAGGGCTCCGCAGCCAACTCAAAGCTTTTGTTGAACGGCGTAGCTTTGTGCTGGCCTGCCACCCCAGCAGCAGGACCTCTTCCACAGAGGGCGTAGCCGGTAGCGTTGAGTTCTCCCAAGGCTCTTCAGGAATCACAGACATGTATGGCTCGGACACAGAGAAAACATGTGCAGACGAGGTCTCCATTGCAGGGTAATTATGTGTAATTAATTATTCAAGATTCAGCTCTCAATGAGTACGAAACGGATAAGAGCATGGTATACATCAGCCGAGGTGTGTTTATGCTCCAGTGTTTTATTTGTTTGAATAGACAAATCCCATCGTTAAAATAGAGGTTCCAGGCTGAGTGAAATGAGGTGGCCCCAATAAGGGAATCCCCCTCTTTCTCTTAACCAATCTAATCCAATGGCTAGTGTAATACCGTAGTTTAAGGTCTGACTGTAACAGCTAGGCTCAACACCTTCATGTCTCCTGCTGCACTTAGGGAGATGGCAGACCGGGAAGGAGACTCAGGAAATGCAGGAGGAGGAGTTGGTGAACTGGTGAGCCCAGACAGCGGTATGGCCACCATCCGCAGCAGCCGTTCCTCCAAGGAGGGCTCTGTTTTCCTGAGTGACGACAGCCCAATCGGTGAGAATATGGCTGGGGCGGCGGCGGCGGCAGGACCCGGGCAACCGTTCTTCAGAAACCCTTCCCCCCTCGGGTTCTCAACCCTCTCCACACCCGTCGCACCTGAGAGGAGGAAGCAACGGCGAAGCCGAAACCGGAGCGATAACTTGGAACTGTTTAATTTTGACCCTTTACAAAATAGTAACTCGACCTTGCCAGCAAAGGTGTCCCTAGAAAACTTGGGGGAAACAGGAGCTGCTGGTCGAGCGGAAAGCTCCAGTCTGTCAGAATATGAGGAGCTGAGTTTGGTTGATTTCTATGCTCCTAAATTTGGATCTGTATCCGAAGATGCAACATCATCAGCCAAACAGTCAAAGTTCCATTGTGGTGATATCCATGAAGCTGAAGTTTCCCACACTCTCCCGAATAGCTTGGTGGATAGCAGCCAACCAAGCCATTGTTCTTACATCCAGGAAGATAAGGATGAAAGGCAAAAACAGATCCTCACTCCCTCTTTGTCAGAAGTATGGGAGGAATTTGGCTTCAAATCAGCGGCAGAGCAAACCATGGTCGAAGATAATATGTCAAATTTAAATAATGTTGTCCAGACTGAGAGTGTGGGGAACATTTTGGAAGCAAATCGAGTCAAAGGTTCAAGCGAGGTTCACATATCAAATTACCGGGAGGATAAAACACTAAAACCTCAACTAAGTATGATTATAGATGCAGACAATACCTTGAACCTGGACTCAGGATTCACACAGTCATTGGATACTTCTACTTTGGCTGATTTGCAGTTGACGCCCCCAGTCGAGGACACTGATGGAATGATTTGGGCAAGTATTGCTGGAGTTCAAGGAAAACTGTTCTCTGTAGCCAAAAAGAGAGAGTGGCCAAGCACACTTACACCAGAGAGCTCAAAAGAAGATGATGAGGGGATGCTTAGAAGGAAAGGAGAGAGTCAGACCGAACTGAAAGATTTTTGGTCTTACTCAGCTGAGAAGGGCTTTATCAAATCTGATAGCGGAACGACAACTTCCTACCCAGAGTCCCTAGATATGTGGAATACGACTATCCGCGATGACAGTTTTTCACCTCTCACCACCCCCGATGTTGAAAACCTACCGGAACTCTCTGATTTCAATAGTGGCCCGGTCTCCACTGTTGAGGACGGAGCTTTAATAGAAAGCCCTCTGGGATGCACTGAGTTTGGCATGGTGATGTGGAACACCACCATACAGGAAGATAGCACTTCTTCAGTTACAAGTCCAGATGCACCAGAAACAGGAAAAGGCTCTGGGCTCTCACAGGATACATCCAGATATGCACCTGCCACACATATGAACCAACAAGTCCAAAATCAGAAGCATGTCTATCAGGAGAAACACACAAACATTTTCGTGGCAGAAGAGGGTGTTCAAATAATCGTAGAAGAGGTGGGTGGAGGAGGTAACGGCCAGGTTAGTTATACTTTGAGTGACCTTGTGGAGCAGGATATGACAGCAGAAGATCAGCAAAATCTGACTTTGAGCGACCAAAACCTTGATAGTTGGGCCATGCCTGTCCCTAAAATGGTCACATCCACGTCAGAGTATGATAATGTAGGGGCTAGTGCTTGGACTGCCCCAACCTCTCCTGAAATCTATGCTAGTCCTGGCACACACATGATACAGTTAGATGGAGAATCCAGCCCTTTTATCGCTTTTGTCAAACCTCAAGAATCACAAAAGGGGAATCAACACTGCGAACAGTCTGCCCCGTTGCATGAAAATTATCGTTCAGAAAGCCAGATGTTCCTTTTTGAGGAAATTAACGAGTTTGATTGCATTGGGTCTCCTATCCAGTCTGAAATTGTTAACAAAGGAAAAGATGCACTGAAGAAGACATCCACTGGATTTGATTCTGAAGATCAATCAACTGTTCAATCCCCATTCATTCTAGTAAATGATTCTCCCCTGTGCAACAGTTCAGAAAGTTTTGATTTGAGTCCAGAAGATTCTCAAGCTATTGCTCAAATACACACTCAACAAGTAGTTTCCCTAAACAAAGATGATAGGGAAACCCTCCAAATGGTTGCTGGGAGTAACAAATCAACCATGAACAGTGACTTATCACTTGATTTAGAAACGACAGTTGCCCGTGTTCATGATGTATCAGTCACTGAAAGAAATGGCAAACCTCACGTTGAAGCAAGGGAAAATGTCGAGGCTGCAGTCGTGGAAACAATGTCCCTGAGCCCAAGCTCTGGGGGAGAGAGGGACGTACTGAGATGTAGTCATGACAGCCTTCTCCTCAGTAGCATAGATGAACTCAGGTCCAACTCAGATGGAGATTCTTCTTCAGGCCTGGAGATGGAGTCCATTGTGGTCTCAGGGTCAGTAACGGAGAGCAAGGGGGGGCAGAGTGATGGTTTGAGCAGGGCGTGGCAGAGTGGTAGTGCCAAGCCAGTGGGAGATGCAGGGAGGTCTATGGAGACATTCAGTATGCTCTCATGTGCTGCTACACTTCTGAAAGCCCAAGAAATCAGGAAACAGTGCAGGCAAAAACAAACGATAACCGCAAACGGTCCAGGTGCATGTGAGAATCAAGCTTTCTTGTTGCAAACTGTAGCAGCTAGACCCACTCACTCTGATGTGGTGCCCTTGGATAAAGGTTCACATGATGAACACGCCAAAAACCAGCCCTGTTCAAAAGAAGGAATTAGTTTCCTTGAGTGCGCTGCTGAATTGGCTACAGATATATGCAGCTCCACTCAACATGTTACAAGCGCTGAGCATTGTCCAACAATAATAGATAACACCATTGAAGATTTCATTATTCCAGAAATTACCGGTCCAAACTTTTCAAAAACACCCCCCGAAGTTGTCCTAGAGCAGGAATTAACGGCATCATGTTGCAGCCTATTGCAGGCTGCGGAAGAAACTTCAGATTGCCAGTCAAACTACGTGGTACGGAGCATGTCATCCTCTTTGAGACATCCGTCCGATCACTTCCTCAAAACCAGAGAGGAAGTTTACGTCCATTCCCAGATATCCATGGAGGATTCTGACGACGGGATCCAGTCTCCCTTGGCTACTCCGTATTGTCCTCCTCTGCTGGGGGTGGAATTCGGTTGGAAGGAACCTACAGCAGAAAAAGACATGCCCTCAAACCACTCGGAGCAGCCATCCCCTGAGCTCACACACAGCTCGTTTTCCCACAACAGCTCCTACATCAGCACCCCGGTGAGCGAATCTGGTCAGCTAACAGAGAGAGCCTGGGCTGGGTCCCCTTTCGCCGGGGATCTCATGGAGGAGGTTTGTGATGAAGAGGATGGGGGGGATTTCAATTCAGGGCCTCCTGTCCCTTCCTTTCGGACCGAAGGACAGGGGAAGGAGAGAGAAGGGGGAGGTTACCTTCAAATGCCATGCACGGGGCTCACAAAGGACCTTATGGGGGGAGAGTGTACTGCTCAGCTTCTTGCTGTGCAGACAATGGAGTCTACATGGGGGGTGACTTCTCAAAGCAGAGAGGATTCCTCATCCAAAGAGCCGACAACGCTCCATGGTTTCGATGGATCCCAAGATCAGGAAATCGGAGACAGTTCAAGTTACTCACAAAGTCAAAGGTAAGGTGGGAACTTTAATTTCTAATTTATGTTATTCATTTTCTACCATACATGGCATTCATACATTTGAATATACAGTACACACTGAAACATAAAATGCTTTTGCCTCGCTTCAAAAACCACAAAATAAATTAGATTTAATGGATTTGGAATTATTTTTTATCATAAGTGACTTAAACACGTCATTTCAGGATCTAGTGATTTTAGAGCAGGAATTAACAAACCGACAAGCCCCAAGTTGCAAGTAGGCTCTGACCTTCACCCCAGCCTCCCTCACACCTGGAGCTCTCTGCGGTGTGTTTCTCACCCTGAGGAATTGAACCACCAGGCCCTCCCGAGGGACAATCGGGTGTTGGAGGAGTGTGTGATGCAGGAGGGAGAGGGGGAATACGTACACAAATATTTTTGTTTGCACATGCATGTTTGCGTGTGTGTGTGTGTGTGTGTGTGTGTGTGTGTGTGTGTGTGTGTGTGTGTGTGTGTGTGTGTGTGTGTGTGTGTGTGTGTGTGTGTGTGTGTGCGCACACACATGTGCAGCAGGTGTGTGTGACAGAAAAAGGTAACAGTAACAGAGGAGAACAAATAACATTTAAAGTAAACACTACTTCCAAATGTTGGGCTTCTGATTGTCGAAGTGTAAACGTTGCTGAGCGTGTGTGTGCCTGTGTGTGTGTGGGATGGTCTGTTTTGAGCTGAGGCCCTGTGTGCCTTCTGAAATCTGTTCATGCCTCATTAAATATGCATTACCTGCTTCGTTACAGCTGTAAATCCCACCACGGTTAATGAATACAGCTCCCCGTAGTTCTCGCACAAGGCGTTTGTTTTTTTGTGTGTGTGTGTATGTGTGTGCGTGCGTGCATATGCATAACAATGATTTTATGTGTGTAAGTGTGTGTGTGTGTGTGTGTGTGTGTGTGTGTGTGTGTGTGTGTGTGTGTGTGTGTGTGTGTGTGTGTGTGTGTGTGTGTGTGCGTGCGTGCGTGCGTGCGTTTGTGTGTGTGTGTGTGTGTGTGTGTGTGTGTGTGTGTGTGTGTGTGTGTGTGCGTGCGTGCGTGCGTGCGTGCGTGCGTGCGTGCGTGCGTGCGTGCGTGCGTGCGTGCGTGCGTGCGTGCGTGCGTGCGTGCGTGCGTGCGTGCGTGCGTGCGTGCGTGCGTGCGTGCGTGCGTGCGTGCGTGCGTGCGTGTGTGTGTGTGTGTGTGAATCTTAGGTTTAGTCTTGTCTTCAAGAGGCTCCGTTTTGGCTCTGTAGTGAGTTCACCAGACTGAAGACTCATAAGCACAGTTTGTGTTCTCTGGGTAATTGTTAGATTGTATTGTTATATTATATTAAAATCTATTATCCTGCACAATTAATTCTTTCAGACCGTTCGGAATGAATGTTTTAGCTGGATCTATGGACAATTGGAATTAGACACAACTCCAAACCCCTCCAAAGTCTGAACCTCATGATTTGGTCATCTGACACACAGCATTTGTTTGTACGGGAATCGGGATACAGTTCATCTATAGATGGCAGTCAATTCACCACTTGCATGCTTGCTTGCATTGTGTGAGGGGACAAAGTTCATGACCTATATTAACGATTGGGTCTCTGTGTTTTGCTTCCCTTCTATACCCTGCGACCCCCCTCTCCCCCCCCCCCCCCCCCCCCCCCCCCCCCCCCAACCCAACCTGCACCCGCCGACCAAGGCACATGGATGGGACAGCGCAGGCCTTCGCCCTACCGCCGCCCTGCGGGAACATTCTGTACCAGTGGACGAGAGACGCAAGCTCCACTGAGTGTCAAGCCAAACATGGCTACAACTACCACCACACCGACCAGAGAGTTGATAGCCAGGGCGACAGGCATGGCGACCCTGACAGCAGTGTCGACTGGCTGCAGGATACCTCAGACAGTCTGGTGGAGTGGGGAGGTGAACCCAGCGTTTTTATGTAAGCTATTTCTTCTAAATATCACAATTAACCTGTTTCTCCACTGCCCTTCTGCCAAACTGCACCTTCTTCGAAGCTTTTTTTTCCACAGTCGTTTAATCGGCTTGGAGATGTTTTATCGAGTGAACTATTTCTAAGCTCAAGTGGAGCCACACTGCTTAGATTATAGACAGTAGATTATAGTCGAAGGCATCCACTGTTCATTAAGTAAGCAGGTTTGAATAAATTAATCAAAATAGCTTATAATTTGTGAATTTAAATTCCGTTCAATCATCTCAAAATCAATTTAATTGAATTTATTTTCTTTGGTAACGTGAAGTTTAGTTTTGGTATCACTTAAAAAAAAAAAATCACTTATAATTTTCTTGTTAAATATTTAAAGATCTCCTATTATGCTACTTTTCTGTTCTTAATTCCTTATTAATGACTCCTATAGAGCAACCTGACACGAATCACAGCACAAAAAACTAGGTTGATTTTCGGGAAACTCTTCCTCTTATCTGTGCGCTTTCAGCGTTCTCTGTCAACACTCGGCTTCTTTATTCTCCGCCCCCTCGCTGTCACGGTTAGCGGGTGGCAGGCAGGCAAATAGGACCCAATAGCAGACAGTTTAATAAAAGGATAATTTATTAACACAAAAGGCAAGGAACACGGGTGACGCGGGTAACACAGGTAACACAGGGAACACAGGTAACACAGAACAAAACTCACCACGAACTAAAATGATCCGACAAGGAACAAAGGAAATACAAGGGCTTAAATACCAAGCACACACAGGGCACGCAACGAGTAACAGCTGAAACACATTAGGGGAGGGAGCAGTAATCACACAGGAGGGAAACTTGACCGGACATGGGGAGAAACAAGACAGAGATACCAAAGTAAAACAGGAAACACACCAAAACAAGACAAGGAAACAGTACCCCCACCTCAAGGGTCGACTACCAGGCGACCCACGACATGCAAAAAAAAGAAAGTCAAACCCAAATAGGGTGGGTGGGGGGGTGCCAGGAGGAAAGAACAAAAAAAAAATCTCGAGGCCTGCAATCCTGGAGACCTGCAACGGCGAAGACCCACAGCTGGCCGGCACCGGCGAAGATGAAGGCGAGGTAGAGGGCAGGCCGCTTCTGGAAGGTCTGGAAGGCGGAACCCCTCGGGAAGGCAAGGTAGAGTGCGGGCCCCTTCTGGAATGTCTGGAAGGCGGGACCCCTCTGGAAGGCAAGGTAGAGGGCGGGCCGCTTCTGGAAGGTCTGGAAGTTCTGGAAGAGGGCCACCCTCAGGAAGGAGTAGGGTTCAGGAACCGGACAGGGCTCGGGGACCGGAGTCAGCTCAGGGGCTGGAGAGAAATGTTGAACCGGATGGCACTCCACAATCAACACCCCCACTCTGATAGTCCGTAAGGCACCCTCCAACCCGGGCCTTGAAGCGACAGCGCTGCACATACGCCCCAACACAACCTCCAACAAAAAGAGCGTCCGCTTGGACCAATGATGGTCGGATCATTCTGTCACGGTTAGCGGGTGGCAGGCAGGCAGGTAGGACCCATAGCAGACAGTTCAATAAGAGGATAATTTATTATCGCAAAAGGCAAGGACCACGGGTGACACGGGTAACACAGGTAACAACGGGGACACAGGTAACACACAGGACACAACTCACCACAAAGTAAACTGATCCGACAATGAACAAAGGAAAGACACAGGCTTAAATACCAAACACACACAGGGCACGCAACGAGTAACAGCTGAAACACATTAGGGGAGGGAGCAGTAATTACACAGGAGTGAAACTTGACCGGACATGGGGAGAAACAAGGCAGAGATACCAAAGTAAAACAGGAAACACACCAAAACAAGACGAGGAAACTGACAGACCACCACATGCAAAATCCGGATTGTTCTACGTAGATAAATCTCGGAAATTTGAACAAGTGAATGCCGAGCAGCGTCCCTAGTGTTTAGCGCTCTGCACAGCCACCCTAGAAGGTCAGCAGGGAATACGTCTAAATGCATGTAGTCATTATTTGACACTTTAGTATGGTTAAACATGATTATAAATCATTACATCAACGTTTATAGGTCATAAAAGTCGAAAAAGCATAAAAGGTGGAATTTCAGACGTCGTATTTAGTGGCAGAAATATAAACTAGTTACGTATATATATATATATATATATATATATATATGTATGTATTTATCAGTCCCTCCAGAAAAACGCGATTATGCGATTGCATAATTTGACGCATAATCAGCCAAAGTCTGCATATTCATGCGGGGGCCGCATTTTTTCAAATATGCAACACTTTCACCGCATAAATTGCAGATTTCCGCTCAAAATATGCGGGGCTTGCATGATTTCATAATCCCTTCATTTTCGTTGCAAAAAAGTCACATATATCTAAAATGGAAAAATGTTGCGTATACTTCACACAAGAGCAGCCATTTCCCCCTGTTGCCATGGGAACGTTATGAAGTGATGTAATTATGCAACGTGAACGTCATCGAAAAGCTGCACTTTTCGCAAGTTCCCGCATTTTTTCGCAAGTTCCCGCAGTTTTGCAAGTTCCCGCAATTTCATCGCATAAGATTGCATAAATATGCTGCATATTTCAATCCAATTTTTAAGAAAACGTGCCGCATAATCAAGGATTTTTGGCCGCAACAATTGCAGAAAAGCGCTCCATTTTTCTGGAGGGACTGATATATAGTGTTATATATATATTTATATTGTCCTTAAATTTATGTTATTTATATTTCTTAGGTTGTATCTTTTATCTGTTATGTATGTATATATGTTTACATTATATATATATATATAATATTATATATTTTATATTATATTTTATTCTTAATATTTGTGTATGTACATCTTTAATAATCACCCTGGGATTATTAAAGTATTAATCAATCCATCAATCTGATAGAACAAGTGCTAGTTTCTTTGCTGTTTGGTCTTCATACACAGTACTGTAATTTCCGCCTTGAGCTCAAAGGTTCAAAAGGAGTTGAAAAGTAGGCAATAACAACCAGTCCATGGCAGTATGGGCACTAACACTGCTCTGCATTGTCTCTGTAGCCCACACTCACATCCCAAGCAGAAAAGAATTACGTCTCTCTCAGTCATTCTCAATCTCTTTCCATCTTTACACATTTTCATAAATTCACAGTGCCGTGCCACTGAGCAAAATGTGAGTTTGATGCACTCTAGGTTTAGGTTTTAGATTGATCCTCGTTGATTTATAGATGCAAATCTATGGATTGCTCGTGGCGATATTTTTTCTCCTGGTCTCTGTTGCCGTGGTGGTGTTGGCCGTGTTGTTCTGTTTAGTGGCTCAGTTATGCATCGCTGCCCCTCCTAACAGATCCTCTGAACAAGGAGATTATGCTGCATCCATTCAGAACACCGGGCAGGAATGCTACAATCAAGATGATGAGGTGGAAGGCCAAGATGGTAAATATGTTACGGGAAATGTAAGAACATTCCTTTCAAATTCTTCTTGGAGAACCTGTGTGACAAGCCAACATAAACGGCATCACGTTTTGGTAAATCAGCCAAGATGTGGTTTAGCTTTATTCTGAATCATGGAGGAAAAATGGAGGTCCTCTTTTCGAGGTTATTGTATGTAAACTGTTTACTTTCTACCTTGTTTAATAATCATGAGAAATGTACATCTGGGTTTATTCTATGTGCACTTTTCCATGGGCCCTCTAACATGAACCCCTTACTGACAGCCCGTGGGTAAGATTGATATGAGCCTAAATGTATTTGATTTATGATCATATATAAATATATCTATACCATTAAAACCCTCACAATCCGTCATATAAAGAACTGCCCTCAATCCTGGAACTTTCCCCAGGGTCTTATCACAGGGGGAAGCTAGAAGGTCAGCCCATCGACGGGTCACTGGACCACAGCGAGGGGTCTCTCACTACAGACGACGCCGTGGAAAGCGACAGTACTCCCAAGCTCAACACCGGTGACGTGGACAGTAGTCTAAGCCTCTTCCTTTGGTTTGCTCTGCTTCACAACGTGACTCGACCTGACCATCTGATATATATATATATATATATATATAGAGCAAGTAAAGCTGATATAGGCTCTGTGATGCAGACTCTGTGACGTTGGCCTTGCCATATATGATGATACATGTGATCCATCAAACACTCCCTTAATTATCGTGGAAGAATCCTTGAGAAGGAAGGCAGAAAGAGAGACTCATCCCTCCTTCCTGTGCAACGGGTGTCTGAATGGGCACATTTCCAATATATTACTTCATTTTGCAACATATATTTTGTATAACCTTAGCCTCATAGCATAATTGCTAAGTCATATTTTGTTCAAATTGTGATATCTAATGATTTACTGTGCCTGATCGGATATATCCTAAGCCAATCAGAGTGCTTTTTCAATTCCGTAATCACTATCTGCCTAAGTCATCTATTTGACTTTTTGACGCTAAATAAAAAGATGCACCTTCAAATACGACTTAGGCAATTACGCTATGAGACTAACGATTACGCAACACTGTTCCTTTTTTTTAATTTATTTATTTATTTATTTTTTTGGGAGCATTGGAAATAGCGTAGTGTACCCCTCCATGTCCACAGCGGCGGGCGCCCAGGAACCCATCCCGGAATACAGTGCGGCGGAGGAGCGCCGGGACAGCCTGCTGTGGAGGAGCGTGGCGATCGGAGACCAGGAGCATCGCGTGGACATGAAGTGCATCGAGCCATACAGGAGGGTCGTCTCCCATGGAGGTGAACACGCACACGCACAGATGCACGCGCACAGATGCACACACACATGCACACGCAAAGACTCACATGGCATAGCGTTGAAGCCACTTGAGGTTGGAAAAGACACTACGTCACATGCCCTGGGAATTGAACTAGCACACCCGCACCACACACACGCACGCACACAGACACACAGACGTACACACAAAGACGGCCGTGGCAAGTAGGAGGACTTGTTTTAGTGCACAAAGTTGAGTTTTTCCTGTTGACATGCATGTGAATATTGAACACATTGTGTTTTTTGTTTTGCAGGTTACTATGGTGACCAGAACGCCATCATTGTCTTTGCAGCGTGCTTCCTACCAGATAGTAACTGTGAAAACTACAACTATGTCATGGAAAATCTTTTCCTGTAAGAAAATTTTCACTGACAAATACAATAGACTTTGCCAATGCCTGTTTGTCAGAAGACCCCAAAATGTCAAACACCCTATTTTCTTTTAAGATAAATTCTATTTACTTAGCTTCATTGGTAAATCAGTGTCTGTGTATTTGAGTCTATTTGTGTGTATGTGTGTATTGGGTCTGTGTGTGTTTGTGTGTACAGGTATGTCATTGGTACTTTGGAGCTGATGGTGGCGGAGGACTATATGGTTGTTTATCTAAACGGAGCCACACCGCGCCGGAGAATGCCTGGCTTCAGCTGGATGAAGAAGTGCTACCAGATGATAGACAGGAGGTAACGCACAAATATCGGCCTCTTCTGACATCACAAGTGGGCATTTCCACATAGATGTATGACTGATAGATGAGCAACGTTTGCTACAGTCCACTTGGTAGGCTGGTTGACTGAACTATCCAGTGTACATTTAGGTGGATACACCCATTTGTGAGGTCAGAAGAGGCCGAATTTCAAAAAGGCTTGTAATGGCTAATCGCACTCACACCTGGTAGTATAATATGTCACCTTTAATGAGCATTTCTTCTGTTTTTACTTTCCTGCTGTGGACACCCTAACTAACGCAGGGTGTGAGCATCTAACACACAAGCATAATTAAATTATGTTTTCGCTTTTGTTCCCATAGGCTGAAGAAGAACCTGAAGCAGTTCATAATTGTGCATCCTTCCTGGTTCATACGGACTGTACTGGGTCTGACCCGACCCTTCATAAGGTCTCAACTAGTTCCCTATATTATACAAACTGAGTGAGATATTTAGATAGATTGTCTAGTAGGAAGTGCTCTCCAAACCTCCACTAGCTAGAATTTGATACAGATTATTGGAGTATAGATTATTACAGAGTATCTATTCCATAGGAATAGATATTAGTTGGAGTTTGAGTGAGTGATAATGTATCCGCAATTCTGTATCAAGCAATATGGTCTTACAAGCATGAATAGCGGAAATACTTGCTGACAAAATGCTGACCTCCTTGAATAAAGAATCCTTATACAAATAGCCATCATAAAGATTAGCAAACCAAAGGATAGCATCATGATGCATCGTTTATTTCAGACAGACCAATATTTGTTTTTTTTTTATTTCTTCAGCTACAAGTTCAGCAGTAAGATCAAATATGTGCACAGTCTGGCAGAGCTGTGGGCGATGGTTCCCATGGAGTATGTGCAGATTCCTGCGAGTATTGTCAGGTCAGTCCAAGACTCATATTATTTTATTCTCATCACTGCATTGGTCAAGTCATTTGTGAAATCAGCAAGTTGCTGGTATGTTTAAATGTACTGTCAAACTGTTTCATAGACCTACATGGTAGAAATATTTTTCAAAAGGTTAAGGTAAAATAGAAACTTGCAGGTTGGCACCTCCTGAATAAGTAATAATTTGTAAGTTTTGCGGTGAATAGTTTGCTAGCATTTACTCCGCAGGTTAAAAAAACAACTCAATAACTGTAACATTGGGGTTAGGCAGAACCCAAAGTGTACAGACTGACAATGGTGAAAGGGCAGTCAAAAGGTTTATTGAATGCACAGAGGATCTGGATCGGGCAGGCAGAGTAAACGGGGACAGGCAATAAGAGTACGGGGACCGGCAGGCCATCAGGTATACTGGGGGTACCGTCGGGCGGGCGGGTAGTCAGGCAGGCGAGGGGTCGGTATCAGGAGGGCAGATAGGCAGGCGAGGAGCCGGAAACAGGGGAGCAGACAGGCCAGCAGGGACTCGACAAAAGGGTGCTCAGACAGGCGAGGGTTCGGGAACAGGCAGGATCAGTGTCGGAGAAACAGTTCTGGAGTTGCGGGAAAGCTCTGTGAGTAACGAGAGACAATCTGGCAGAGACTGAGTAGAGAGAGAGGATTGATATAGAGCAGGGGTCACCAACCTTTTTGAACCTGAGAGCTACTTCATGGGTACTGAGTCATACGAAGGGCACCAAGTTTGATACACTCTTCTGAAATAACCAATTTGCTCAGTTTGCCTTTAGTTATATATTATTTATATTGATTAATGATACTCATCTATGTGAAGAAACTGATCATGTTAAAGAGTGCTTCTAGAATGAGCTGTGCTATTTTCAGAACAGGCCTGCGGGCCCCTCATATGGTCCTTGCGGGCGCCCTGGTGCCCGCGGGCACCGTGTTGGAGACCCCTGATATAGAGGGAGCACAGGTGAAGGTGGTTGAGCTAATTAGGTGGGATCAGCTTGGCAAGCAGGTGAACGGGAAAATCAGGAGCGGACCATGATAAGTAACAGCCAGTAGCTCAAGATTAACACGACAATACTTTAAAAATGGTTTTACCCGTCATTTGGTTTCTTGCTTCATTCAACAAGGTAAATATACAGCTGAAGTCGCTGTGTGGGGTATCATTTGAGCTAGGGAGCTAGCTCGGCTTCAAGTTGCTCTTAAAGAGCGTTAAGGTCATATGTCAACATGTCATGTCTCAACTGGAAAAAGAGAAAATGCAAGATGGATGAACTTATCCCATTATAACATTAATTATTAATATTGGAGGTATGACATGCTGATAATTTCCAACTCTCCTCCAAGGTACGAAGAGGAGAGGGGTATACACACATTTGCATGCATGAGGTAAATCATTGAACGTGTGTTCCGGTTGCCCTTGTCTGTGCTTTTAGTTTGTGCTCCATATCTGATTTGACTAACAATTTCCCCTAAAGCCTGCCTTTTAATCTTGTCACCCTATTCCCTCAATAAATTACACATTAATGCTTGCTGGCTCGGGAAAATGAATGCAATCAGTTACGTTGTGGCTCTTTTACAGATGACTGTGAATATCGGTAGAATTTTATAACCAGGTGAACACAAAGCAGCTCGATCATTTATTTTATTCAACCAGCAAAAAGCGAATCAGCCTTGTTTGCCTTTAAGTACTTTCAAGATAAAAGCCTGGTTAGGTTAACCTTGTAAGTTGGCATTCCCGTTGGTACTTTTTTGTGATTGGTATTATTGTGTTTTAAAATCATCAAAAAGTATAGACCTATCAGAAATAGAATCTATGACTTGTAACCTATTTTCATTAGACTGCCACTTATCGTGGAATCTATTAATGACTTATCTATTTCACTTCAACTAACTAAAAACATGAGGAATCGGAGAGTCCGGATCAAGTATTGACAGAGACTTTATTGCTACCCGTGAGCAAGCAACGACGAAGCCGAGTGAGGTTTACAAAGACACTCCAGAATGATTAGGGTACCTTGTACCTTGTTGTTTTATTGGGTCATACTGTATCTTTGAACGTATATTAACCTCTATGCAGATAGATGATGTACCTGTGTGAATGTCAGCATATTCTCATGTTTTCTAGGTCATAAATGACCTAGGTCATAAATGCCTTTTGAACATATATTATCTCTATGCACACAGATAGATGGTGTACAGGTGTGCATATCAGCATATTCTTCAGAAAGTACATCAGATAAGAATAGAGTGAACCGACTCACTGGCGCCACATAACACCTAGCATATAGGGGAAAAGTGATCAGCTATCTTCCACCATTAAAGTATCTATATGATATGTAGTCCTAATAATAATCATAGTTTAACATAAAATGTAAGGTTAATTCCTACCATACCACATCAATTTGTTACTGGAAAATGGCATCAGAATGAAGGCCCATGCAATTCCCCTTTTTATAGGCAATCTTTTCAGTGCATCACCATTTTCCACATCGAGAACCAATGCATTACCCCGTGTCTCAGCTGCTGTAACACTCGCATCCCTACTTCCACGCATTGCCAACCTCCCCACCTATCAGATATATAATCTATAACTTGTAACCTATTATCAGTAGACTGCTTCATTTTATAGATAAATTGGTTGATGGAAAATGGCATATGAATGAAGGCCTAACTCCCCCACGCCGTTTTCTCCATGCATCGAATTTGGAAGGCATAAAAGAAAAGGCAATTGTGGCTGATATGCACTCTGTTCTGCTGGTTGAGTAAGAAAACGTTCCAGTTGCTTTTTTGTTCAATTGGATTTAAAAATAAAACTGATTGAAACGAAGGCACACTGACTGAGCTATACTCTACCCTTTATACTAAATATTATACTTTACTCTCTATCATAATACTATACTCTATTTTCATACTAATTATATTTTACTTTCTATGCTAAATACTATACTCATTCTAAATGCCATGGCATACTTAACTCTACTCTTGTCTATTTTGTCTCTACTAACGCTCCTCTGGTATTGTCGAGATGCTGAGCCAGATTGCTGCATGTGTTGTGCATTTTGCTCCCTTGACATATGGATCTCCCACTTACTGACTCTTTTAACCCTGTACATCCCCCCCCCCCCCACACACACACACACAATACCTGTGAACCAGACTGGATAAAGAACTACAGCGATCAGCAGACAAGTAAGCAGTATGGATGCATGCTTTCGTGTAAATACTTCCTCCCATATACTACAAATTCCATTTGACGCCCACTGTATCTCCGTCTCTCTCTCTTCTAGAGACAAGAAGAAGGGTAACTCTGCGGTGTGACGGGAGTCACCTGTGGATTCATCTTGATGCAAGGCCAATGCTACTCTATTGAGTATGTTGCATGCCACGCCCTTTACAGTTCATGGCTATGGAGTGCATATGGTTGAACGTCTCCGCTGTATAGCAGGTTAATGAATGTGCAGAGAATGTGATGCATAATCATACTCCAAACACTGTGCTGTTGCTATGGAAGGAATTCTGGCATCATTCAGAACGGAGAGAAAATGAAAAAGAATGTGGTTTCACACTGTATTTGCAAAAACATTTGTGCGATGAATGTGCCTAAATGTTATTTTAGTATCTTCCCCTGGATTTCGTTTGGCATTTGTTATTTTACCTATGTGGTGTCAAGATCAATAACCAACTATCCAGAGATGTATTTTTTAATTAAATGGAATAGACTAGGGCTACCTATACCATGTCAAAATAGAGCTGTTCATTGAGCCCTGCCCATTGTATTCATTATTGTGGGCTGTGCTGTCTTGATTATGTTGTCTATTCATTTAGTTCAGGTTTTATGGCCATTTCCCTGTTTGATATGATCAGGACAGCTATATATTTGGACTCCACTGTCATGCATGAATTGCTGTCAAGGTGTCGTCGGCTCCTGGTTGGGAAACATCTGTCTATTTGCTTTCTTTGGTTTATTCTGTTCCTTCGTCCCAGTAATAAAGAACCACATAAAGCTTTCAAGAAAACAAACCGAAGTATGTTGTCTTTCTTGCCCTGCCTGCAAATAAATGACTCAATGCCCCAGTTAACTCCAGTTATATTCCATTATACAAGACGTTCAAAGGGGGGTGTCCTTAGGAGCTACGTCTATGGTCTTACCTGTCAGCACCTTTTGCGATGAGACACTCCCACTTTGTGAATTTGTGTGATTCCACTTTCTCCGCGCTCCTTGTACAATCTATTTCTTCAGGGCAGTCTGTCCCTTTTAGTTCTCCTCAGTCCACATTTTGGGATGAGGACTGAGGAATAGGTAGCCAATCTGGTGGGCATCACAATTAGAAAATGCCCTTTTTTATTTCCATATAAAATTACACAAATGTTTATATCAGTACAATACATAGAATGATGGGTCTGTAGATGCTTGTTAATCCACAAGTACCCATGATCTCCAATCCAATGATCAAACAAGGCAAGATTTGAAAGTGCAAAATATATCTACCAACCAATAAAAACATATTTTCTCTTTTTAAGAGCTACCCAATAATCTTAAGGCAATCCACATACATTACTTTTGCATCTTAATGCTACAATGAAAGGATCCCAATAAATAACCAGCAAAAAATAAAGCGATATATGTGACTCGTCTGTGGACTCTGCCATAAGCGTATTATCAAACGTATTTTCCTACCATACATCATGCACCTCACTACTACTACTACTACTACTACTACATCTATAACTTTACCACTGATCTACGTCTGTCAGTGCCTTGTGCCTCAGGTACCACTCCAGACAGTGAATGGCTATCGGGTCAGCTGCTAGGTCAAACTTATTTGCGAAAAAGTGATGCTGTTCCAGAAGCCACTGCAGGTCCCCGATGCCGTACACGCACACGGACCGAACGTGGTGTCCGCTACACATAGGGTAGACCGGCCCCTCATGCCACTGCCACTTGACCATTCGTGCTCTGGCATTCATGTCGGTCAAGTCGTACTTGGCATCGGGCGGTGAGGAACCGGGAACACCGGGCATGCGTTGGATGGTGGCCCAGAGGAACTCGTCGGGGCTGTACGAGTCCTTGGCCCACTCGATCAGCTGCTGCACTCGCTGGTCCTGCAGCACACTCTGGACATAGCCGCGGCTAGCCAGTATGTAAGCGTTACCCGACATCACGGGAAGGTCGAAGGGTGTTGGCGCTTTTTTTTCTCCTGTGGCCTGTAGTGAAAGAAATGTTTTCACTTAGGGCCATTATAAAATCACACACACACACACACACACACACACACGCACACGCACACGAACACACACACACACACACACACCGTAAAAGACCAGTCTGAAAGGCTATTACAAATATAATCGAATTAAACTAATCATATTACAAGTATACTTTGACTTTTTGGGCTTAATTTAAAGTATATTTAACATATACTTTTAAAAAGTGTATTTTCTTCATTTTAAGCTGTATTTCAGTAAAAAGTACTCTATGTACTCTATCACCCTATGTCAGCTTCAGAACAACTCTGTAACATTACTACAGGTTCTTTAGGGCTGGATATTGGTACTAAGGTATCGACCAAAACAACCCAGTATCGAGTAGCATCGAACTCCGTTCAAACATACTTCCATTCTATACTTTTTAAACTTTTGAAAGTTATTATTTTTAAATAACTTTCTATTTTTTAATGCTTTTGCTCGCACCCAATCACCAACAGCGTTCTTTGATTTAAAGGAGACATATTATGGTGTTTTCCCAACAAGTAAACATAGTATTTGAGTTCCAGAAAACATGTTTTTGAAGCTGTTTGCTGGAAATAGCTTTTAGGGAAAAGAATATCGTCTACCGCTATTCCCCTCTGTTTCAGTCCCTTCAGAATGCGCTGTTTCTGGTGTCTGTAGCAGACTGAACCACAGCATGGAGGAGAAGGGATTGTTGCCGTTTGTTGACTCCTGGAGCTCTATATCTATATAACATGGGCGAGGCTAGCACCTTTTTAGGGGTGCTGAAGCACCCCTTAAAGGGGGCTCAGCACCCCTAAAACTTGGACTAAGAAATGTTGTTATTCTAAAAAATGTGTTAGTCTTTGACAATGTCCAAAACATACTCCGTAGTTTGTTGTTTAAAATGTATATGTTAAGGACGAAAATGCCAACAGCCCGGCTTAGTAAATGGTATTGTAGCTACCCTGGGACATTTAAAGAGTTTGTGTATTATGTGTTGCTTTGTATTTAGTGGGTGGGGGCTTGTGTTGAAGGGACCGGGTTGGGGATCGGGCGTTGCCCGGGTAACCGGTTGTTGTTGGTGTGGATTTTTGCCGTTGGTTACGGGTTTTCAGTAACCAGGTTTGTGACATTAAAGTTCCTACAGGTACTTGTATGACTGGACATTGTTATGTCACTGGCGAGGTCGCTACAGTATCATCCTCTTTTCACAGGCTCCTTCTCCTCTGTACCTGCACCGCTCCGCAACCCAACCATCGTCCAGCACGACTCACGCAGAGTGAGATCCGTTTAGTTGTGATGTTGCGAATCAACTAAGTAACTTGCTCCAAAGCTGTGTCTCACACTTCTTTCCTTTTACCTAGAATTGTTTTGATTCCGATACCATATCGGTGAGTGCTGGAGTCCAGGCACCGGTTACCAGTTAGCTCCGTTAGCCCGGTTAGCTCCATTAGCACCGCTACGGTCGAACTGGAGCGATACGTTTATTCAGCACAAACAGCAGAGCCACAAGTACCTGTGTAGTGCGTACGTGTGTCTCTGTTGTTAAAGTTTATCGTTACTTTGAGACTCATTTTAACAATCGGGAGTCACGTCAACATGACGTCACGCGCGTCTTTTCTGATCCGTCGTCATGGAAACATGAAGCCCTGCCAGTGGTGCGGCGTTTGGACCAGAGTGAAAACAAACGTGTGTACGAGCTGAAAAACAAAACGAGATATAGCCCCAGTATGTGTGAAAACACTCACTGTGGCATTTTAAATTAATTGTTATTTTTTTCCTAGATTTCTGTTATTTTTCAGTTGTGTCTGACTATAGACAATAAAAGGAAGTTAAATGTTTTTATTTTGCTGTATTCATTCATGTTTTACAGAGGATTTAACCTGAACCAGGCTTTGCAACAATAATAATCACATCACATTTATGCAGCCGTAGTACCATACACACACACACACACACACACACACACACACACACACAGCAGGTCTATATATATAGGCCATTTATTACACACAGGTATGAGGTATGTGAAAGATAACTCCTCGCCCTACACTCTGTGTGTGTGTGCGTGTGCGTCTGTGCATGTGTGTGTGTGCATGTGTGTGTGCGTGTGTGTGTGTGTGGCCTGCCAGTGAGCAATTGACATACGACGGTTCTTTAAAAGAAAAAAGACTGATTCAGGTGAGAGACTAGGGACAGTCCATGATGACCTCTATCTTCTTTTTTTTTCAGAACAAAAGCTATGGAGAATCATCCTCAGGACAGAGGCGGAAGACAAAGAGAATGGATGAATATCTTGTTGAGTCAACTTGTGGGGCAGGCAGTGATCTGACCGAATGATCTGTGAACTTGAGAGGCATTTTTCTAGTGTGAATGAGGAGGTACTCAATGGAACTCAGGCATGCAGTCCAACCCCAGGCCACTTCTTGTCTGAGCCTCATCTGACAGCACTGGCTCTGCATTACCATATTGAACTTAAGTCAGAGGAAGTGATAGTTGCAAAAAACTTTCTGAAGCGCAAGAGTGAGGCTGGTACAGTTCAGGACCTGCTAGCAGTGTACAAACTCCTAGATTCTGAAATGTTCCCTTCACTGAAAGCTGTTATGCAGGTTGCCTTGACAATACCATTTAGCAGCTGTACATGTGAGCGGTCTTTTAGTGCCCTGCATCGGCTCCCTACATGGCTCAGGAGGACCACAGGCCAAAGCAGACTCCAGCACCTAGCTGTGATGTCCATTGAAAAGGAGGAGTTGTTCGAAAGAATTGAACACCAAAAGGTCATTGACAGGATTGCCACCCTCAAAGTGCGGTGACATAGAATAAATACCTGAATACTTGGAAGAGCCAAATGGGGATTCAGGGGAAGTACTATCAAAGATTTCCCTCCCTTTCTTTTTTTATATCTATCTTTAATTTCTAAGTATTTAAGACCTTTGGACTTTTTTTTTTTTTTTTTTTGCTCTTGATGTGAAACTTATTTTATTATTAATTATTGATGACTTATATTGGTTTATAAAAGTTCAGACAGGTGTGCAACCAAGTAGGTATATTAGAGATTGCCATTTGTAAATAATTTACAGAAGATGACTTGCATTTTGTTGTCCAAGTACCTGTTACTCAGTTCAATGACAATAAAGTTTAATCTAATCAAATCGACGATTAATCAAGTTAACGGTCAGGAAAACCAGCTGAGTGAAGAAGGTTTGGTGTTTGTTACAGGGGGCTGTCTGTGTGAACTGTCACAATAATGCCGCTTTTCCACCGCACATGTAGCTCGACTCGACACGACACGACTCGACACAACTCGACACGGTAGCAGCACGGGTGCTTTTCCACCGCAAATAGTACCTCCTGTACGTGGGCGGGGTCGGCTGCGCGAAAGGGCCGTGACGTATTTTTGTACGCGACGCAAACAAGACCTACGCAACCCACGCATGGACAGAACCCACATAACAACAATGGAGGACATCGATGCGATGGTATTCGTGTTCGTATTATTAGCTGGCATGTTGAAGAAGTTGAAGAAGTGGAATATGTTGGCTGCGGCGCTGCTATGGCTTTTACCAGCATGGTTGCCATGTCGCTCTCGTGACTTCGTCACACTCTCTGGCCAATCAGTGGCCGGCCGTCTGCCGACGTCACCTTTTAGCATCGGCTCAGCCGCTTGGAACCTAGAGCGAGGCGGTACTAGAAAAAGCAGCCACTTCAGGTACCAGATCGCGGTGGAAACGCAAAAAATGCGAGCTGAGTCGAGTCGAGTCGAGTCGTGTCGTGCTGGTACCATGCAGTGGAAAAGCGGCATAAAGCTGGTTTGCTGGAAAGGGCTCCAAAAAATAAGTTATTTTTCAATAGACATAAAAAAAAAAATTGTGTGGAAAAAAAGGGTGGGTGGTGCGGCAGTGGGGCTCATTGGGTGCTCAGCACCCCTAAAGCTCTGACCCTAGTATCGCCCCTGCTATATAATATGATATAACATAATAATAATATTATATACAGGTAATTATATAATCTTATCTAATATCACGGCCAAAAGCTATTTGCGCCTCGGATGATATTATGAATAATAAAGACTGTGTCTGACGTCTCTGGTACTTCCACAAGTAAAGACTCGTCGTGTGGGGGATATCTCGGCCATGGTTGAGAAGAATTGGGGGAAAGGAACTTTGGCATTGACTCTCTGAAGTCCATGAACCGTGACATGGAGAAGAAAAGGATCGTACTCCGGGAGCTGAGCTGCCGGACTGCCTCCGAGCTCCCCTCGCCGGAGCTGCCGGCCGCCGTCGAAGCCGTCCGGCCGCAGTCCGGCAGCTCCGGCGGTGTACTCCGGGAGCTGAACTGGCAGCTCCAGCGGACTAGCAGCTCTGGCAGACGAGCAGCTCCGGCTGGGGTAGCTCGGCGGCAGTCCGGCAGCTCAGCTCCGGGAGTACAATCCCTTTCTACTCCATGTCTCCTCCTCCCGACCTCCCTTTGTCGGCAGCTCCGGCGGGGTGAGCTCGGCGCCAGAGAAAGGGATTTTACTCCCGGAGCTTAGCTGCAGGGTGCCGAGGTCCCCCCGCCGGAGCTGCACGTCCGCTGGTCCACAAAATCTTGGCGATGCTCTGATTGGGGAGGAGTTGGGAAGTGGGAGGTAACATTCAAATTTGCCCCCTTCCTACGTAGGAAAGGGCGCCAAAACTGACTCGCTCGTTTGGTAGCTGGAGGCGGGCTGCTTCCAGAAATGCGTATCTCATTCAAAAAATCATTTACAGACTTATTTCAAAGTTTGTATGCGTGTGGGAGCACCATCTACCCACAATAACACCCCAAATCCCAGGAAAAGTGCTGTTTTCATAATATGTCCCCTTTAAAGCGCCGTGATTGGCCCATTACTGCAGAAGCTGCAACCCATACAGTCTGTGGATAGTTAGTTAGGTGTCAAACGGACTTGGGCTAGGTACCGATGGCCTAGTGTGAGTGCGCAATGAGCGCGGCGTGACTGACGGAGCTGGCCGTTCAGCCTGCCGGGACGTGACGCCACTAAGACGGTCAAAAGTATGACTAGACTACATGCCTGTGGCTTCTGATAAAAATAAATTTGGAAGGATTATAATGCTTTTATAATCCCATATAAAAAGAGTTACATGAATCTAGTACCTCATTAAGCATGGAGGAACCCAAAGGGCGGGACGCTGCACCGTGTTCACGGCCAAGATGGGCCAGCGTCTCCTCAAGAGAGCGCGCCACAACCGGCGATTCCTTCAGGTAAGATACAACTGACCATTAGCTTTTCCAACGACAGTTGTTGGTGGAAGTTGTTACTTACCGGCAGCTTTAGCTTCAGTAGCAGCTGAAAGTACAATGCAATGCATTCAATGCATTTCTGAAAGTGCCCCGCCTACAGTTACCAAACGAGCGAGCCAGTTTCGGCGCCCCCTCCTACGTAGGAAGGGGGCAAATTTGAATATTACCTCCCACTTCCCCTCCAATCAGAGCATAGCTACGATTTTGTGGACCAGCGGACGAGCGCTGGGCAGAGATGTTCGTGCATTTCAGAAGCAGGGATATTCCATACAAAAAAAGATGTCTAATTTGTCAGTTTGCCATGTGACTGCCTGGCAGAGAGTCCGCCGGAGCTGCCGGACTGCCGCGGAAGCTCTGGCGGCAGTCCGGCAGCTCCGGTGGGGGCAGCTCGGCGGCAGCCCGGAGGAGGATGCATGGAGGAGAAAGAGAGCAGCTGGCAACTCAGCAGTCTGGCAGCTCCGGCGGGTGTACTCCGGGAGCTGCACTGTCCGGCAGCTCAGCTCCGGGAGTACAATCCCTTTCTCCTCCATGTCTCCTCTTCCGGACTGCTGCCGAAGGCTGTCCGGCAGCTCAGGTGGTTGGTGCTCGGCGGCAGTCCGGTGTGGGTACCGGATTGACTTGGCTGGATTGACTCCTGCGCTTACAGATGACGTATCGACACTTGACGTATCGACGCAAGCCAACGGACAGAACCCGGAACGGTTGTATGTTTATAAACGGGGCTCAATCATGGACATAAAAAGAAGGCTCAATCCGTTTTGGTTTTGATTTCATTGAACGCAGCCCGTTCTTTCGCACAAACCACCATTGGAAACACGTCTAAAAGCACTGATGAATGCATATGTAACCCAGTTCCTGTTAGGGACTCTTATTCTGAAGGAGGAGAACGGAAGTGTCTGCGTGTGGGTAGCTGTTTTGACTCTGTGTTGGGAGCGCTGGAAATAAAGTGGAGTTAACCGATTCTTCTTTTATATATAACCCAAGTACAGGCAGGCAACAATAATTTGTACATTCGATTATTATTCATAGATTAGAAAACAAAAGGAGATCGTTAATACTTGGGAATAGAGTGGCGAAGTCACGCCCCTTCCGGTAGAGCTCATGGGACCTATGAGATCGAAAAATATGAATGGGTGTCAATGGAGAGAAAATAATTATTTTCTGGTCCCAGTCTTTATATGCCCTGGATTACACATATGTTGTTTGTGGATTTAAAGGATAATTGTTCATGCAAAGAGTTCGACCGTTTATTGTGCAATTGTTCAGATAAAGGCTGTAGAGAAAACACAACGAGAAAGACTACACGGCTCGTATGTGACGTCACGCTCCCTGCGACTGGCGTGGAGAAGACCGACAATCTTCCCATCGGCCTAACTGAAACTCTGCACGTGCCCCGACTTATAGTGGTTTTCACCTCTTTCGATGCTTTTATCCTCCCCATAGAAAAAGCGGTGAAGTGGGGCAGAGAGATCGCCATCTCTGTGCCGACTTCCAAGTGCGGGTGTGGTGACGTATATCATATGCGTCGAGAGCAGCGAAGAGCTGTTCACAAAGCGGCCTCACATAAAACCTAAAATTATCAAACTTCTTCACGAAAATTTTTAGTTTTCTTTGCATGAAAAATTATAATTTAAATCCACAAACAACATATGTGTAATCCAGGGCATATAAAGACTGGGACCAGAAAATAATTATTTTCTCTCCATTGACACCCATTCATATTTTTCGATCTCATAGGTCCCATGAGCTCTACCGGAAGGGGCGTGACTTCGCCATGAAACGCGCATGCGCATTTAAAAGACAGCGTTTTAGGAAGTGCGTCATTATTGCGCATCTAGGACCCCAAGTCGATCTGTCGATCTACCGTTCAATCTTGACAGTAGATCAGTGGAGATGAATAAATTTATAGATACCTAGGGGAAAAAATATTATACTTCCACGATACTTTTGAAAGGATGTACTAAGTACACTTTTAGTATGTCACCGTACTTTTGTCGCAATCAAGTATACTTAAGTGTACTCAATTAGTCCATAAGTGAGTAACTTTAAGTGGAAATAGTATGCTAAATTGGCACAACTTTTGACAAACTTTAAGTGTAAGTTATGATTTCTAGCATTCGAAACACACTTGCAGTACAATTGCATTATATCACCAGTGTGTTTGAAATCAACTTTAAAAGGTAATACAGTTCAATTTATAGTATAATAGAAGTGTATTTTGAACACACTTTTTTTTTTCTTTGTTTTTACGTTGATACTTTCATAAACTGCTGTGAATAGGCATGTCTGCTTCTGCACTGGGGGAGCTCTTCTCTGGCACTGACCTAGCCCTTGACTGATCAGAGAAGGCTCGGACGAAGCTTGAGGACTACAGAGGTCCACCTGCAGGGCGGCCCTTCACCAATCGTTCTGGGTGGTGGTACGAGAGGAGAGGGACCTTCCCTATCTTGTTTGACCTGGCCAGTATTTATAAATCTGCCAAGGCATCCTCCACACCAGCGGATAGAATATGTTCAACTCCAGGAAAGAGCATGCCTTGCCCCAAAAAAGGCAAAACACATACTCAATGCTATACCTAGACAGCATTGAGTATGGGTTTTATGAATGACAATGGATAGATACAGCTATACACACTATGAGGGGTAAGAGTAAAACAAAGATTCATGTAGGGGAGTGGAGGTACAGGTATTTACATTTAGGGTGCTGGATTTCAGGCTAGTATAAGGAAACATCAATATACTACTGCTCAGCTTCAAAGCAAGGATCAACAAGTCAGAAATGGTTAACTAATAACAATAACCTTAAGTTGTCCGTCCACGATGTGGTGAGCAGCCTCTACCCTCCAACGCTTCCCGCCCGGCATTTTCTCCGTCTCCATGCTGTTGGCACCCTTCAGCATTTTCAGGCTCCTCACCATCTCCAGGTTGGTTTTCAAGGGGAAGTCCTGACCACACAGATTTATGAAATACTTCCATTTGGTGCTGACATTGAAGAGGTCAGCCATGCAGTTGATATCCGCTTGCACTCTTGGCCAGCCGGCATAGACCACGTCCACGGGTCGGCTGACCATGAAGACGTTAGGGAAGCAGAAAGTGATGCTCATGACAGCTTCCAGGAACGCCAAGCTAGCCTTCTTGTCCACATGGACACAGTAAAGGTTTTGAGGTGCGTATATTGCTCGCAGCAGGTGTTCAAAGTTCTGGATCTGTACAAATAGCCAGCAAAATGAAAAAAAATTATTGTATTCATAGATTTAGGCTTGAAGTATATCATGAGTATGCCATCATATGTTACCTTATGGTGGACAACAATAGAATAAGCCAAGGGGAAATCCTCCTCTTCCTTGCTTAGAGGAAACATTGTGTACTTCTTCCTTGTCTGGAAGTCTCTGTAAATCAAAAATAAATATGAGCCACAAAACACTTCTTGTCTATACAGTTCCTTAAAAGTGTGTAATATTCAGGGATACTTGCCCACCTGCAATTCACGGTGGCATTAATGTAATTATCCTCTTTTCTAAGGAACTTCTTTCGGAAATCCTTGGAGATGCTCAGTAACTTGGCGTTCTCCATGCAATCGATATCGCCCTGCAAGAGGGACGAGCAGTTGCATGCATCCTCTACATTCCCTTCATACTCTTTGTAAGCCAGCCATCTGTTGCTCCAGCTTAAGGTGGGGACCCATTCAATCTCTGTAGGACTGATCACAAAGACCACAGTCCACAGCAGTGCCACTATAGCAATGACTCTAAGAATGACGTTGGTGAAGCGGCGCCCATGCCCTAGCCTCGTAAACAATGCCATTTCCACAAGGAGAGTTCACGTATTATCCAGGATGTTTGTAGAAATGTCCAGCCAATGAAGACCAAGGAATCTAGTAACGATATCCCTTTCCTCTTTCTATCTGTTGAACATAAAATAAGCACATGATCATGTTATTGTGGAGTGTGTTGTGGTTGAAGGCTGCATTCACTTATCAATGCGTACATGATACACCAGCCATCAACAACAAAAACATGGATCAGATGGTGCTCCATCTCTTTTCCAATTTTGGTTTTGCTAGCAAAGCAGCCTGTCTAAAGGCCACAATGTGCCTAGGTGACGTTCACTGTGCTCCTCAGTACAAGGACAAAAAAAATTAGGTTAAATGGAACATGATTCCAATATATTCTAAATCAACACACAATTTCCTCCAGGTAATTAAAAGATAAAGCTCAAATAATATGTTTTGTTACCATGGTCGAAATGGTTAAATTTAAATGAATGAAAAGCACAATAAAACTACACAATTTCCCTTTTAGAAAGGGTCATCAGTTCAGGGGGAAACAAAACATGTCTCGATAACTCACTCAGTGTGCTTACATGACACCCGAATTTTTGGGTTAGTCGACATAAAGACAGACAAAGTACAACATGTGTTAGATTAGTACTATGAGAAACAGACCACTATTTCGGGTGCAATAAAATATGTCGCCTCACTTTCAGGGACCCATACATTTTTATAAATTGCATTGACATACATTTTTATAAAACTTGTGATGCAAAAAAATCAACAAGTACAACATGCACTTGCCTAATACTATGAGAAACAGACCACTATTTCAGGAGCACTAAAATATGTGCCTCAGATTCAGGGACCCATACATTTTTATAAAACTTGTGATGCAATCAAATCAACATGCACAACATGTACTATACTACTGGTATGAGACTCATAGTATTAGTCTAGAACATGTTGTACTTGTTGATTAGCTCAAGTTGTTATGGCAATGAAAAGACCCTCAGCTGATGAAATGATGTGTAACAGCAGAAACTATGTCAGGTGCAATCGTGCACATTTTTGTTTTTTGCAAACAGGAGACGCAACCTTCCTGCTGGAAGGTTGCCTCTCCTGTTTGACAAAACCAACAATGCAGCACGAGTTCTGGCAATCAAATCAACAAGTACAACATTTACTATACTATTGGTACGAGATTCATATGCACATGCTATAGGCCTACTTGTTGAATAGCTCAAGTTGCTATGGCAATGAAAACGCCCTCAGCTGATGAAATAATGCCAGTGTAACAGCAGAAATTATGTTAGGTGCAATCGTGCTGCATTTTTGCTTTGGTCAAACAGGAGACGCACCCTTCCTGCAGGAAGGTTGTGCTCGATTTCACTAGCCCATTTGAGCCTGTTCATTATTGTACAGCATCCATACTGTCATCGCTTGTGTAAAATAAACTGTAGAATATAGGGTTTGTGTTGTAATGGCACTAGTTTATGTGCAGCGCGGAGCGCGCAGGAATACATTTAGGTTATATGTATGTGTGTAGGGAATAGGAGGGGGTTCGGAAAGTGACGGCGAGTGGAAGGTGCTCTCGCTTGATGCTCTCACATGTTAAACAATAACAAGTTAATAAACCTTTGGAATTAACATCTGTTTCACACTCGGTAATTCAAGACCTGTAAAAACGTCATTCATAGATACTTCCTCATAGTTGTTCCTCAGCTATCAAATTATTTGGTTGACCACAACTTCCTGAAGGTGTGGCAACCCGTCTCTGGCACAGCGCCCTGGAGGCCAATGAGGCAGGTTGTGGAGGCGGTGTACCACAGATTTTCATCAGATGGCGCCAGTAAGAGCACTGGAGCCAATCATTGAAATGCGGAGTACCTGAGGAGCAGGTGGGGAAGCATGCTTTAAAAAGCATGCTTCCACACACATTCAGGGCTCTCCTGGTTTGCGTGTGCGGAGAGACCAGTCTCCGTTGGTGATGTGATTACACCCGGAGGAACAAGACTGTAGATTCCTCCAAAGCTGTGTTTTGTTTGGTTTGCTAGATAGATAATTTATGTTTGAATAAAAGTGCCATTTAAGTAAGCTCCAGTTCGTGTGCTGATTGGAAGGAGGCGGCTCACTCACCAAGCCGGGTTGCCACAATGGCCCTAATTAAAAGACAAAATGAATCCAGTGAATAAGATCAGTGCTCCGGCTTAATGTTTGTCTGGGACTAAGGCTACGTTTACATGATGACGGTCTGAACAGAAGATGCAAAAGTGGCGTCGCGTTTTTACTTTTTATTCCGCGTTTAGACAAACGTTTTTCGGGAGGAAATCTGCGTGCATACAGTGACGCAAAAGTGTGTGGAATTCGATTTGGTATGCATGCCAGGCGGCTAGGTGGTGCTGTGCTACACTATCACAGAACACCACCATGTCTGAGCGCATGCGTAGAAACTTCCTTCTCTTATCTGCGCCGCGAAAACCAAAAAGATCCTTCTCTGTTCAGTAATATTATCTGAACATATCCTTTACATTTCATGGGAAGACTCTTCCAAGTTTATTAGAGCTGCCAGAGCAGCTTGAAGGTCCGAAGCATGGAAATAATCCAACATGTTTGTTTATTTCCCCTATACTGGCGCATGTATGCACGGTAAACATGTACGTGACGTGAGCAGATCTGAGAAGAGTTTTGCGTCTTAGCAGTGTAGACGGAAACGCTACGGCGGAGCGTATTCAAGTTTTAAACGAAAGGCACTTCCGATAAAATATTATGTCGTTTTTACCCGTAAGCGTCCTCGTGTAATCGGGGTCTAAGCGTCCACACGGAGCCGAAACGGGCGAAAACGATCCGGTTTCGACTTATGCGGTTCAGGAATATTTCCGTAAAGATGGAGTCATTGCGAAACCGCATCGAGCTGTAGAAACGCTGTAGTAAATATTCATGGTGCTGGTTCTCCACAGAAAAAAGTGTAGCGCATCAAGCCTGCGCGCATACAGGCTGCGCGCTGTATGCAAACATTCAGTCACGAGGAGATTCAACCTTTTAAATTTAGCAGAAATACTTTTTAATGTACAGTTAGTAATTAAATCAAGGGGCTTTATGCTTTAATGATATGAGTACACAATTAACATAAGATAAAGACTACCACCAACGACTAGGTGGCGGCACCTGTAACCAATTGTATACTAACTAAATATATGTGTTATTAGAATAAGACGATGATAAGCCACGCTTGAGTTACTAGCACACGGAGTTACAACAATAAAGCCATGTTCCTAAAGTCACGTTCTGATTAATGAAGTAACATTACATGGTACCATTGAGTGGTCCAACAGAAGTCATGGAAAGTGTGAAGCCGCCTGAAAATCTGAATTGGACTGGAAATGTGGATTGCGAGTGGAGAACGTTCAAGCAACGATTCATGCTTTATCTGAAAGCCCTCGGACTGGACGACAAGCCCGATGCACGGTTGATTGCACTGCTTCTTACCGTCGCGGGACCGCAAGCACTGGAGGTATTCAACACGTTTGTGTTTGACAGCGAGGATGACAAGGGAAAGTTTGATATGGTCGTGACAAAGTTTGATGAACACTGTTCGCCAAAGAAGAACGAGACGTACGAAAGGTATGTGTTTCGCTCGTGCATTCAAATGCCAGCTGAGAGCTTTGATGCCTTTGTAACAGACCTGAAACGAAAAGCCAGAACGTGTAACTTTGGAGTGCTTCGAGATTCAATGATACGTGATCAAATTGTTTTCGGAGTAAATGACAAAAAAGTGAGAGAAAGAATGCTGCGGGAAACTGATCTTACTTTAGCTGGAGCTAAGAAAATATGCCATGCTAATGAGTTAGCTCAGCAACATGCAAGAACGTTCGGTGAGCGTTCAAAGGAATAAGATGGTGCTGCAGTGGCTACAGTGTCAGGAAGGACACAAAGATATACCACATCAAAAAATAAGCAACAGAACAACACAGAAAAGTATATGTGCAAACGATGTGGCTCCCAACATGCACCTAAACAATGCCCAGCATATGGAAAGTCTGTAACCAATGTAAAGGGAAAAACCACTATGCCAAGCAATGCTTTGCCAAAGGGAAACAGAGCGGAGGTGAACGTGTGCATACAGTAGAAAAAACGGCTCTTGAGGATTCATTCTTTGTAGGCATGGTCAACCAGGATGATTTCAGACATAAAGAGTCTGAACAACTAATGCCAAACGTGAACAGTGTTGAGCAGGACAACTGGATTGTGCCTTTACAAATAAATGGAGCTGTCATTCCTCTCAAGCTGAACACGGGGGCCAAAGCCAACGTAATGAGTGAACGTGACATCAGAGTCATGAAGGTAAAACCACACATTCATCCCAATTCAGTGAAGCTAAAAGCCTATAATGGACAGCAAATCAACACAAAAGGCATGTGCAAACTCAAAGTGAAAATGAAAGAAAAAAGGAACATCAGCTCATGTTTGTTGTTGTTCCAGATGGACATGACTCACTACTAGGTGACAAAGCATGTGGAAATGTGGGCCTAGTTAAAAGAGTGTACTGTATAAACAACATCAGTGGAGTCAATAGTGGATCAGTATTCAGACATCTTCCACGGGTTTGGGGTGCTAGGGTCCTAGGCGCGTACCAGCACCTCTGCGTGAAAAGCTAATTGAAGAACTTGACCGTATGACATCACTTGAGGTCATAAAGAAAGTGGAGGAGCCCACAGAATGGGTGAATTCGATGGTGTGTGTCAGAAAACCGAATGGATATTTACGCATTTGCATGGATCCAAAAGATCTGAACAACAACATTAAGAGAGAACATTATCAAATCCCAACCAGAGATGAGATTACAAGTGAGATGGCCGGTGCAAAGTACTTTAGCAAGCTGGACGCCTCTCAAGGGTTTTGGCAGTTGAAACTGCATGAGGATAGTACAAAGTACTGCACATTCAATACACCGTATGGCCGTTACTGTCGGGGTTAGCGGGTGGCAGGCAGGCAGGTAGGACCCAAACGCAGACAGTTTGAGTAAAAGGA
The DNA here is from genome assembly GCF_026213295.1 of Gadus chalcogrammus. Classification (NCBI taxonomy): domain Eukaryota; kingdom Metazoa; phylum Chordata; class Actinopteri; order Gadiformes; family Gadidae; genus Gadus; species Gadus chalcogrammus. The sequence goes on from NC_079417.1 coordinate 7,380,693, forward strand.
TAATTTATTAACTCAAAAAGGCAAGGAACACGGGTGACGTGGGTGACGCGGGAACAAAGGAAACAAGGAACAAAGGAAAGCAACCAAACACACACAGGGCACGCAACGAGCAACAGCTGAGACATATTAGGGAGGGAGCAGTAATCACACAGGAGGGAAACCTGACATGGGGAGAAACAAGACCGATACCAAAGTAAAACAGGTAACACACAAAAACAAGACAAGGAAACAAACAGACAGACCATGACAGTACCCCCCCCTCAAGGGTCGACTACCAGGCGACCCACGACATGCAAAAAAAGAAAGTCAAATCCAAATAGGGTGGGTGGAGGGGAGCCAGGAGGAGGGAACAAAAAATGTTTTCTAGAGGCCTGCAATCCTGGAGGCCTGCAACGGCGAAGACCCACAGGTGGCCGGCATCGTTTATTTGTTTGTTTTTGTTTATTTCCCCTATACTGGCGCATGTATGCACGGTAAACATGTACGCGACGTGAGCAGATCTGAGAAGAGTTTTGCGTCTTAGCAGTGTAGACGGAAACGCTACGGCGGAGCGTATTCAAGTTTTAAACGAAAGGCACTTCCGATAAAATATTATGTCGTTTTTACCCGTAAGCGTCCTCGTGTAATCGGGGTCTAAGCGTCCACACGGAGCCGAAACGGGCGAAAACGATCCGGTTTCGACTTATGCGGTTCAGGAATATTTCCATAAAGATGGAGTCATTGCGAAACCGCATCGAGCTGTAGAAACGCTGTAGTAAATATTCATGGTGCTGGTTCTCCACAGAAAAAAGTGTAGCGCATCAAGCCTGCGCGCATACAGGCTGCGCGCTGTATACAAACATTCAGTCACGAGGAGATTCAACCTTTTAAATTTAGCAGTAATACTTTTTAATGTACAGTTAGTAATTAAATCAAGGGGCTTTATGCTTTAATGATATGAGTACACAATTAACATAAGATAAAGACTACCACCAACGACTAGGTGGCGGCACCTGTAACCAATTGTATACTAACTAAATATATGTGTTATTAGAATCGGCGAAGACGAAGGCGAGGTAGAGGGCGGGCCCCTTCTGGAAGGTCTTGAAGGCGGAACCCCTCGGGAAGGCAAGGTAGTGGGCGGGCCCCTTCTGGAAGGTTTAGAAGGCGGCACCCCTCTGGAAGTCAAGGTAGAGGGCGGACCCCTTCTGGAAGGTTTAGAAGGCGGCACCCCTCTGGAAGTCAAGGTAGAGAGCGGACCCCTTCTTGAAGGTTTAGAAGGCGGCACCCCTCTGGAAGTCAAGGTAGAGGGCGGACCCCTTCTTGAAGGTTTAGAAGGCGGCACCCCTCTGGAAGTCAAGGAAGGGTTCAGGAACCGGACAGGGCTCGGGGACCGGAGTCAGCTCAGGGGCTGGAGAGAAATGTTGAACCGGATGGCACTCCACACTCAACACCCCCACTCTGATAGTCCATAAGGCACCCTCCAACTCGGGCCTTGTAGCGACAGCGCTGCATATACACCCCAACACAGCCTCCAACAAAAAACGTCCGCTGGGTCCAAAGATGGTCGGATCATTCTGTCACGGTTAGCGGGTGGCAGGAAGGCAGGTAGGACCCAAACACAGACAGTGTACGTGCAGCGCCGTCGCTTCAAGGTGAGTTGGAGGGTTGAGGGGGGGGTACTGTCATGGTCTGTCTGTTTGTTTCCTTGTCTTGTTTTTGTGTGTTACCTGTTTTACTTTGGTATCGGTCTTGTTTCTCCCCATGTCAGGTTTCCCTCCTGTGTGATTACTGCTCCCTCCCTAATGTGTCTCAGCTGTTGCTCGTTGCGTGCCCTGTGTGTGTTTGGTATTTAAGCCCTTGTCTTTCCTTTGTTCCTTGTCGGATCATTTTAGTCAGGGTTAGCGGGTGGCAGGCAGGCAACACCCCCACTCCCCAGGTTGCCTTTCAGAATATGCTCTGCTCCGGAAGTATACCACCGGGCCATGGAGCACATGATAGAAGGCGTGGAAGGCGTGTGTTAAGAGCCTTAGGGATGATCAATTTCATTGGAAAATTTATTCCTAATTTATCATCCAAGACTGTGCATCTTAGAGAGTTGTTGCGTGACAAGTGTGAGTTTAAGTGGACTGCTGATCATGAAGAGGAGTGGGCACGTTTGAAAACCACTCTGACAACGGAGCCCGTGTTGACATTCTTTGATCCCTCCAAAAAGATCAAAATATCCACTGACTCTTCCAAGGATGGCATCGGAGCTGTATTACTACAGGCTACAGGAGAAGATTGGAAGCCAGTCGCTTATGCATCAAGAACGATGACGCTATGCACAAATAGAAAAAGAGTGCCTGGGACTGGTGTATGAATTCCAGAATTTTCACGGATACGTTGACGGCCTTCCAAAGTTCGTGGCTGAGACAGACCACAAGCCGTTGATATCCATTATAAAGAAAAACCTCAGCAAGATGTCACCACGCATTCTATGGGAGAAATTAACCATTACTTTTATATTAACTATTATTATTATTAGTATTATCAGGCCTATATACATCAGGCATATGCATTAATGGTGGAAGGTAGAGAAACCACCTCTGGACTCAGAGCAAGGGCCTCATAAGGCGCCAAGGAGCCTGGGGCCCAGGCTACTGACATCCTCCCATTATTTAGATTAACTACAGGAGATGAACACATACCTAAAGGAATGTAAGGCTGACCGTCCATGCCATATAAGGCAATTTTGAGCATATACCAGGACGGTCATATTACATGCAAAACAGCTCAGTTTGAATGTATAAGAGAGACCGGGATCGGACTACCGGCAGTGTCTTTGCAAACCTCACTCGGCATTGTTGTTGCTAGTTTGTGGGTAACAATAAAGTCTCTGTCAATACTTGTTCCGGACTCCCCGTTTCCTTATATTTATAGTTAGTTGAAGTGACAGATAATTCAGTTATAATTTGCTACAACATAATTGGCGTCAACGATCAGGATTGAAAAGAGGCAGCTGCTGGACGGGGCGCGAGCGGATCACACAACCCCAGAGTTCATCAAGTCCCCGGGATTTTCTCTTGGTTTGGGCCGATCGAACAGCTTATTGATCTTGGATCGATTGAGTGAGTTTTTCTTTTATTTTTGGCCGATTGAGCAGTTTCTGATCTTGGATCAATTTTGAGTGAATTTTCTCTCTTCTTCTGGGCCGATTGAACAGTCTTCTGATCTTGGATCGATTTAGTGAATTCTCTCTCTTTATTTTGGACCGACTGAAAAGTTTTCTGATCTTGGATCAACTGAGTGAATTTGCTCTTATTTTGGGCCGATTGAACAATTTTCTGATCATCGGATCGATTGAGTGAATTTGAATTCTGATCTTGGCACTTTGAGGAAATAGGGTTCTTGTTTTAAGTTCTGGTTGAGTAGCTCAGAGCTGGAGTACTCGACCCTTTGTGTTTTAAGCAAAAGGCCAGCTTCAGCGCTCGGCCATCCTTTTATTTGTATTTAAAGACGAGTTAGTGACTAGGTCGCGGAGCGCGGTGGATAGGTGGTTGTTGTTCTGGTGCTTGGACCTGACGAGGTCTAGGTGCCAAAATAACAACACAAATAAAATATTTCCTTCAAGATAATGATAATGACAGACATTTTATTAAGAAGCGATCTTATAATCTACGAAAAACAATCGGAAATACTTAAAATTAGACCAAATAAGTACGGTAAAATGTTATCCAAAATTCTAATTCAGGTTATCCACAATGACAAATGTAATTTCAATAAAATAAGTAAAATAAAATAAAAAAGGGTGTGTGTGTGAGCCTGTTCTCGTGTGTGTGTCAGGACCACGAGGTAGGGGAGAATCCAGACCCGTTGCCAGACCTGAGTCTTAAGGGGGGCATATCAAATGCATAGGGGGGCACAATTATTATTAGCCTACAGGACGTATATATCCTTCCACTCAGGCGTAAACTTGTGCGTTAGGTCCTTTTCAAAAGCAAGCTGAATCAGCTGGGCCTTGCGTCTGTGCAGCATACCGCGCCGTTGCTCTAAGGAGACGTTTTTCAACGTGGAAAATTAGTTTTCACACATTGCTGTGGAAGCAATGTGTCGGCATAGCCTGGGGTGCACAGTTGAATGTGCTAAGGATGTTTGCTATTGTCCATTTTCCGTCTTCGGGGGGAATCCGGGGGTCATTAATTTTCAGTTCCAGCTAATAGCAGGAGAGGGATTACCTTTGATGGTTCCAGGAAATTATTTGACTGATTATTAGACTGTTGGTGGGCTTTTCAACCACTTACGAATATCCATGATGATGAACTAGAAATGAAAGTAAGCAGGGGCGCAGGGGTGGCCCCAGCACATTTGGCGCTCTAGGCGAGCTTCACTCCTGGCGCTCCCCCCCTCTCCGCAAAAAAAAAATAAATAGTTCGTTAATTCCCCACGAAAACTGAATTGCAACCTTGAAAAACTGTTTTGCCCTGTAACTGCATTTCTTTCACACAAACAAAAAATATATATATAATTGTGTTGTTTTTTTGTTTTTGTTTTTTTCGGGCGCATTATTTTGCGCTCCCCCTCTAGATGGCACTCTAGGCGGCCGCCTAACCCGCCTGTAGGGAAGGCCGCCCCTGCAGGGGCGATTCTAGGTTCTAACTTTTGGGGGGGCTCAACCCCAGGAAGCCACAGGTGTATATGAAGCATATAAAGTCCTGTTTTATTTACACAGTTACTGAAACAAATTGGTACAACATGTATAAGATTAATAATATGAGAAACATACCACTATTTCGGGAGCAATAAACTACGTTGTCTCACTTTCAGGGACCCATACATTTTTATAAAACTTCTGATGCAAAATAATCTTGTTCTGATGCAAAAAAAAAAAACGCTGGCATTATTTTATCAGCTGTGGGCGTTTTCATTGCCATAACAACGTGAGCTAATCAACAAGTACAACATGTTCTAGACCAGTTGCTCTCAATTATTTTCTGTCATTCCCACCCTAGGAGACTGATAATTTTTGGCGCCTTCCCTGAATTGAAATAGCCTACTATTGAGAACCTGCTAATATTTATTTATTTAGATTAATACAATTAGCTGAGATAACCTCTGCAACAACTTAAAACAATTTCCAAGTTCAGTTTATTAACTCAATTTGTAACATTTAAACACGACTGCTAAGTCTGTGTGAATCTCAAAACAGAGAAACAAGAGCATATGATTCACTGGGGTTTGCATTTAATTAAAATTATTTTTTGTCAGCTTCATCAGCTTATTCCCTTTCAAAAAAAATAATATATGTTCATCTTTCAAGCATGAATAAAGACACCAAGTCCCTCTGTCATGACTTTGTACGATCAAAATTCTTGTAAAACTTCTGACCCTTGGTATTATGTTTATTTGAATTAAAATAAATCAATTTTGTAAGCTGAGGTTGTTTTCATGGGCCTCATAGTATTAGAACATGTGGTACTTGTTGATTAGCTCAGTTGTTATGGCAATGAATACGCCCTCAGCTGATAAAATAATGCCAGCATCTTTTTTCAACTGTAAATTAGCACCCATGTAAACTTTTTCTGCTCCTTGCACGTTATCATGCTTATCATGTTACGCAGAATTACAAGCCCCTGCCGACTAAAAAATGAAGCAATTCAAGAGGCGGCATAGTTAGAATCGCCTTGTGGTCAACTGTCATTTAATAGTCATCTGACAGATTATGTCAAGATTCTAAAATGATTATTATTATTATTAGCTGGTCATGTTATAACACAGCTGGTAATCGTGGATTTTCTGATAAAGACTAGCAAGCCTTTTTGACAGACATAACACGCAACGATGAATTATCAAATATAATTCACCGCCGGAAGTTGTGAAGGGCCCATGCAAGTGAACGGAGCGTTAATAATATAAATAATAATATAAAATATACATATTTTTTTCTTTTTTTGTCATCTGTGCCTCAAGTGGGGGGGCACAAGCATTGTGGGGGGCGGGCCCGGCCCCCTATGGCCCGCCCATAGCGACGGGCCTGGGAGAATCCTCTCCTGCTCAGTGTGATGGAATGCACAAGGGGATAATGAAAGCATACTTCAGATAAAACAATATGGTTAATTAGAAAATGGAAACAATGTATCGATTCAATGTTGAATAAACTAGATAAGGACAACATAGAGAGACGTGTTGGGTACATAGTAGTGAATCAAAATGTGGAAAACACTAAATGCAAGCAATAGTTAGAATAAAAGGTTAAATTAGGTCGTCAAATTTAAATAGATAGTGTAGGGCAATCAGTTAGAATTATGAAGGAATTGTGATTTTGAGCAACGGTTAAGACAGAAGGGAGTCGCCCAATATTAAAAATGCAAGTTTTAGTATTGTGATTTTGGTTTTCTTTCACATCTCCCTAGTTAAGGACAATAGGTGGATTGACGCTACATCTGCTGGGAAGGGATCTTACATGCTAGGTTCTCGATTTACATTCATAAGTAGTGGGTTTACCTTTCAAATGCCATTACTGCGGCTGCAACACTTTTATAAAATGTTAACAATTGATAATATGATATTTTTAACCCTGATAAATTACCTTTAGATTCACCCCATCATACACCCCCTCACACACACAGGGTAGAGTTTTAGTTTTTATTGTTGTTGTAGTTGCCCTGATGAATACCCATTACGCTCACACTTGGCTGCATGGGCAAATGGGAATGAATACCCATTACGCTCACACTTGGCTGCATGGGCAAATGGGACTGAAGACTCTGTCTCCATCCCTCCACTTTGCAATCTATACTACCTTATGGGTGGGGATTGATTGTATCCCAGGCACGGCATCCTGCAGCGAGCCAGTATGATGCGCTCTCACGTAACGAGCGCATCTCTGCCGCTCCGTTACTCGGTAACGGAGATGTTACGTCTACGGATCTTCTCAAGGACCCAACCACCTCAGCTTGCATCCCACCAGGACATTCTCAAACGACCAAAATACATCCACCGAGGCTCTGGACGGAATTTTCAGTACACTCACACCAGCAACAAAAACATCCGCTCCTTCTGGTCCACTTGGCCCCGCCCCCCTCCTCGCACAGCCCGTACGGTCAGTCCCGTCAATCACAGTGTACTGTCCCCTCTGCTCAAAGCAACCTGCTACACTCCACTCACCTGTCTGAAACTCTGTCTGCTGAACACCAGATCCCTCAGTAATAAGGCCCTTTTGATAAATGACTTTATTGTTGACCAGAGCCTAGATATTCTCTGCCTCACTGAGACCTGGCAACAACCAAATGACTTCTCCCATCTAAATGAGGCTGTCCCACCAGGTTTTTCTTTTATTAGTAAACCCCGGGTTAATGGGAGGGGGGGTGGCCTTGCTCTCCTCCATCGTGATAACATCAAAGTCACCACTGTCACAGTCCCCCTTCATTCCTACTTTGAATGTCTAGCTGTAAAACTCTCAGGCCCCAAACCCACTATCATTGTCACCATTTACAGACCACCAAAACCCTCTGCCGTTTTCCTCAATGAATTCTCATCACTACTTACATCTGTATGTGCAATGTCCCCCACTGTTATCCTCCTTGGTGATTTCAACATCCACATTGACAACCCATCCTGTACTTTTGCTAATGACTTCACATCACTTCTGGACTGTCTTGGCATCACACAACATGTCAACCTCCCAACCCATAACAAAGGTCACATTCTGGATTTAATCTGCTGCACTGACATCACTCCCACTAACCTTGATGTCATTGATTTCCCCATCTCTGACCACAAAGCTGTACTTTTTGACATTCATACCCAACTACACAAAACCAAGGAACAACGGACCATCTCCTTCAGAAACATCAAACTTATCAACACCACAGACCTCTCCACCATGATCAGCTCCTACCCCAACCCTCCCCCAGCTTCCTCCCTGACTGACCTGGTGACTCACTACAATAACTGCCTCTCCTCCTCCCTCACCACCCTGGCCCCCCTGAAAACCCGCTCAGTCTCATTCACCCACACTGCTCCCTGGTTCACTCCTCATCTGCGCCAGCTCAAAGCCACTTGTCGTCGACTGGAGCGACTCTACAATAAGACTCAACTCACTGTACACCGCCAAATGTATTCGGACCACCTCCATCACTACAAGAATGCCCTCACCACTGCCAACACCTCATACTACTCCAACCTCATCAACACTGGTACAGGCAACAACAGAGTCCTCTTCTCAACAGTCAGCCACTTACTTCAGCCTCCTAAATCTCTCCCTCCAGACATTTCCACCACCCAATGCACTGCGTTCCTTGACTTCTTCAGCTCTAAAATCAACACCATTCACCAACAACTGGCCTCATCTCGCACCCCCTCTGATGACCCACCCTGGATGATCACCTCTGGCCAACCTCTCATCAGCTCCCTCTCTGACTTCACCCTAGTAACAGAACAGACCGTTTCAGAATTCATCCGCAAAGCCAAAACCACCACCTGTCAGCTCGATCCTCTTCCCACCTCCCTTGTCAAAGCATGTCTTCCGTCCATCTCCCCCATGATCACCAACATAATTAACTCCTCCCTCACTACTGGTACTGTACCCCCCACTCTCAAGCTGGCTGCCATCACTCCCATCCTAAAAAAACCTGGTGCTGACCCAACTGACCTTAACCATTACCGGCCCATCTCCAATCTCCCTTTCATCTCCAAAACACTTGAAAGGGTGGTTGCCGCACAACTACAGTCCCACCTCGACCCTAACAATCTCCACGAACCGTTCCAATCTGGCTTCCGTCCAAAACACAGCACTGAAACAGCCCTAGTCAAAATCACCAATGACCTCCTCCTTGCAGCCGACTCTGGATTACTCACCATTCTCATCCTCCTCGATCTCAGCGCAGCATTCGACACCATCTCCCACCCTCTGCTCCTGGACCGCCTAGCTGGTATTGGGATCACTGGTGCTTCACTCTCCTGGTTTACATCCTACCTCACCGGCCGTCAACAATTTGTTCAACTAAGCAACCACAAGTCTGGGTGTTCAGGTGTCTCACTGGGTGTCCCCCAGGGGTCAGTCTTGGGTCCACTCCTCTTCACCACTTACCTCCTCCCGCTGGGCACACTCCTCCGTCACCATGGGGTCCATTTTCATTGCTACGCTGACGACACACAGGTCTACATCTCCACCAAACCCACCGCTGCCATCCCCCCCACCTCCCTCATCACGTGCCTGGAAGAGATCCGGAGCTGGTTGAGCAGGAACTTCCTGAAACTCAATGGAAACAAGACCGAGGCCCTGCTCATCGGATCCAAATCCACCCTCACTAAATCACAACACACCCCAGCTCCACTCATAATTATCGATGGATTCCCAGTACCCTTCTCCTCCAAAGTAAAGAGCCTCGGCGTCATCCTGGACAACACCCTCTCATTCGCACCCCATATTCACAACATCACCCGGACTGCATTCTTCCACCTCCGCAACAAGAATACACTCCCTCCCGCTCCCTCCGCTCAACCTCTGCTGGACTACTATGTATCCCCACATCACGACTCACTTCAATGGGTGCCTGGTCATTCAGCTGTTCAGCACCCAGGCTCTGGAACTGCCTCCCCCCACACATAAAACAGTCAGACACCATTACAACCTTCAAGTCACAACTCAAAACTCACCTGTTCAAACTCGCACACAACGTCTAACTGATCACTGTTTTGATTTTTTTTTTTTCTTTGTTTTGTTTTGTCTTGTTTTTGTTTTATTTATTTCTTATTGCTTATGTTTATTTATTTATTTATTTTTTCCACAATGTCTTGTTTTTTAAAAAATGTATGATGACTATATGCTATGTAAGGTGACCTTGGGTGTCTTGAAAGGCGCCTCTAAATTAAATGTATTATTATTATTATTATTAGTATGGAAGGCTGGTTAGCCAACGACGGGTAAGATCCCACCTTGAAGCCCGGGACAACCTAAAACAGGCACAGTCACGATTACTTGGCAGGGTCACTGTGAGCACTGGCTCACTTGATCATGAAGTGACGAACTGCAACCATCATAGGAAGAGCCGGCTGGTGAAAGGTGGAGGGGGAACAGGAGTCAGATATGTCAGCTCTGGCAGTGGAGGTGGTGGTCTTGGAACGGGGCATGTCGCGTTTTATTCTGTTTAAATGTTGTGGTATAAAGGCCTACTAGCGCATGAAATGTTTTCGGTTTAGTGCATGACTCTGGGAACAGCTTGGATTCAAGGCGGCTGATGGTAAACCCACCTATATCAACCTTTGGTTTTGGATATACTGGCTTAGATTCCCTTCCCAATAGATTGGTTTTAGTTTACGGATGGTTATGGTTAGGCGTATCCACGGTGGTTGCATCAACAGCGTTGTTAGGTTTGCTTATCGTTGAGTGCGCATGGTTTTGCCCATTGCGCAACGGGGGAGGTATTGAGGAGAATTAGAAAACAAGGTTTTTCTTCACCATACTTGTAAACAATGATTGATAACCAGCTAAATGAGTGTGGAATATTTTGAAAAACAATGGAAGAAAAACAATCACTACCCCAATGGGACACATTCCCACACCTGGAGGACCATTTTGACATTTGTTCGGGGACTATGTTGACATGTTGTACATGTAGTTGTCATTGACAGGTTCAGCAGATGGGCAGAAGCAGTCCCATCAAAAGACCAAAGTGCGGCTTCAATGATCAAGTTTCTGACTAGAGAAGTCATGCCAAGGTTTGGAATTCCGTCAGAAATAAGCTCCGAAAATAGGGCAACGTTTATTCAGTGAACACTCAAACAACTGATTCAACATTTGCATGTCAAATAAAGACTAGATTACGCCCCCATCCTCAACCACAAGGTATGGTGGAAAGAGTTAATGGGACGCTCAAGAAAAAAATTAACAACATTTGTGCAAGCACTAAATTGAATTGGATTGATTCACTACCACTGACACTAATGAGTTATCGCATGCAAGCTAACAGAACGACGCACCTAACCCCGCATGAAATGCTTCAGGGTCGACCCATGCATTCAACTAACATTCAAGGGTCCCAAAAGGGACTTCCATTAGAGTAATTAGAAATAGAATTAAGGAAAATATGTTTGAACATCTAACTGTTGTACATAAGTTTGTAAATCCAGCGAAAGAAACACAAAGTTCCAGAGTTGGAGGAGGATCCACCCAAAGGGGTGGAACAAGTTGACCAAGTGTACTTAAGGGTGTTCAGGAGAAAGTCGAACGAGCCCAGGAGAGAAGGACCATACAAAGTCACCAACGCAACACCAACAGCCATCCAGGTGGAAGGAAGTGCCACTTGGTATCACCTCAACCACTGCACAAAAGCCGCTCAACCCAAAACCAGGGATGAGCGTGAGAAGGAGCGTGAGGAGGAGTCAGATGCAGACTCGGCTGGGGCTGACCAACTACCCTGGGACCAGACCCAGCCGAGCGAGGAGCAACAGCCACACAATGACGCGGAAAATGGCGAGCCTGCTTCTGATCCTCTACGGGTAGGCCCAGATTCCGCTTGCTCAAGGACAGATCCCGAGGAATGATGAAACTATGGAGATACCTGGAACGAGACCTGGAACGGCCAGGAATCAGGGGCTGGTACTGAAGGAAGCGTAAGAGAGACACGGAACACGGTCTAACAGTAAAGTCACAAAAGACATGGGACTACAATAGCGAGTATAAATTACGTATGAAGGAATATTTGCTTCTTAAAATAGTGTCAGAAAGAACATTCAACTTAACGCTAAAAGCGGAAGCTCCTTGTATAATCAAAAATCAACCAAAAATCAAGAGGTGTTACGCCCCACCTCTAGTTGGCCCTACTGGGGCTTACAACAAACCACCCTTGACCCCTCAATATCAAAGGACACCTTTTACAAAAACCCAATCAGTGGGATTTATTTACATAAACATATGAAAAGGACACGACATTAAGATATACAACAAAGTCCAAAACATAAAGACAAGACAAATCCCTGAGAGGCGGCACAACCAGCCAGCAGCCCCATGACCAAAAGCATCCCCATGGGAAGGGGAATCTGGCGCTTTTAACTCCGGTCCTGACGAGCGGTCCGGGTGCTCCTATTCAGCTCCACTGATGCAGCACACCTGATCATGGGCTGAGACATGCCAACAGAACAGGGACAAACACAGAAAGCAAGCCCCCTTCTGAGGCTGAAGTGTGCACGTTTAACTTGATTGTGCCCCTGCACCACCCAGAGACCAATGCACTGCCAGTGGGGTGTAGAGGGGCGTAACAACCTGTAACAGTTATTCTGCAGCACTTTCAATCAAACAAAAGGCTTCATTCATAGATACTTCCTCATAGATACTTCCTCAGCTGTCAAATGATTCGTTGACCACAACTTCCTTAGTTATGGCCCTAATTAAACGACTAAATGAATCCAGTGTTACGATCAGTGCTCCGGCTTAATGTTTAATTGTTAATTTAATTTTAATTGTTTAATTGCCGGACGCATTACGGCAGCGTTACGGCTGCGGCACGTCTTGGCCGTAGTCACCGCAGCAGATAGGTTCCACTCTAATCAATGAGACCACTTCCACCGGGGCGCGGCTGCGGAACGTCTCAGCAGCGTCCCAGGAGCGGCTCGCCGCGCCGCAGCGCTATCATTCCGTAGCATTTCTATTTTTGCCGCAAGCCGTTGCTGAACCGCGTCAATTTCAACAGAGCAGATCGAGCAGGGCCGGAAGTGAAAAAGTAAAAGCCATAGAGCATCCGGTCAATTTTCTAAATAAAACACAATACTCAGCTCATGTAGCCTATCTATCACAACTTCACATCAACATTATTACGTCATGACCGGTGGCACCAGGTCAGCAGTCAATCAATCAAAGGGTCTCAGAGGGTCGGCAACATGGACGACGAGAGACTCATTGTCGAAGTTCAGCAACGTGAAGTAATTTATGTACCAAATCATCCTTTTTATAAGGACAATGTCAGAAAGGACAAAGCGTGGCATTTAATTGCAGTAGTTTTGGGAGTGGAAGGCGAGTACATTTTAGGATTATCGCGTGATCTTGTGTGAATACTGCTGCCGCTGCGCTGCCGTAACGCGCCCGGTGGAAATGCAAGCAGGGCAGAGTCGCAGCCGTTCCGTGCCGCAGCCGTAACGCGTGCGGTGGAATCCCGGGCGTGAGGCTGAGTTTACATGATGGCGGTCTGAACAGAAGACGCAAAAGTGGTGTCGCGTTTTCACTTTTTATTCCGCATTTAGGCTAACGTTGAGACTGACACAAGAGTGTGTAATTAGATTGGGTAATGCATGCCAGGCGGCTAGGTGGTGCTGTGCTACACTATCACACAACACCACCATGTCTTAGCGCATGTGTAGAATCTTTCTTTCATCTCTTAGACCATCAGGATGGGTCTACTTAATGTTAGGTCTCTTAATAACAAATCATTTTTAGTTAATGATTTTATTACCACCTCTAAACTGGATTTTATGTTTTTAACTGAAACATGGCTGGAACAAAATAACAGTGCAACCGTTCTGATAGAGACAGCTCCTCCCAACTATAACCTTTTTGATGCATGTAGATCTGGAAAAAGAGGTGGAGGGGTTGCTGTTATATTTAAAAATGATTTTCAGGGGAAACAGATGTTATTTGGTGATTTTCCATCATTCGAATACCTTTGTGCTGTATTGAAATGCTCCCCCAGAGTTCTCCTATTAATTATTTACAGGCCACCCACATACTCTGCAAATTTTTTCGATGAATTCACAGAATTATTGTCTAGCATCTCCACAGACTTTGACTGTCTAGTTATAACTGGTGACTTCAATTTTCATACTGATGATTTGAATGACAAGTGTGCAAAAAAACTTTTTACCATTTTGGACACATTTGAACTGTCCCAACATGTGAAAGAGACTACTCATTGTAAGGGCCACACTCTAGACCTGGTTATCACAAAGGGCCTCAATGTTTCTGATCTCTCTGTGACTGATCCTTCCTTGTCTGACCACTTTTGTGTTTTCTTTAATATATCTTTTACTCTTGTGGAAACTGTTACACAACTAAAGCCATCCACCTGTTGCCTTGATTCTTTACCTACCAACCTCTTTAAGAATGTTTTTGACTGCCTAGCAATAGACATATTGCAGATAGTTAACAACTCTCTCCAGTCAGGCAACTTCCCAAAAGCCCTGAAAACTGCAGTTATTAAACCCCTTTTAAAAAAGCGGAGCCTAGATACCTCTATTATTAACAACTACAGACCAATATCAAATCTGCCCTTCATAAGTAAAATCATTGAGAAAGTTTTCCTCCAGCAACTTAATCACTTCCTGGCATCAACTGGTTGTTATGACACCTTCCAATCAGGATTTCGACCCCTGCACAGCACTGAGACCGCCCTCATTAAAGTTGTAAACGACATCCGTCTTAACACAGACTCTGGCAAAACCTCAATACTAATGCTACCAGACCTCAGTTCTGCATTCGACACTGTAGACCATACAATACTTTTGGACAGGTTAGAAAACTGGGTGGGGCTTACAGGCACAGTCTTAAATTGGTTCAGATCCTACCTACAAAATAGGAACTACTTTGTTTCCATCGGCGACTTTGTATCAGAATCAACCAACGTGATGTGTGGAGTCCCACAAGGTTCAATCTTAGGACCCTCTTTATTCAACATCTACATGCTCCCACTAGGGCAAATCATGCATAATAACAATATTGACCATCATTGCTATGCTGATGACACGCAAATCTATGTATCGCTATCACCAAATGACTATCGGCCCATAGATCTGCTGTGCCAGTGCATTGAGCAAGTGAAAGACTGGATGTGCCGAAATTTCCTTCAGCTAAATGAGGATAAAACAGAGATAATTGTATTTGGTGCTAAAACGGCAAGGCTTAAATTAATCCAACACCTTCACTCTCTGTCCCTGAAAACCTCAATCAAAGCCAGAAACCTAGGGGTTATCATGGATTCTGATTTACATTTCGAAAGTCACATCAAATCAGTTACAAAATCTGCATATTATCACCTTAAAAATGTAGCAAGACTTAGAGGGCTCATGTCCACAGAAGACTTACAAAAACTTGTACATGCCTTTATCACTAGTAAGCTTGATTACTGCAATGGTCTCCTTACAGGTCTCCCAAAACAAACTCTAAGGAAGCTTCAGCTTGTTCAGAATGCTGCTGCTAGAGTTTTAACAAAGACCAAAAAATTTGAACATATTACACCAATTCTTAAATCGTTACATTGACTTCCTGTAGGTCAGAGAATTGATTTTAAAATCATGTTGCTAACCTATAAATCCCTACATGGTTTAGGCCCAAAATATTTAACTGATATGCTTCCACTACATAAGCCTTCTAGAACACTAAGATCTTCTGAGACCAATCTGTTAATTATCCCCAGAGTAAACACGAAACATGGGAAAGCAGGATTTAGTTACTATGCAACAAATAGCTGGAATAAACTCACTGAGGATTTAAGACTTGCCCCAACTCTGAGCACCTTCAAAACAAGATTGAAGACTTTTTATGTTTGCTTTAGCTTTCTGCTAAATCTTAAATACTTTACCTTTATTTTACTAAAATGCCTTTTTAACTTTCCCTTTATTTTCTATTTTTACCAGAAAAATACATGATCTGATACCAGAGAGAAAGGTTGCTGGGCTAGAGTCCTAGAAGCTGGGTTAGAGTCCTAGAATATTGTCCTTTAGGTCGGGTTGTAGTCCCGACTTGGGTTCCAGAGAGACTGTTGATCTGATCTTAAATAACCTTCAATTTAATTTTCTCACTTTCTTAAATACATTGCACTTTCAATTTGACTTACTAAAAAGCCTTTTTAACTTTCTATTTTACTCATTTCTTTGCATATGTTTTCTTTTACTTATCTATTATTTTATTTTATTGTATAAAAATGTTTATATGTGAAGCACTTTGAGTCTGCCTTGTGTATGAAAAGTGCTATATAAATAAAGTTGCCTTGCCTTGCCTTGCCTTATCCGCGCCGCGAAAACCAAAAAGATCCTTCTCTGTTCAGTAATACTATTATCTGTACATATTCTGTACATTTCATGGAAAGACTCTTCTAAGTTTATGAGAGCTGCCAGAGCAGTAGGAGTGTAGCTGGCTGGCTGCGGACGAGGAAGTAGGGCAATCTATACATGTGCTGCACATACACGTACATGAGAATGCATATCTATTCAGACCTGTAATTCATGTCTTAGACTTTTTCACACCGCTATAGATATAGATATTTCTTTCAATTCTCTATTTATGGTTTCATAATGACTGAGTCACCGTTAAAACAAATGAGTTTCAGATCCTACTATGGCTGGTTTTATCTAATGCTGAGCTTACACCAAAATATTTTCACAGTCACAGACTAAAAACTGAAAGAGAGAATTTAGCGTTGGATCAAGTGTGATATTTAACAACGGTTTTGTAGATATGGAGGGTGGAGATGCAGTGACCACAGGAGATCTGTTAACTTCCTGTTCGGATTTCACACCTGTCTTATCAGCAGCACAAGAGACAAGAACTTCAAAAAAAAAAAGCAACAACTGCCATTTACAGTGCTGTACTATTATTCGTTTGTAGGCTATGTACTTTATTAAATTGTTTTAATCTATTACATACAGGGTTCTTCCCGTTCGTATCGTCCCACCCCTAGTGCTGATATTGTAGTGGGCTGGTCTGGACAGAAAATGCCAGGGCTGAATTTTTGTCCCAGTCCACTCTGACCCATGGGGGGAGCTGGTTCCACAGTAAAGGAGCCCAGTAACTGAATGCTCTACTTCCCAGTCTGTTTTTAGAGATACTGGGAGTCACAAACAGACCTGCATTCTGGGAGCCAAGACTACAAGACTTCCATGAATGTGCATTTGAAGGAGAGTTTGCTTTGTATTCCAGCTGGCAAATTTATATAGGCTACTATAGATCCATTTCAAAACACGTTCCAAGTAGGGTATAGGACAAAGCATAATACATCCTGGAATGAGTGAAGCTTGCCTGCTGACATGTTAAAATGACTGCCACAACTGCCATGATCAAAGAGCAAAACCATTTGTACATAGTGTAGGCTACAGTAGCCCATTCAATATTGAAGGAAGTAGGTTACTGTACACTCTTTGTCACTGTACAGCAGGGCTATTCAACCTCCTTAACAAGTGGGCCGAAAAGGAAAACCAGAGTAAAACTATGTGAATGAATCGCTACAAATAAATCATACTTAAAGTAGTGTTAACTTAATATATATAGTACTACTACATGGAATAAACTGGTCAGACGCATTCCTTCCTTCTTCACTTTTAATCGTATCATTATAAAAGATTTTGTTCTCACATATTTTGGACAGGTATTTAGAATTCAACAATGTTGTTAGAATCATCACAAAAGAGAACTACTGTACATATGAGACATTTTGAGCCAGTGAGTCAGTGAGAAAGATTGCACTGCCTTAAATTGCCTAGTTCGGCTCATCCTGAGACACTCATGCAGCTTCTTATAGGTCATGGAGCAACGTGAACTTGTTCTGATGGCATTCATATGAGAAAGATGCGTGCTAGACTTGCACGCATCGGTTGAGCGTATCGGTTGTCAGAATAAGTGATGCCAGTTCCTGTTTGTGGGGTACGGATACTGGCTATCACCGGCTACACACAGAAACCTGATTTGCATGCAACTATGTTTCTCCTTTATTTTATTTATTTTTTGCATGCAACTTCGTGCGGGCCAGAAAAAATTAAGAGGGGCCGCATTTGGCCCACGGGCCTCTAGTTCAATAGGCCTGCTGTACAGAGTAGTCAATATGATTTGCTTGTACAGCACCTTAAAAAACTCACTGTAGCCTATATTCATAGGCACACCCAGCCTCGCTTTCAATATAACACACACTCGCATTCTGTAATCACTGTCAGTAGATAATAATATGAAAACAATATAAAATATCTTCCAGCAAGAAAAAATTATCTGTTTACTGTAAATGGATAAAGGTCAACAGATGCGCAATGTAGGGCTCTCCATTTTTTAACTGAGTTCAGAGTGAGATTTTGTCGGCTTTGGGGGGGGGATATATTAATATGTGACTGCATACAAATTTGTCAACAGACATGGTGACTAATGTATGATAGTAGGCATTATTGGCCCTTAACACTGATATTCAGAAACAACACTGCCTCAAAAGGATATTGGCCTAAGCAACACCAGTAGAGGCATATACTTTTCCCTAAACTTTTAAACGTTGCAAACGTGCAAAACATATATTATATTTATGTGGCATTCAGTCCAATGCTTAAAAATATATCTGTGGCATTCAGTAGGCCAATGCTGTGGTAAAGTGTGCAAAGTATGAGTATGAATATTTGATGGAGTATGAGTATGTGTTTCCTTCTGTTACATAGATATAACTTTATTAATCCCCTTCAGGAGAAATGTGTTAATGTTTGCCCCATAAAACAATAATTGTAAAAAAAAAAAAATACAAAACATGACGGTAAATCTAAAGTCAAACCGTCCAATCTGAAGGCTTTACTTAACCACTCCCCCTACTCACTTCCACCAATGCAAAGCGAACAGAACTGAGTAGGGGAGGGTGTAGCCCAACTAGTTTGTGACAGACCCAGAGGAACGCAATGCAAATTAAATGTGAACATGTATTGAGGCTTTAATAAAATCCCGGACGATTTTGAAATTTCATCCGGACGCATTTGATTCCTACCCTTCCACTGTTAAATAGCGGCGCAAGTTGTGTGGCGTGTGAGCGTGTGCATGGGTTGAATTGCGTGCGTCTCACGGAGAGCCCTGCGCAATGTTCAGCTGTCAGAAATGTGTTGTAATCACTTGTATTCCTCATAGCTCCAGGCTGTGAGGAAATCAGCAGCCCGCGATCGCAGCTCCTTTGATGTGAACGCGCACAGAGCGCATCGTTCAGAGCCGGACAATGATGTCGTAGTAAAGCCCTCAGGTCTACTCTGCATGTATTAACTGTGGCTAAACATCAACTGCACTGAAGTCATCATAACTTCATAAGTTCTCATTTTCAAATGATTAGGAATACTATTATTGTTATTTGAAGCCGTGTCAGGCTTGACTGTGGGTGGTGTGGTCCTCTGTGTTTGGTAGCGTCTATAATACAGTAATATTTTTGTCGACATTATCAAACGGAAGAACTTTTATTATGAAGAGCACAGTTCAACAAGCACTGGTTTCCGCCCACCGGCGGAAACCAGATATTGAGTGGTAAATTCGTTTCGCTCAGTAAGAACCAAAAAACGAATAAACGAACTGAAATTTTGATTTTCGTTTTTTTGACAAAACGAAGAAACGAATAATCTAACTGAAATTTGTTTTCTGGTTTCTGCTTGCGTCAATTATTCCCAGAAAACAGAGTAATAAAACGTACCTTGCTCTATTTTTATTGTTCCAACTTTTGCAAATTTAATTGAGGATTGCATCGTCACTTTGCATATTAAAATACACTTTGAATAAGGTATTTACAAATTACATTATAAATTTACAATTAATTGTCAATTGCGTAATGTAGGCTAATGACTTATTGAAATTGCTTATTGCATTGCCATTTGAATTTTGCTACATATATGCTTCCATAAGACCGTGTCAAGAGAGAAGAAAGTATCCGTAGGGACCCATTGTAGTCCAATCGGTCGCCACACAAACGATTGACTTTAAATTATACAATGTTTTTTTTTTTAAGTTGAATATTTAAAAAAGGAAACATTCTTTAAAAAACGGAATGAATAGTGCTGATCTAACGGTGGTCATGAAGAACAGATGGACAACGACAACTCTGTTAAACTGATTCAAGGCAAATATGAACATTTTAAAAGTGGAAATTAGTCTCTAGGTGCAACACTGTTGAAGTAGTGTGGTAGCCTACCAAAGTTTGCAGAGGGAAACACAAAGAAAGAATACAGCCTAAGAATTACAACAGTTGAGGACTCACCTAGAAAATAAAAAATATAAAGCCTATTTATATATTTTCTATCATTATTTTGTGCCGAACTCACCTTATGTCGATTGTGTGTGGTTTCTGTCCTATGGCCAAATGATCAATCATGCCTCATTTCAGTTCTCGCAATTGGTTTCAGTCCATAATTTCCTTGTATATCTGTTACCTTGACTCAGTAAGGGGGGTGGGCCATATCTAGCCATCTCAGACTACCACAGGGCTGTGGATTCCAATCTTGGTTAATCGCATGTTCTCTCCCTATAACGTCACTTCCAAGAACCAAATGCAAGTATAAATTGTGTGTTTGAATGTGTTTATTTTTCTAGTCCATGCAGCGAAAATAAAAATGCTTGCGGCCAAATAAGAAATAAGAAAATATGATATTCGTACACCCCTCCATCCATACTTTGTATCCATGGCGTGCAGGTAAATCAGTACAATTACGTCCTCTACTGGTTGTGTTTAAAACAACCGAAGGACGAAAAACTCGCGGGGAAGAACTCTGCCTCCAGGTCCATGCTACAGGCGCTCGAGCCACAGAGACCCCCCCATGAAATAATCTCTGCATAGCTAACATATACAGTTTGAATTGTTGTAATTTGTAACTGTTATCCTAATACAAGTCCAAAATAAAACAAAAGTACTTTAAGCAGCTACTTCTCACGGGACCACCGTGTCGCCATTGAACGGCCTCTCGCGATACTAATGTAATGTTGATTTGGTTCCGGGCACCTACTCTCGCGATTTACCCGATGACAAATTTGTTACTAGGCAGACGGTTGTTTCCAACATGGCAGCGTCAAGCAACGCGAAGGGAACGCAGTTGGAAGATATGGAAGAAGATGCAGGAATTAAAGAAGAGATGGATTCAGATGAGGAGGAAGGTATGAAGGTCGAAAGTTCAGAAGATGATGAAGACGATTTATCGGAAGATGATAAAGAAAACGAGGCCGAAATTCAGCGTTTGGAGGAGCAGGTAATATAAACCAGTGTGTTAGTGTGAAGACGCAGCTTTATTAGCTAACCAGAATGAATGAGTGATCAACAAAAACCCAACGTTTATGCATAGGGAGGACATTTCGTTGATTTTACGCATGTTGTGTTTCTTTCATTGTACTGCCTTGTCTGGCATTAAGTTGCTGTACATAATTTAGGGCACGTTAATAGTTAGCTTTTTAGCTACTATTATTGCTAATGTTAATTGCTTTAGTAGTGGCTGAGGTTTCATAAACACATACACAGACACTTTGTTTTGCGCTGGGTATATTGAAACGCCCTATATAATGCAATACAACTTTGTTATATTATAATTATTCCTAAAGTTATATGCTAAACTAAATAATTGGAAGAAAACAATAGCAGGCGCAGAATATATAAAAAATATCAATCAATCTTTTGTCAGGGCTGTTTTTCGTGCGCAATACAACAAGGAATTTAACAGCAAACATTGGAATCACGTCACAATTCAGTCACTTCAACGCAAAGGGTTCCTTAAGGGATACGTAGCAGGAACAGGAATATAACTGTTTTGAAGCACACATTAGAATCACCTATTATTATAGAGGTAGGTTTTTAATCGAAGGAAATTGAATACCACATTCATTATCACAAGACAACTTTAACAAAAACGGTACGTTTGAGATAATGTTTCAGCCTAATGTAGGAATGGATCTTTGCCATCATAAAGTGTATGCTTTGGTATTTCTTCTTCTGCAGCACTTTCAATTAAACAAAGACTTGATCCCTTAGTTACTTCCTCATACTTTGTGTTTTTTCCCTCAGCTATCAATTAATGTGTTTGACTACAACTGCCATTTGGACCTCATCAAACTGTTGAGGCAAGAGGGAGAGCTGAGCCGTCTTCGCAGAGCTAGACAGAAGATGAGCGAACTTTTCCCACTCACAGAAGGTAATGTTGTTTGACTCATATTTTAAGATGCAAAATATATGTTGGGGGTTGTTATTCCATAAATGACTAAGTTGACTTGTTCAGTTTTAAAGTAATAACAAAATCCACTAATGCTGCAGAGATCTGGCTTGAGTGGCTTAAAGATGAGATTCGCCTGACAGAGGAGGAGAGTAACCGAGAGAAAATCTATGAACTCTTCGAAAAGGCTGTGAAAGACTACATCTGTGAGTACATTAAGATGACATTGCTGCCTTTGATTTGATGTGTTGGTGCATGACATTGGGGGTTGTTGCTATTTTGGGAATGTATATTCTGTGAGATGGTAGATTACTAGAATTGTGACGTAACTTTAGGAATGAAGATGAAATTCTGTAGGACAGATGTGTAACAATCTGGCCTTTATCACAGCTGCTAAATGTTGATTCAATATAAAAGGGGCACATTTTTATATTCATTTAATTGAATTTGTATAGCCCTTAATCTCAGTAGAAGAGCATTTTGTGAAGTACAAAAGGCTTAACAAGCCATATATTTATGACAATTTTTAAAGACACAAACGAAGACCCTTTTACTGTGTTGCCCTCATTTCACCAGTTATATAGCGACATTTATCAATAAACAAACCCCACAGTTACAACACACACTTAACTTTTTAAATTGTTGTTTTTTCACACATAGGTCCAGATATCTGGCTTGAATATGCCCAATACTCTATTGGTGGCATGGGTTCACCTGCTGGCCTGGAGAAGGTCCGATCCATTTTTGAGCGCGCCCTGACGGCAGTGGGTCTCCATATGACCAAGGGGTCGACCGTGTGGGATGCCTACAGGGAGTTTGAGAATGTGATGCTGTCCAGTGTACAGGTTTGTCTATCTTCACCTCGGACACGATGAAAACAATTCTTTGTATCGTTTTGTACTCATGCCTTTCACACCAACTTCAATGTGAAATGAATTAACGAAATGGCTCCGAAACTAGGTGGCTGGATTGAAAGTGGGTGGCACTTCTTTTTTATACACAACCTTCTCTACTCTCCTCCAGCCTCCTGCAGGCAGCGTTCCCACGCCAGAGGAGCAGGGGAAGCACAACACCCAACTAGAGCGAATACACACACTCTTCCGTCGCCAGCTGGCCATCCCTTTTATGGGTAAGAGAGCACACTTCTGCTTTTTGTTAGACGGTGCTCTGTTTCACGGGCCAAAACACTCCATGGATCATGTAGGGAAACCCAAGTAGAATAACGCAACAATGCATCAAAATGTTCAATATGGCGGAAGAACAAGGGGTTATGGAAAGTGTCGATAAGGCCTGACCAATGTCTTGGCCTGTTTGCCCTGTCTATAGAGGTAGAATACAAGACATGGCTGGGTTTTTCCTGGTCCAAAGAACCCTTCAATTTTTAAATTATAAAATTGAAATTAAATTATAGAACACCGAATGTTACTGATATGAGGTTAAATTATGTTGGTTGATGGCTGCATCGTCTCCATGCGTTCGGATAGACCTGGAGGCTACGTACGGCGAGTACGAGGAGTGGTCAGATCGTGGTGTTCCTGAAACGCTCACCTGTCAGTACAAAAAGGCCCTTCAGCAGCTGGCCAAGAGCAGGCCATTCGAGGAGACTCTGGTAAGCTCTTTCTTTCTATTTTTTTTTTCTTACACTTATACATTATTCTTATGAGCTAATTTTGCCAACAGCACATGGCGATTCTATTGACCATAATTCATCATATTTATTAGGGATCGACCGATATGGATTTTTAGGGCCGATACGATACAGATTTTCTTGAGCCAATCTTTGGAGCCGATACTACCCTGGAAATCCAGAGTTCTCGCAAGAGCACAATTTGAATTTGCTCAGCGAGTCACTCTAGGAACGAGCAATATACTTGTGTATATTCTGGGCCTCCCCTGGCCCAGAACATTAACCAATTACTCGATGTATCAGTTATAGGCCGGCCAAACGCGTTGCCGTTTTACCGACCGGATACGGCAAGAGTCTTATCTATTGGTTAGCTCCACTGATCTGGATACCTAACCCCTTGTATTCTTCTGATTGGTTGTAGTGTTATCCAATATGTGTTATCCAGTGATATTTTCAAATGCATGCTTGGTTGGGCCATTTTCATTACTCGTTGCCAGACCCTACAGCTTTCTAGATGTGGGTCTGGATTTCCAGGCTAAGCCTGCCAAAATTTACATCATAAAAATTACACAATGATGATAACAAATGTTACAATGTCTCAATTTAAAAAAAATGAAAATTTATTGAACTATCTGTAAATCATGCGGAAGAACAAAAAAAAAGAAGAAGAAGAAATCGGCAAAGTGTGTGTGTGTGTGTGTGTGTGTGTGTGTGTAGCTTGTAGCGGAGCCTCCCAAGATCGCTGAGTACCAGGCCTACATAGAGTATGAGCTGAAGGAAGGGGATCCAGCGCGCATCCAGATCATCTTTGAGCGGGCACTGGCAGAGAACTGCCTGGTGCCAGACATGTGGGCAAAATATAACAACTACCTGGTGAGTGTCCTTCCCATCTCGCCCACTGGATCAGTGTGCTGATAGCGATAGCAGGGTGTGCTCCCATTGAATAGTTGATGCTAGGCATTCATGGGTTCAACTACTTCTCTTAATGTCCGATCCGATTAACATAATAAATTGTTAACTGTTTAAAATGAGTTTAGGACGGGATGGACTGACCGATATATAACACGATGAATTCCTCATGTGTTCAACAGGACCGCCAGCTGAAGATCAAAGACTTGGTTTTACCGGCTCACGAGCGTTGCGGTCAGGAACTGCCCGTGGACCATGGGACTGTGGAAATGCTACCTGCTAGCCCTAGAGAGACATGGAGCCGAGCATGACATTGTCAAAGGTTAGCGCTACCTGCTAGCCCTAGAGAGACATGGAGCAGAGCATCACATCATTACAGGTTAGCGCTAGATGCTAGCTAGCCCTAGAGAGACATGGAACAGAGTATCACATCATCACAGGTTAGCGCTAGAGAGACATGGAGCAGAGTATCACAGGTTAGCGTTATATGGTATCTGGACCTAGAGAGGCATGGAGTAGAGCATCACATCAGAGGTTTAGGGCTGTGATCTTCAGAGGCATAGCATCACAATAGGTCTGGTAAGGGATAGCTTTTGGCTTGCTAGCTCGAATTGAACCTCTGGTCGGCATTACTCATCAATCTGACATCATGATGCTAATGGGCCCCTGTGATGCAGTACAACTCGGTGTATTGAGTTGACGCAGTGTTATACGTATGAACTATCTACTTGTGTTCTCCAAACTCTGTTGTAGATGTTTTTGAAAAGGCACTAGAGGCGGGCTTCATTCAAGCCACAGATTATGTTGAAATCTGGCAAGTCTACCTTGACTACCTGAGGAGGCGCGTCGACTTCTCCAAAGGTGAGAACTGCTGCTGTAATACGGTAAAAAATGCCTATATATCTCTCATCTCGTTTTTGATTTGCACTGTTCTTTTGCTGCTGTAAATCCTATGTTTCCCCTTCAGGGATTGCAAAATTCTAATCTTTACGTCTTCATCAGAATCCAGCAAGGAGTTGGAAGAGCTGCGGGCAGCCTTCTCTCGAGCATTGGACTACCTGAAACAGGATGTGGAAGAAAGTAGGTGGCACATGTGGCCTTCAGTGTTTTATTGACTATCGTATCGGTGCTTGCATTTGATCATGTGAGTTTTTAAGTGGTTGTGTTATGTGGTTATTTTTGCTTTTCTAGGGTTCAGTGAAAGTGGAGATCCTTCCTGTACTATAATGCAGATCTGGGCCAAGATAGAGGTACTGATGTTGCATTAAAAACAATTAATGCAAACGCACAGAATTAAAGGAACGCACAGAAAAATAACGTAGCATTTTTTTTTTTTCTTTGTAGTGAATTTATTGGCTATATAAATGTAGTATTGGGTTGAATCATTTTCATACAGTTGTTATGTAAACTTGCATATCCCTTGGTTTATCATGTGTTGTTCTCTCTGTACCAGGCACACCACTGCAAGAACATACAGAAGGCCCGGGAACTGTGGGACAGCATCATGACCAAGGGGAACGCCAAATTTGCAAATATGTGGCTAGAGTATTACAACCTTGAAAGGTCAGTTGAGTTATTCCCTGGTCAATATACAGGTTCTCTGCATGAACGGAGCCGTGATAACATTATTTCTATGAACAACCTTACTGTACCGACAGTGATTATTATTGTTGTTTCTTTTTCTGATGTCAAATGTACTTTGCTTTTGATAAAAGCTTCTGATAAATGTAAATGTAACTGTAAATATACAGTTGTTAATACAAACACTGCAACCTATAAAGGGCGTGTGGCTAACGTTGTTGTGCTGTCGTCTAGGGCGTACGGAGACGCACACCACTGCAGGAAGGCGCTCCACCGAGCCGTCCAGTGCAGCTCGGACTATCCGGAGCACGTGTGTGAAGTCCTGCTGACGTTTGAGAGAGTGGAGGGTAAGTGGCACAAGGAGAACAACGCGACGACGTGACCGCCTGACGGGTCGGTCTGGGTCGCCCTCATCGTGTGTGTGTGTTTCGGGGGGGGGGGAGCGCGTCCCGAGCTGACTTGTTGTGCGGCGCATGTGTCCGGCCGCAGGTTCCCTGGAGGACTGGGATGCGGCGGTGCAGAAGACGGACACGCGGCTCGGCAGGCTGAAGGAGCAGCAGGCCAAGGTGGGTGCTCCCCTAACACCCGCTCAGCAACAAACTGGTTCAGGGCAACGGGGAGGCCAACGTTATATTTAGTTGTGTACGCCCCGTGTCACATGACATGGTCTTAGTGAGTCCGAAAGCACTATTTCGGTATCCAGGGTCTTTGTTTCAGTGGTCCTGTCAACCTTGAGGTGGAGAGTCAATACTTGTCCTCTTGCTGCCCCCCCCCCCCCCCCCCCGCCAGGTGGCAGAAAAGGAGGCCAACCAGGCGGTGCAGAAGGAGGGGAAGGTGGAGCAGCAGCGGAAGGCTAAAGCGGACAAGAAGTCCCAGAAGAAGGGCCCGCCTGGAGGGAAGGCCGGAGGAGACAAGAGGAAAGCAGCGCCCGCAGACCACCAGGCCTGGGATGAGGACGCAGGTGTGTGTGCGTGTGTGTTGTCTTTTTTCGGATCATCCTAAATGGGAATACCAAAAATGTTCTGTAGAATTAGAACGGCTCACAATATATTTAAAGAAGCACTCGGATGCAGGGATGAGAAGAAAAGGTTAAAATGTTTATTATCTGGACTTTGAACCACACCGCCTTGATTTCTTTTGGCCATCCGAAGAGACGTGACATTCACCGTTTTCTTCTTGCTTCTACCAGAACGCGCACCTAAGAGGCACAAAGGAGCCGGGGATGAGGGCGCAGAGGAGGACATGGAGATGGAAATGGGTCTGTTTGGCCGCAGGACGCCGGCCGCCCGCACCAAGGGCCCCCCGGGCGCTAAGAAACCCCAGCAGCAGGCCTCGACTCCAGCCTCCGCCTCCGCCACCTCCACCAAGGCCAAACCGGACGAAAAGCCGGAGCTCCGCAACGACAACAACAGCGTGTTCATCAGCAACCTGGCGTACACGCTTGCTGAGCCCGAGCAGAAGCTCAAGGCGCTGTTTGAGTGCTGCGGGCCGGTGGACCAGGTGCGGCCCGTCTTCAGCAAGGCCGGCGTCTTCAAGGGCTACGGCTACATCCAGTTTGAGTCCAAGGCCTCCGTCCCCGCGGCCCTGAAGCTAGACCGGCAGGAGGTGGAAGGCAGGCCCATGTTCGTGTCCCCGTGTGTCGACAAAAAACACCAACCCCGACTTCAAGGTAAATGGTGCAGGTGGTTCAGAGATTGGCCTTGGGTTTGTTTTCCTGAAGTGTATTAGTTAGTGGGAGAGAAAAAGGGTTGCTTAGGCTTGCACTGTTGGTCAGCGGTAATCCCGTATGCCGTCGTTATTTATTTTGTTTATTGCAGACTGTGTTGCTATGTTAAAATTGGGTACCGGAAAAAAGTTGTTTTGATATTGTATTCATAGTAGAATTGCTCTTTCTCCATCAATACTCATCCCTAGTGAGCCATTTGTATTTGTTTTGATGTCTCCCCCATCAGGTGTTCAAGTACAACTCGGCCATAGAGAAACACAAGGTGTTCATCTCGGGGCTGCCCTTCTCCTGCACCAAACCACAGCTGGAGGAGCTGTGTAAAAGCCATGGCACCGTGAAAGATGTGCGCCTGGTCACCTATCGCTCTGGGAAGCCCAAGGTGAGGAAACCCTTGGGTGGACGGCCCAAATGCCTCAACCACGTTTTCTGGTTACATTGTTCCAGTGACATAAACTAGCAATGCCGATAATCGGCTACAACTGGGTGAATACGTGTTGGCGTGAGAAAACGAGTTATGCAGAAATGTTCCTTAACTGTTTGTGGGGATCCGCAGGGCTTGGCGTACGTGGAGTTTGCGGACGAGGCGCAGGCTTCCCATGCGGTGCTGAAGTTGGATGGCACTGTGGTGGATGACAACCAGATCTCGGTCTCAATCAGTAACCCGCCGCGCAAGAACCTGAAAGACCAGGGCGGTTTCGGTGGCTCGATGTCGACCTCCATGCCTCGCCAGGTCTATGGATCGTAAGTCCTGTGGTGCTCTGCTCCCTTAAAGATTTCCAATGTGTTCAGTATTGTGGCTCATCCAAAACGAGTGCCAGTCACGAGACTACAAGATGGTCGTTTCTCTAGATAATTCGGCTCTATTTTTGGCACTATGATTATTAGGCTACCTGTGATGGGCTGCTGGCTCAATTACATCATCAGCTGCTACTGGCTGGATAGACAATGCAGTGTGTGTGCTTATTCTCCTAGTACCCCCGATTGTCAGATATGAAACCAATTGGCAAATCGACTCCGGGAAGAAATTGAACTGGCTCTCTTAAGATCGTCATAGATACTACCTGACCTAAAAACGGCCTTGGAAAAAGCTTGTGGCCATAGCCATGCCTAAACAAGTTATAAACCAATATGATTTATAATTTGTAAACCATAAATAAATTAATTGCAATCAGCTGATAAACTTGCATCAGCGACATAAGACTGTATATAATAAAGCAGTACTATATTAGAGATTAGGTAAGCATCACGGCTCCCCTGAGAGATCAATTGGTCAACCCTGTATAATTTGTATTTGTATTTATTTATTTATTTATTTATTTAAAGGACAGTGCACATTGATTAACATTTCTGTAAATGCGCCAGTGTTAGCCAGCAGGCTAATTTTCAACAGTAATCATGTGAGATCTGCAGAGCAGTAGAACTGAAGACAAACCTCTCTATTCTTCTGTGCGTG
The DNA here is from genome assembly GCF_026213295.1 of Gadus chalcogrammus. Classification (NCBI taxonomy): domain Eukaryota; kingdom Metazoa; phylum Chordata; class Actinopteri; order Gadiformes; family Gadidae; genus Gadus; species Gadus chalcogrammus. The sequence goes on from NC_079417.1 coordinate 7,409,838, forward strand.
TGTAGGAGAGGGAGAGGACGTACCCAGGTGTCGCTGCTGCCGCGCTCCCTCCAGCGACCCAGCGGGGCTGTGGCCAAAGCGGAGAACGGGACCGCTCTGACAGACCAGGACCAAGAGTTCAAGAAACCGGCAAAGCCTTTGTCCAACTCTGACTTTGCTAAAATGCTTTTTAAAAAGTGAAATTCCTAAACCCACTCTGTATGGGAAGCCATCTTGTGTCTTGATAGTGATGGCAATTGGTTTTTTCTCTCTCAATTATGTTTTTTTTTAGGTTGCTGTGAAAATGTGTTGACTAACATAGTCATTGGTCTATCTTGGAACTTCTCTAGTGAAATGTGGATTTACTATTCACTATTGGATAAGAAATTGTATTTGATGCTTTTTTCCAAAAGGTGGTTTTGCGATACTCTTAATTCATAATAATTTACCGTGTATGTTTATATATTGTGTATTTTTGTTGTGCTATTGTGGAAGCGGATTTGACAAAACAGAGTATTTTCTTAAATATTCTTGTGAATGTTTCGATTTAAAAGGGTATATGCAAGAGTTTGAATTCAATTTTTATGTATTGTAATAGTTGTGTAAATATGGTGTATGTGCTCATAAATACACTCTAAAAAAAAGTAATCAAAGGAATCACCATTTCCTGTCGGATAAAATACATTGCTTTCTTATGTCCGGGACATGAGTCTAAAACCACAACTTTTGCTACATTTTGTTTTGTTAAGACTAAGTTGGGTTAGATATATTGTTCCCTTTCTAATACATGCCAACAAAGGGGTTTGGAGACCACAAGTTGTACAGCTGATAGGAAATAAAGAGGTTTCCTAAATCATCTGATCTTCCCTTTCCAATCTAAAAGTTTAATTTTCATATCTTGAAACTTTTTTATATATAAAAAAAATGTGAATCTTGACCTTTGGTTTACTGTATTACTATAATAAACTAGTTCAGGAGGAAAGTTAGTTATCCTCGCTATTGTGGTGTAAAGGTAATGCTAAATCTTTGCTAACTAGCTAACATTTTTGTAGCCTAGGTTCTTCGGATTAAGATTAGTGTTTACTTTGCAGATACCCTGCATTTCAAAAATAATCTATGCAGATTTTTGATGAAAGTCATGTTACAAATAAATTATTTTCATGTGTATGTGTGGGTGGAAATGCATGATTTGGAATGCAGTTTGGATTTCTTTTTTTATGCATACTGTTCAGTCATTCGATTTTGGAAGAAGATGGCTTAAAACCTATATGTGGATTCTATTACCTAAGTGACCTGATCGAGGATAAACTTAAGTCATCATTCAATTTATATCCAAAAGCATACAGATTGTCCTTAAAACAATCAATTGTGGCAGACTTTCTCCTTTTAATGTTCAGTAAGGTAACAATGATTTCTTTATGTGCTGCAAAAGTCATAATAATTCTTTGGACTGAATGTTCTAAAGTTGTTTTAATAAAGAACTGTATTTCAGCTTTCCCATAAAATCATTTCTAAAGGTTTGCCCTCTTTGATTGTAGATCAGTGCGTCCCCATCTACTCATTTACAATCACAGGTTACTCAAATATTTGACAAATAAATTAATAAATACATGATGGCATTTAACTGCAATGAGTCAGCAGTTTCTGCTTCAGGAGGTAAGTAGTAGACGTGATTCTAAAATCCTATTTTTTTTTTTTTTGAAAAACCTGCTCATCATTGCCAAACATCCAAAGACGAGAACGTTCATTTTTTTAGGCAAAAAAATGAAACACTTGAAAGTATGTCCTCATTGCTTTTCTGTGGGTTAATTGGGGCCTTGCATGTTCACCTTACACACAAACAGACAGGTCTCTGGTCCCTTAGTTGATGGGGAGCGTCTCTGGCCTCCTAGCTGTGGATGGCGATGTTCTCTGGCTTCCTCGTTGTCGATGGGAGTGTCTCTGGCCTCCTAGCTGTCGATGGGGATGTTCTCTGGCCTCCTAGTTGTGGATGGGGATGGTCTGTTGGCAGTCAGGACAGGCTTGTTCGTGGCCGGTCCCAGGCAGCCCCACGGGGTGCTCTGACGTGGCGATAAGCAGTGTGTCCAGGGTGATCTCCGTGCACTTGGCGATGAAGCGGATGAAGGGCCGCACGTCGCCCTCGTTGGCCGTGTCCAGGGCGTTGTAGTACTCCACCCGCTGCTCCTTGCGTATGGTGATGGGCGGGTAGCGCGCCTGCATGAGCACCACGTTCATCAGCAGGCGCGACGTGCGCCCGTTCCCGTCCACGAACGGATGCACGTAGACCAGCTTGTAGTGGGCCAGCGCCGCGTACTCCACGGGGTGGAGCTGCAGCGCCTCCTCCGAGTTGAGCCACTGCGCCAGCTCCTCCATGTGCCGCTGTAGGTCCTGGGGGTGCGGCGGGATGTGGTGACCCACAAACACCTGGCTGGTCCGTAGACGGCCGCCCTCCACCGGGTCGGCGTAGCCCAGCACGCGCCGGTGGATCTCCAGGATGTCCGTGACGGCGATGGCGCCGGCCCGCGACAGCAGCGTGGTGTTGATGTACTTCATGGCGGCGTCCACGCCGATGGCCTCGCTCTGCTCCAGCAGGCTCTTGCCGGGGACGGCGTAGCGCGTCTCGATGATGTGGCGGATCTCCGACAGCGTGAGGGTGTTGCCCTCGATGGCCACCGTGTGGTAGATGTGGTGGTAGTAGGTCTCCTCCATCACGCGCCGCAGGGCCGAGTTCCCTTTGGGGATGGACATGAGCCGGCGCACCTTGCTGTCGATGACGCTGAAGTGGCGCCGGTCGATCTCCTCCACCAGGGGGAGCGTGCGGTCCCGGCTGACCAGAGCCCTCTGGTTGCAGGGTGAGATGGCCAGGGCCTTGGTGTAGAAGTGGTCTGCCTGGACCACATCCTTCTCCTCCTCCAGGATGGTGCCCAGCTCCGTCAGTGCGTCCACGAAGTCTGGGTTCATGTTAAGCGCGTGGACCAGTAGTCTGTGGGCCTTGTCCCTCTTGCCCAGTTTCTTCATCTCCACAGCCTGCTGCAAAGCCGCCCGTGCTTCCTGCTCCGTCTCTGCAAACAAGACGGCGTTTTAGAGCAAACCTTAACACACCTTAACACCTTACACGCAATGATGTTGCACTATAACAAGTACACATTAGTGAAATACATTTTAAATGTTTAACTTTTGAGGAAAACTTTCTCCTTCCTACTTTGAGATAAGCATGTTTGATAGAAGATAAGATAGGCTGTACTTTATATAATACAGACGGGAAATTAATAATACTTCTATTATGACCTCAAACCAAGAACAAAAGTAGGTGTCTCAGTGCTGGAGATCAGCCAATAGTTATAAAGTAAAGAATAAGGCAAGTGGTATCATTTGAAATATTTTAAACGTCTGCATTTTCTTTTACCTTTGCTCGGCTTGGACCTATACGGAAGGAGGTCGAGGGCTGTGAACGGGACGGTGAGACTGGTCGACTGCACGGTGTGCCGTTGAGACCTTCCCCACACCTGACACCGTACGTGAGCAATGCCCTTTAATTTGGCACAGCACTCGTCCTCGACTCCAACCCGGGGAAGTACCAGTGCCATCAGAGCCCCGACGAGAACACAAAGAAGTGGACCCCATCCTCCTAGAAGCCGACCGCCGGTGTCTCGCCACACCGTTGTTGCAGTCATTGTCGACGTTCCCTTGCTCCATACTCAGATGACGGATGCCCCATCTATCCAACTAAAACCGGAGGAAGGCGTTAAAGTTCTACATTGACAGCTGTAACTGTCAAGATTTATAATCTTCGCCCGTGGGGGTCAACGCGTTATCAAGGAGCTTCGTAAAGATACATTAATAGAACACAACAAATCAGCGGTAATAAAACAACCACATGTCAGAATCTGTTCTGTAATACTACTGCCCAAAGATACGACACTCACCGCCGCTAATCAGATCCTTGTAAAACGTTACATTCACTTCCGCAATCAAAGGAGGGACTAGTAGAGATAGTCCATCGTCTTTGGCCAGAGCGGTTTTTTGAATCGTTGCTTATTGGCTAAGCATCTGGCAACAGCGTTGCAAAAATGTCGTCGTAGCCATATTTGATTGGATGCTGTGGACGAGTCACTTGGAAAAAATAACGTCACCTGCTTTATTCATAAAACGAGAAATATAAATAAGAAATAAAAATACATGATAATAATATAAATCTTAGCCGACTAATGTTATTAATATATCAGCAAACGAGGGACATCAACATAATTCAATATATGGTTGTAAATAAATGAATAAATAAGCTAAATAAAGTACCATAATTCACTAAAAACGATAGTCGGCGTGCTACAGCCTTTGTTCATGACTTCAGTAGGCTATGCAATTTGTGGGGTATGCCGTTAATTGAAATTCAGCCTTAAAACGAAGGAGGGCAGTATTACTCTTTCGTAAATTTATCATAGCAATCTGGCTTGGAGGTTTGTTTCAGAATGTTTTTGTAATAGTATTTCATACGATAACAAATGAGAAAGTAATTGTCTGAATATATAAATATATATTATAATATAGATGAAACTGTGGATGATGTTGTTCATTTGGATAGGCCTTATCGTTGCCTTAATCGGTATTGTAGGCCTATTGTATTTTGAATAAATTACGAGGCATCGCGAAATATAACCCATAAATGCCTCTGTTTTAGCATTTATGAAAGTCATTTATGAATCCAGGAAAGTAAGCAGCTTTATCCCTACTTCACATGTAGGCTACTCATGACTGAGATTGAGTTCGGCTGAGTCCTATTAAGTTGTGGGCCTATTTATTTATTTATTGTTGCATTCCAAGCCTTGCACCCAGGGCGTATTTAATAACTGTCCCCTAGCATAAGTTAATTGTATCCCGTTACCCCGTTAGTTCGGTATTCTGGTGAGTGGTTGAACTGTGAAGATAATCAAAACATGTTTACGCGACTAATTCATGCGAACGCTCTTATAAACAAGAGCTATGAGGGAAAAGCATGGGCGTTTTAATAACTCTCTCTCTCTCGCTCGCTCTCTCTCTCTCTCTCTCTCTCTCTCTCTCTCTCTCTCTCTCTCTCTCTCTCTCTCTCTCTCAGTCTGTGTGCGTCTCTCTAGCTATCTCTCTCTCCCTCTTTCTGCATGTGTCCTCTGTGGTTCCAAGAAGAGTTTGATTTATGATATGGGAGAGGGGAGAGTTGTGGGGTGGATGGAGTTATACAAGTCAGACTGTGTGCTGGAGAAGGGCGTCTAAATAGAAAAGCTCAAGACATAAAGATCCCCACCCCCCCAGAGAAAAATTTAACAAAGTGTTTCTATTGATTAACACAATGTGTATGTGTGTGTGTGTGTGTGTGTGTGTGTGTGTGTGTGTGTGTGTGTGTGTGTGTGTGTGTGTGTGTGTGTGTGTGTGTGTGTGTGTGTGTGTGTGTGTGTGTGTGTTCGTGTGCGTGTGCGTTTGCGTGCGTGTGCCTGTGTGCGTGTGTGTGTGTGTGTGTGTGTGTAGATTCAGAACACAGTTTATCGTGATTTTCATTTGTGGGTCAGTTGCTCCTCAGCAGTGCTGTGCGTGTCTTTAATGCGCATCACCAGAACTCCTCTCTGATTGGTGGGGAAGGAGGCTGCGCTCCATAATGCATAGGAGAAGATCTGCTGCTGACCGATGGGGAGATGAGAGGAGCCGTTTCAATATGCCAGTTCAAAGCTTCTCCTTCCATTCATCTTCTGAGGGGCTGTTCCCTGAACTCTTCATCTTGGGGCTTACAGTTCGTTGGGTGTGGCATAGCTCAGCGCCCAGCCTTAATCTGCATGCGTAATGTGGGCAGTTTGTGAGGTATGGATGAGACTCTACTTGCTTTGAAGGTTTTCTTGACCATCGTACAAGGTCTGTCTCCTGGTTCCCGCAACCATCCTACCAGGAATGCTCTCAGTCACTAGTCCCTTTATTGAACATTATACATTGCAGTCATTAGGGAACAGGTGGAGGAATTGAGAAACTAGTAATGCCCCCGGATTTATCAGCTTGACCTGGGTTTCTGATTCTGTTGTTCTTGACCATCGTACCAGAACTGTTTCTGTTGTTCTTGATCATCGTACTGTAACTGTTTATGTTGTTCTTGACCATCGTACAAGGAATGTTTCTGTTGTTCTTGACCATCGTAGCAGGACTGTTCCTGATCTTCTTGATCATCGTACCAGGAGTGTTTCTGTTGTTCTTGACCATCGAACCAGGACTGTTTCTGTTGTTCTTGACCATTGCACCAGGACTGTTCCTTGTTTCCGGGGTTCATAAAGGGGGTTGAGACAGTGGATCCTGATGTTTTCCAATTGGGGGGAATCACGAGTGTGTTTCGACATTCTTCATGGGGTTTTTACTTCTTCTCACTCACCCTGCCTCGTTCACACACAAGAGCATGCACACAGGCACAAAGGCACACCACCGGCTCGCCAGCCGCTCCCTACAGTGCTGCCTCAAGAATAAAATCCATAGGCCACCTGGAGAGAAAATTGACCCGTCAGGTTAGCAAAGATATCCCTCTGGCATCACTCCTTCTCTCCCTCTCCCACTCCTTCTCTCGTCCTCTTTTATTGTCTTTTGTCTAACCGAATGCATTTTCTCTCCCTTTCACACGCTCTCTCTGTGTCTTTGGTGCTCTGGGTCTTTCTCCCTCACTGTCTCAGCATGCACTCTGTCCCTCTCCTTCTGTGTCTCTTTCTCAGTGGAACATCTTGGGAGCAGCCATTGTAGGCCTGCCTGCCAGTCTGTCTGAGTACAGGCTTTGTACTGGGTGACAGAGCTGGGAAAGAGAGATACAGGGATCTTGTTAGGAAGTCTGAGCGTGGAGGGATTGGTTACTCTCTCTCTCTCTCTCTCTCTCTCTCCCTCTCTCTCTCTCTCTCTCTCTCTCTCTCTCTCCCTCTCTCTCTCTCTCTCTCTCTCTCTCTCTCTCTCTCTCACTCTCACCATCTGTATCTTACTACTTTCGTTATTTCTCTCTTTATTTTACTCCTTTCTCTCTCTCTCTCTCTCTCTCTCTCTCTCTCTCTCTCTCTCTCTCTCTCTCTCTCTCTCTCTCTCTCTCTCTCTCTCTCTCTCTCTCTCTCTCTCTCTCTCTCTCTCTCTCTCTCTCTCTTTTCTCTTGTCCAGTTGTTTGGGTTGTTACCTTTGTGAATAGAGTGAATGAATGAAAAGCTAAAGTGGAAAGCTGACAGCTGGTAGAGACCCTTAGTTGATGCGGATACTTCTCCCTATTGGTTTCCTTTAATCATATCATCTTCATCATCATCGTCCTTAATGTTTTCATAATCTTCTTCATCTTCACCATGCAAGCTGCATCACATGGGAATCCTCTGGCGCGGTTATGTAGTGTATAAAACACTGTCGAGGATCACTTTAGATGGAGGTCATGTTGTTCATAAAACATGAGGGGTACAGGGAGTGAGTTGAAGATTGATGGAACGCAAGATAATTAGTTGAGTGTGTGTGTGTGTGTGTGTGTGTGTGTGTGTGTGTGTGTGTGTGTGTGTGTGTGTGTGTGTGTGTGTGTGTGTGTGTGTGTGTGTGTGTGTGTGTGTGTGTGTGTGTGTGTGTGTGTGTGTGGCATATTTTCCAGATGACTTGGTTTCTATGGTCGGAACTGTCTGGACCTTATTAATTCAATTGGTGCCCACTATCTGGCCTTTCCCCCTCAGGGTAGACTCTGAACATGCTCACAAAACCTTTATGAATGACATGAACAAAGACCATTTTCTATGTGTGTGTGTGTGTGTGTGTGTGTGTGTGTGTGTGTGTGTGTGTGTGTGTGTGTGTGTGTGTGTGTGTGTGTGTGTGTGTGTGTGTGTGTGTGTGTGTGTGTGTGTGTGTGTGTGTGTGTGTGTGTGTGACTAGCCATTATAAACCATTTAAACATAGTGACATTGACAGATGTAAATGTCACCCGGCTGTATGATGGATGGATCTGCTTCCCATTTTTTTGTGTAGATCACTAGGTATAGGCTAGTAGGTGGATCTACATATGATGGCTGCTAATGATGATCTACCTCTGCAGTTTGTCATTGTGAACCAACATCCAGCCTGGTGATACAATAGGGGCCCTGTAATAGATGTATTCAAGAATGCATTTGAAGATGAATGAAGACAATAAGGCATTATTTATAATCCATCGCAGACAAGGCCCTGCTTTTGCCTCTCCCATTCCCAGAACCTTACTTTATCGTGCAACATGAACTTTTATCCTCTGTATCTGAAATGATGAAGTCCCAAAAAGGAAGAGACAACGGATAAACTTGTTCAAATTTAAATTAATTTAAAATAATCTTTGTTATCAGTCGTCAGAGTTCTAGGAAATCCAGATCTTATTTGATATAACAGTTGCTCAACTACCACAATGATCAAATTGTGGCCTCCACTGCAGGCCCACTTAACATACGTTCTCTTGATGATTCATATGATCTGTGTTGGTTGAATGGCAGGTGGTAGCTGTGGGCCACATCCTAAAGCGTCTGCCACTGAGGTTGGATGAGTCATGGCAACGAGGCCCATATGGCGCTAATACATAAGGCATCCATGCGGAAATCCCTCCCCTCGTGTTTGTGGCAGTGTGTGATGTCAAACAAAGTAAATAGCCAGGGGCATCTCCCGTCCGCCTCTCCCCTGGCTTCACGTCTGGAATAGGCCGCATGCTAAATTAAGCTGCATCTAGGGGCCCCAAATCACCGTCGTTGTCCCCTGTGGGCTTGGGTTGAAGCTTAGGGAAGAGGCCTCCAGCCAGCTGTTTCCCAGGTCGTCTCTTCTCCTCTATAGCACTGCTTCACGTCGGTTTGGTTTGGATTAATCTTTTTCATTTACTTTGAACAATGTCACACATCGGTTATTCGGCTGAGAACAATTAAATCGTGTCAATGCCAATATATACACAAAAAGTGCTTCATGACCGAAACAAAGTTTCTAATGAACCACTGGACAGCGCAGAGACAGAGCAATCAGAAAATGAGGGTTATTGTTTTTAATTAGGGGTCGTACATAATAGTGGATTATTCTATATTCAACGCAAGAAATGGTCAGAGGGTTAGAGAGACGGGAAGAGAGCGAAATTGTGTTTTGTTTGTGTGTGTATGCATGCGTGAGTGATAAAGTGCAACAATGCAAATGTCATTATTTGCAATGTTGCATTCAACAGAAAGTGTGAAATTTTACAAATAATTTAGCAATCAGATATTCTTATAATCAATGCCTAAAGAGCTGAGTAACCGATTTCTCCTTGATTTTATCTTTTTTTGTCTTGTTATGCCTCATCTATTTAACTTAACTAAAAAAAGCCATGAGGAAACGAAAGCTACCTTTCAGCTTTAAAATCAGAAACAGAGTTGACAGCGTAGACCAGCTTGTGCCTGACTGACTGAAAGGATACTCTGCTTTTTAAGTTATCGCACTTCCCTAAAGCGATGTTTTCATTGAAGCAAGAATACTTTTTTTTGTGAATTATTTTAGTTATTTCGTTTTAGTTATTCAACACATTCACAACCCCCCCCCCCCAAAAAAAATTAATATATATATCTTGATCAAGATATATACATATGAAGGTGAAGGGGAAGGTGATGGACTGTAAAATGTGTATTACTGTAAAACAATCAAATTAAGACAATGTCAAGGAACATCTGGAGCTCAATATCAACCAAGATGGGGGGGTTTATCCCTAGGACCTAATGACTCCAGATTTGATATACTGAACTCTCTCCATGAAAGGATGATGTCTGTTATGAATGAAGATTTAACACGAAGCCATGCCAGTCCATCTGTGCCTATGACTCACTTTAATCCCGCTACTGTGTATTGTGGCTGTGTGTGTGTGTGTGTGTGTGTGTGTGTGTGTGTGTGTGTGTGTGTGTGTGTGTGTGTGTGTGTGTGTGTGTGTGTGTGTGTGTGTGTGTGTGTGTGTGTGTGTGTGTGTGTGTGTGTGTGTGTGTGTGTGTGTTTGTGTATTTCTGAGTGTGAGAGAATGAGCAAGGAGGCAGTAGCATGACAATGGCCATACTACAGATTAATTAACATGTATTGGCATATATGCATTCTTTTGGATGCACTTTGATGATATTTGTGCATATTTAAACCTGAAAGTGTGAATATCCACCTAGTCCCCTGTTATTCATTTCAGCACTCGATATCAGACTGGGTCAACACAGTCGTTAACTACTTCTAACAAAAGTCTGATCCAACTTTACATGCAGGCCAAACCTTTTTGCTACTTGGCCCTTGCCCTTCTGTTCCCCATGTCAACCTCAAGCTTACAATGGTAGCTAACCCAAACACTTGCTGCACAAATCACTGTATTAAGGGGCGGCAGTAGTGGCAGTAGCTCAGGCGTTAAAATGGGTTGGCTGGTAACCCCAAGGTTGCTAGTTCGATCCCCAGCTCATCCTAGCTGACTGTTGTGGTATCCCTGAGCAAGGCACCTAACGCTCAACTGCTCACGACGAGGTGGCTGTCGTCTTCATTGTTGACTCTGCTGTCGTGTATTAATGTGTTCAGGAATGTGTGTATCTCAGGCAATGTTTTAAAGTGCTTTTGTCCAAAGCGCTATATAAATGCAGTGCATTTCCAAATGCAGTCCATTATTTAACAAGCTGCACTTCAAGTGCACTGTGTGAGTGGCGTAGTGTTTTAGAAACAGTGAATCTCAAGCACTGTAGTCTATCGAACACACTGTGATCAACACAATGACGCATGTTGTGTTCTGCAAGCATGTGGCGGTCTCATAGAAGAGGATGTACACATTCAGGGGTAAATATCAATAGCATGGGAGGTCAATAAGGGAAGGCAAACAGATTGATCCGACGATTGATCAGCCAAATAACCTGCGGCCATGTTGAGGTCGTCATTGGTCAATGGGCCACTCGATCAAGCACTGCTGGCTTCGAGTTGTTGAAATAATTGTGGACAGATTGACCATGGGACCTGATACTGAGTGGGATCTCAGGCAGCCATCATAAATATATTTTTATTTTTATTTTATTTACAACTGTGTTGTGCTGTCTTGCTCCGGGTATGCTCATAACTCTGTAAAGCGACCTTGAGTTTGAGAAAGGCACTATATAAAATAAACATATTATTGTTATTATGTAGGCCTGCACAATTGACTTTCAACTATACCTGCGATTGTTGAAAGATTAAGCAAGCTTAAAGACAGAGGTTACGATGACACTGTCAGAGATTATTTTACCCATATGTGTTGTCAATAAGCCCTCCGTGGGAGACTAATACCCTTGTGTACGGCAGACCATCCATTCTGCTAACAGGAACTATTTGCATGAGTAGACACGTCAAACATACCCTATTTGGTTTTATGGCAGATATCTATATTGTTCCACTTCCCTCCCTCTGACAGTTATTTTGTTTCTCGTTTTGAGATGAATTATGGTGCAGTGCAGGACAGTCTAATTGGTCTCCGAGGCATAGGCCTATTTTAATACATTCAATGGGCTTGTAGCAGAAAACCTTATGAAGCTCTTATGTGATAATATCACTCGGATTCCACTACAATACAGTTTAAATATTACTCGTATTCAGTGTTGGGGAGTAACGGAATACATGTACCGGCGTTACGTATTCAGAATACAAATTATAACTGTATTCCGTTACAGTTACAATTTAAACAGTTGGTATTTGGAATACAGTTACATTGTTGAAATCAATGGATTACATGACGATACTTCTGTTTCAGCAGTTTATTCGTGCTTTCACACCAACGACATTTAGTGCGCACTTAACGAGTTTGGTCCCCTTGGTTCGGTACGTTTGCGTTGGTGTGAATGCAACCACCTCACCGAGTACTCCCTGCTGGTCTCGGTTCCTTCCAAACGAACCCTGGTAGGCTACGGTTCGCTTGAGATGTGAAAGCGAACGCACCACAAAGCATATGCCTATTTCGACGTAACAGGCACCCGCTCAGCCGCGCGCATTATAGGAATTATTGTTTGATTAGCGGTAACTCCAAGACTAGCAGCAAATTGTCGGACCGTCTGGGAATTTGGACAGACACCCACATAAAACGTATGCTGGAAAACACACATAAAAATGCAGATGATTGAACGATATTCTCTCTCTCTCTCTCTCTCTCTCTCTCTCTCTCTCTCTCTCTCTCTCTCTCTCTCTCTCTCTCTCTCTCTCTCTCTCTCTCTCTCTCTCCTCTGGAATAGCAAATATCTTTCGCATGAACATACCCTTGTTCCACTACAGCAAATTATATAAAATAGTTTAATTTCAGGGAGACTTGGGCCTAACACAGAAGAAGAACACACCACAATAGGCCTGTTTATTAAGCAGGATTTGATGCTGCATTCCTAGACTTATAAAATGCAATTCAATGTTGAAGTAATCCAAGTATTCAGAATACAATACTCAGATTGAGTGATGAAACGGAATACGTTACATATGACATTTTCGGGCATACATTTTAACAGTAACCTTCCCAACACTGTTTTTTGTAATGTCTTCAATGAATGCAATGCAAGAGTGCCATGTATTTTTCCTCACAGGGGCCAGCTCTGCACTAAAAGAGACAAGAGCTGAACCTAAACTACAAACTCCTTCCTCCGAACCCCAGTGTCCCAGAATCAATAGTTACCTGAACGAGCTGCAATCATTTGGTGGAGATGGAGTCCTTGGGCTCACACACACACACACACACACACACACACACACACACACACACACACACACACACACACACACACACACACACACACACACACACACACACACACACACACGAAGACACATAACACACACACACGAAGACACATAACACACACACCCCCTGGCCCTGGACTCAACGTCTTCTGGTCTCCCTCCTCCTCTCTGTCCCTCATTACAGTACAGTATGCCGCGAGTGATGCGACGCGCCCGCTGGCTGGGTCCTCCCCCCGGTGTCTGAGCTGTGACACCTCCCCTCCCCGAAACCCTTCCCCACTCCCACGTGTGTTTGTGATGTTTTTAACATGTTGCTTATGTGCCGAGGTGTTTTTTTCCTAATCCCTACACTGTGCCCCCCTTTGAGGAGCCTACACTGGAAAAAGCCTTCTGTTGAACCAATTAAAAAAAACAAGGGTAATGGTTCACATCTATATTACATAACTTGAGCCAATGACAAATATATAGCTTGCCTCAAACAATATTTCCTATGTTCATAAAAACAAAATAATACAACTTGGCACCAAGTATAATTCTATTCTTTGAATGAAGTTAATACATTTAAATCGTATGTTAAATCCTAGACAAAAAAATATTGACTCACTCCAACAATTGTTTCTCATTTAAGAAATATCTATCAGAAATAATTTGTTTTATCCAATCAAAAAGATTACAATTTAATCAAAAAATTGTTTCTCATTTAAACATGAACATTTTTAAACATCGCCGCTTCATGGCCTTGGGGCGCTTCTGTCTGGATTCGACATCACATCACGACATCAGTCAGGGTTAGGTGCTTTGTCAAAGACACCTCGATACTCTGCTTGGTGGAGCCGGGGATCGAACCAACAACCTTCAGGTTACCAGCCCGCTCTACCACCTGAGCTACTGCCGCTACACAATATACAATATATATTAACAATATAAATAGCAGAGTTAGACCTACTCCAGACCTCCCTCCAGACACAGACAGACTGTCCTAGCTCACAGAACCAGTGAGTCATCGTCACTCTGGTCAAGGCTAGTGCTTTCACCTCAAAAAGTCGCCAAAAGTCACCAATAGCAGCTGAAAAAGAAGCTAGATTTGTCGCTTGTCGCTGTTTTGAAAAAAAGTCGCCAAAGGGGTCTGAAAAGTAGCTAAATATAGCGACAAAATCGCTAAGTTGGCAACACTGCGGTTTGGTCCAGTAGTCGTAAGCGTCTTTGTATTTAATGCGCATGCGCAGGCTTGTACGTAACCTTGAAATTGTACATTTGTCTGAACAAATATTTCTAAATTGAGCTCCTAATCAAATATAACAGTGTTTTAGGAAGAAAACAAAAAAATAATATTTGGATTTAATGACAAAATTATTAATCAGTTGAATACACAACCTTAAAATTTTACATTTGTCAAAATGGATATTTCTTAATTGAGCTCCTAATTAAAAATATCTATATTTCACAGTATTTTGAAATAAAAAAAAGTTATTTTAAAAATAAAACAAAAAATGTTTATTTGAATTGAATTACAAAATAATAATCAGATGAAGTACGGCTTAAAAACCTTTTTCCAGTGTAGTTTGGGAAAGCCTAGTTTGGGAATTACCTTTTTTTCCCCCCTCGTTTTCCCTCTTGTTTTCTTTTTCTTATCTAATAATGAGGGAGCGCATGTGCCCCGATAGTCTCCTCATACTGTCACCCCACACTGTTTTTTCGACGGGATGTAACGGATGTAACTGGCAATTTCGTTGCTCTGTACTTGTGACATGTGCAATGACAATATAGTCTACTATTACTCATTTAATCTAAATACATTCATCGCAAAGCAAATTTTTTATTTGAAACCAATAATTTTTTCAGGATTAAAAATACTGGGGAAAAAATGTTTTTATATTACCGTAGTCTGGCTGAGCGGAAATGGATCATTTTTAACCGGAAACGACGCTATCGAACAAGTACTTTTTTATTGTTTTGAATGATACACCCTTCCCCCTAACATGTAAATCTTAAAATACTGTATAATTAAAGCTGTTGTAGGCCTATTATATGCTCATCAAAGGGTTCATTCATTCTGTGTTTGGTTGTTCATCCAGGATGTGGCAAACATCCTTTATGTTGGTTCTGAAGAGACATTCAAGGTCATTTCTTAGTTGTTACTACAACTAAGCATACATGAGGAGCTGGAAAATATATAAAGGAGACTTTGACATGTGTGTATAAAAAAGGGGAATGCCCAATTGTAATAAACTAGATCTTGAGAAAGTCAAAAGGTAATACTTTGTTTAAAATAGTAGGCCTACATGTTGAAATTCTTTCCATACACGTTTTTTTATATACATATTTTTGAAACTATTAGGGGAACTAAGTCAATCATACAATGACAACTGATGGAAAAGGGCGATGTTTAAAATGCAGTAGTGAAAGCAAGTGGGGGTGGGAAATGTTGGGCAAGGGCTAAATCGACTGGTTACAAAACAATAAAAGGCTGTCAGAAAAGGTTTTAAAAGAAGAAGTCAAGGCAGAAAGCAGTCAAAGGCACGGAGGCATTTAAGTCACTGGCACATTGTGGAAACGGTAGGCTCTCTTTTATTCACATTTACAATCTTTTCAACCGACAAAAAATAACAAACCCAGAACAATAAGGTTACATTTGTAAACATAAGTAAAATAACCTTTGAGGTGTGTAATTACAAATTGTCCTTTTAAAAAGAGTTTTAACCATTCATGACTACATCTCTGAACAAAGCTCAGCCATTTTCTTGTTTTATTTCAAATTTATACAGATGATTCTATTCTTTTTAAGTGGATTCTTAAATCAGTTCAGCTCTCTTGAATTACTACAATACAGTACCAAATGTGCAATTGTGTCAGTTAATCGACAGAATAAAAACCAATGACAAAAGTTAGTTGCTGTAATATGTAACCATATGTTGGCCATGAAAAATAAAGGGATATCTTAACTAAAACACTGTGTTGTGTTTATGTTTCTTTCCTCAGGACTTTGTGCTGACCTTTATTCAACCATTGCCATAATGGATTTAGGGGATTATGATCCCGGCCAGTATGACAACTACACTTACAATGACGATAACGAGACCACAATACAGGAGTCCTCTTCCCTACCCATCACAGGGTGTTTTGATTCGATTATCTGCATTGCACTCATTATCATCAACGTCGTCATCTTCATACTGGGCTTCTGCGGCAATGCTGTCGTGATTTGGATCGCCGGCTTCAAGATGAACAAGTCGGTTAACACCACCTGGTACCTGAGCCTGGCCATCTCTGACTTCATCTTCTGTGCCTGCTTGCCCTTTGGTATCGCGAACTTGGCGATGGGAGAGTGGATATTCGGCCTGGTCATGTGTAAGCTCACCTCCTTCGTCATGTTCCTCAACATGTTCAGCAGCATCTTCCTGCTGGTGGTCATCAGCGTAGACCGCTGCGTGTCTGTGGCTTTTCCCGTGTGGGCGCAGAACCAACGCACCGTCAGGAAGGCCTCAGCCGTGGTAGTCCTGGCCTGGTTGATGTCCATCACGCTCAGCATGCCCAGTATGGTGTTCCGTGACGTGTCCGACCACCGAGGGAAGGTAACATGCGCCAACAATTACACCACATATAGACACAGCCATAAGTACGTGGCGTGGAGCCGCTTCCTTGGAGGGTTCGTGGTGCCCTTCTTGATCATCATCTTCTGCTACTCTGTCATCATCCTCAAACTCACAAAGAATAAGATGACCAAATCGACCAAACCCTTCAAGGTCATGTCGGCCCTCATCGCCACATTCTTCATCTGCTGGCTTCCATACCACTTCTTCATTCTGCTGGAGCTGAACCCCCACCAGTTCGATGTGGAGAACCTCACCATTGGACTACAGGTGGGCACGACTATTGCGACGGCCAACAGCTTCCTGAACCCGTTCCTCTATGTGTTCATGGGCAACGACTTCAAGCAGAAGTTCAAGAGTTCCCTGCTCAACAAAATGGAGAATGCTATGGGCGAAGACGGCCGCACTCTCAGCCGGTACCTGTCCAGGTCCAGCTCTTATGACGCCAGGGCCTCTACACACATCTAGAATGCTCCAGCTTATGAACATTACAAACATAACATCTGCTGTCTGTGTCCAGATGGCAATGTTTTCCCACCTATAGCTCCTATACGTCAAATACAATCATTGATTTGTCATACAAAGAATGTAGATGGGGACGGATATAGCGCAGTGGCTTACGTGTTTGACTTCAGCCTTAAGGGTCTGGGTTCGATCCCTCATGTACACAGCCTACCTGTAAGCATCTTTGACCAAGATGCCCAACCCCTTTCTACTCCTTAATGACCTGAATCTGTATTCACTGTAAATCATGTTGGATTGAAGTGTGGTCAATTTAAAAATTGGATCTATAAATAATATATCATGTATTTCTCAGGTAACCTAAGCTTAGTCCTGGTCCTAGCGGTAAGAGTTGTATAGAGTTGTTTACTTAATATGATTGTTCACAGGGGTATGTGGAAATGTATACTTTTAATTTGAATGTCTTGTCGGTTAATAGCCATAATAACAGGAATGTGGATGTAGGAATTTTGTGAAATCATTATTGATATTTTAAGGAAGGAAAACCACTACAATTCTCTGCTGTTGTTTTTGCTGATAAAAAGATATTTGTCAAGGAACATTGCTAAGTTCTACATGAATATGAGAAGTATATAAATAGGTAAAGACAGTCATCGTCATAGCTGTTTAATTATCGTTTTTCACGAATACAATATAGCTAAATATATGACCAGCCAAACATCTAGGCATATTGTATAAGGTTCTTTCCTGTAATATGCGTTTCATAGAACTATTAGGTTAAAATAGGCATGCTTTATTACTTATTCCAATTATATTCAAATATTCCATAAAATGTTCTTTCAATCCTAGAATCAAAAGGTCATGAACTTATGATTTCATTATCAATAAAAAAAATGAACCAGAATCAAACTGAGCCAGAACTTGGCTGGTGTCTGCATTATTATGAGTAATAAGATAATGAGAATAGTATAGATCGTCTGTAGTAAGGAAAAGTTTTTAGGAAACATAGAGTTGGCTTTTTTTTGTCCTTCAAATAATTTCAGATACTTGAAGCTTAGCATGCTAGCCTGTGGCCCATAGCTATACTTTCTATGACACTTAGGGTAGAGCTAGATCCTTTTTTTGAGAAAGGAGAAACATCTAAGTGAGCAACAGGGGATATATGATGATGCTATTAACCGTGAAACTTTTCTTTCTGACCTTATAAGTAGGCTACATAAGGGTTTTCAGACGAGGTTGAGTTGATCAGAATAACCTACATAAATCAAGCAAGGAATTTCATTGTTGTTGGTGTTATATGCTGTGTGAATGCATGCTTGTGTGTCAAAAAATGGAAATGCAATTTGAAATCTTGACCCCAGGAAGAACAGCACTCGTCTGTGTACGAGGGATTGTTGATCAATAAACATTTCAATTTCAATTTCAATTTCAACCGTGAACCGTAAATATCACACGGAAAATGCTGGGACGCTTGAAACATAAACAAGCTAGCTGGCACAGAGGAGGGGAAACACGCTGACTCAATACACTGGTAGTTACGACACTGATTAGCGACACGCATGATGATATTTTTTTGGAATAAAGTTGAAATACCATGAAATATCATTTCGAGATTAATCTCGACATTTCGAGAATAAAGTCATCATGAGAATAGGAATCCTATTCTCCGGCAGGCCGAACCGGACCCCGACGTGAGGCGGATGGATCTTGCTTCGCCCTGAAGGGGCTTATTTTTTCGACAATGACCGGCGTTCTATACATTATCCTGCTTATTACAGGGCTATTTGACAATGAAAACAATACTTCACAAGGTGTGTATTTTTACAATTTATTTGTTACCATTCTTAGTGTTTATCAGTGCAGAGAAATTGTTCGCCAAAGATGTTGACGTCTTTTAGCAACCGAATATGCTGGGGTTGATAAGTAACCGAACTGCTTGCATAGCGGTACGAAAGATGTGAATCAGAGGCAAAGAATCCACTTTCCGTGACAGCGACCATTAAAAGTACAATTTCACCAGATCATCAACACAAGGCATTTTGATGAGACGTCACCCAAGTGAGACTGAATTAAGGTCTTGTTCTCTCCATATGATTTAATGGACATGTCGACATTAATCATAATAATAATTTCCAGAATAAGGTCGACATGATGTTTCAACTTTATTCCCGAAATGTCAAGATTAATGTCGACATTTCGCCATTAATCTCGTCATGGAAAGAAGAAGAATTAAATCATGTGTGTTCCTAATACGAGGACAGGGAATGAAATAATCGATGAAGGGGGCGAGATATGACATAAGACCTTAAAAACATTGAATTACTGTTGATATGTATTTGTATCACTTTATATATAGTTTTCTCCTTTGACAACAAACTAACAAACAATGTGATGTTCCTTCTTCTAATAAACGGTAGGCCTATTAATAAAATATATTAATTAATTAATTAATTAATTAATTAATTGTAGCTATTGATCGTCTTTCCAACACGTCATATGATTGAATCACCTCACATGACAAAACATTGATGAATTGACCTAATTAGAGTATGTATTGGCCCTTTAACAAATTGCTTTCATCCCATATAGAAAATTCTCATGTGACATCCTTATACAGGCTGCCAGTCCTTCCATGAAAGCAAGTTTGACCAAAGTTTAATGCAGTTGTAAAAATAGAAAATGGTATCTCGCCACACAAAGGTTCTGCTGTTATCTTTTTTTGAAAGGTCTAAAAATATATACCTGTATACAGTATATGGAAGTCCTTTAGAAGCTTGTGTTTTATTGGAGAATACCTAGTATCAGGTTACAGATTAATGCAATCTTGACTTCATCTTGAGAAAGTCCAAATGTAATACTCTGTTTAAAAAAATACATTCATGGAAATTCCTTGCTCCATTTTTTTTTTTTGCATATTCTGGATTTATTAGGCACTTATAGTTTCCAAAAAGAATCATCCAAGCGGAATTATCTTCTTCAATTATGAAAGAAGTTCTGACAGTGTGGAGTGTGAAGTATTGAGGAGGCAGACACACTTTTTTGAGTGTCTACGTTGTTAAGTTTAATAACAAGTCAAATGTTTTGAGGTACATTAAATAATAAGGCTGATAGGAACAGTAACATTTCATAAGGAACATATTGTGAAAAAGGCAAAGAATAACAATAGCACATGGAAAAGAGCAATGTTGAAAATGCAGTAGTGAAAGCAAGTGGGGGGCAAATGTTAGGCAAGGGCTTGATCAGCTGATTATTAGACAAAAAAAAAGGCTGTCCAAAAATGTTTTAAAAGAAGAATTAGAGGAAGAAAGCAGTAAAAGAAACAGAGGCATTCAAGTCATCATTCTGGCATCATCGTGGCAACGGTAGGCTCTCTTTTATTCACATTTAAAATAATTTTGAGCTTATATAAAATAACAAACTCGTAATAAGGTAACAATTGTAAACATTTGTCTTTTTAACCCTTAATGAAGGTGTGTAATTTGACAGATTGCCACTTTAAATAGTTTAATCCATTCATGAGTACATATTTGAACAGAGCATGCTCAGCTATTCACTTGTTTTAATCCAAATACATAGCATTTATATTGCATATTTTATTTCAGTTCAGCTCTCTTGAATTACTAGAATACAGTACAACATTGACAATTGTGTCAGTTGATTGTTTTTTCACAACAATAATAAGCCAATGACTTAATTTCATGTATGAGCCAATATATTCCCAAAAGTAATTTACTCTAAAATGTTACAATACGTTGACCATGAAATGTAAAGGGTGGTCTTGACCAAAATAGTTTGCTATGTTTATATTTTTCTCTTCAGGACTTTGTGCTGTCCTTTATTCCACCATTGCCATTATGGATTTAGGGGATTATGATTACGGCGAGTACGACAACTACACTTACAGTGAAAATGATAGCCTGACCATAATGCAGGATTCATTTTCCCTACCCGTCACAGGGTGTTTTGATTCGATTGCCTGCGTTGCACTCATCATCATCAACGTCGTCACCTTCATACTGGGCTTCTGCGGCAATGCTGTCGTGATTTGGATCGCCGGCTTCAAGATGAACAAATCGGTGAACACCACCTGGTACCTGAGCCTGGCCATCTCTGACTTCATCTTCTGTGCCTGCTTGCCCTTTGGTATCGCGTACTTGGCGATGGGAGAGTGGATATTCGGCCTGGTCATGTGCAAGCTCACCTCCTTCGTCATGTTCCTCAACATGTTCAGCAGCATCTTCCTGCTGGTGGTCATCAGCGCAGACCGCTGCGTGTCTGTGGCGTTTCCCGTGTGGGCGCAGAACCAACGCACCGTCAGGAAGGCCTCAGCCGTGGTAGTCCTGGCCTGGTTGATGTCCATCACGCTCAGCATGCCCAGTATGGTGTTCCGTGACGTGTCCGACCACCGAGGGAAGGTAACATGCGTCAACAATTACCACACGTATCGACACAGCCACAAGTACGTGGCGTGGAGCCGCTTCCTTGGAGGGTTCGTGGTGCCCTTCTTGATCATCATCTTCTGCTACTCTGTCATCATCCTCAAACTCACAAAGAATAAGATGACCAAATCGACCAAACCCTTCAAGGTCATGTCGGCCCTCATCGCCACTTTCTTCATCTGCTGGCTTCCATACCACATCTTCATTCTGCTGGAGCTGAACCCCCACCAGTTCGATGTGGAGATCCTCACCATTGGACTACAGTTGGGCACGACTATTGCGACGGCCAACAGCTTCCTGAACCCGTTCCTCTATGTGTTCATGGGCAACGACTTCAAGCAGAAGTTCAAGAGTTCCCTGCTCAACAAAATGGAGAATGCTATGGGCGAAGACGGCCGCACTCTCAGCCGGTACCTGTCCAGGTCCAGCTCTTATGACGCCAGGGCCTCTACACACATCTAGAATGCTTCAGCTTATGAACATTACAAACTGTTGTAATGTTACATTACTGTTGTCTGTGTCCAGAGGGCCATGTTTTCCCACCTAAAGCTCCTGTTTGTTGAATACAATTATTGATTTGTTATACAAAGAATGTAGATGGGGACGGATATATACCTGTTAGCATCTTTGACCAAGATGCCCAACCCCTTTCTACTCCTTAATGACCTGAATCTGTATTCACTGTAAATCATGTTGGATTGAAGTGTGGTAAATGTAAAATTGGACCTATAAATAATATATCAAATATTTTTCAGGTAACCTAAGCTTAGTCCTGGTCCTAGCGGTTAGAGTTGTATAGAGTTGTTTACTTAATATGATTGTTCACAGAGGCATATGGAAATGTATACTTTGAATTTGAATGTCTTGTCAGTTTATAACCATATTAAAAGGAATGTGTATGTACGAATTTTGTGAAATCATTATTTATATTTTAAGTAATATTTTCTAAGTAATAACTTTGTAATAAACTAATGTGATTAGATCATTTGTAGGATGGCAAAGTTTATAAAAAACATGTGGCACATTTACTATTCCATCAACGATTTGTAATGTCATCCTTGAATACACATTTTCTTTTTACATAGATGTGTTTAGATGCTAGAGTTCATAGCCCATAGCGTCACTTTTTATGACCCTTAGTGCAGAGCGAGATCCTTTTTTGGGAAGGCCTTAAGACATGAATTAATGTATTTGTATCACTTCATATACAGTCTTCTCCTATGACAACAAACAAACAAGGAAATGTTCCTCCTTATAGGCCTATTATTAACGACAGGTATGCCTATTATTAATACATATAATAATTGCTCAACAAAATGGAGCAATTATTGAATAATTGTAGTTATTGATCGTCTTTCCTACACGTAATGATTGAATGACCTCACATCACAGAACACTGATGAATTTACCTAATTAGAGTATTTATTGGGCCTTTAACACATTACATTCATCCCATATAGAAAATACATTCTCATGTGACATCCTTATACAGACTGCCAGTCCTTCCATGAAAGCAAGTTTGACTCAAGCTTAATGCAGGTGTAAAAATAGAAAACAATATCTCGCCTTACAAAGGTTCTGCTGTTATCCTTATTTTTTAAATGTTTAAAAATATATACATGTATAGTATACAGTATATGGAAGTTATTTAGAAGCTTGTGTTTTTATTGAAGCATACATAGTAGCAGGTTACAGGTTAGTGTTAAAAGTGCCATTTTAAAAACCCTTAACAGAATGCATTACGCTTTTGGAGTAGATTGGATTTGCTTAAGCTACATTAGCAGTCGAGAAGAAAAGTAACCATAGAATCCTTTAAAAAAATACTATTATTATTATTACTATCATCAAATTGGATGTTTTCATTTTTTTCATCTTCTTTTTTTTTAACCTTATGTGCTAAGATTAACATGGGGGTACTACCATAAGTTTTCTTGAGTCTAAAGGAGATCTGAGTTTTACATTAAATCATAATAATAATAATAACATATCGTAAAACATAATGCCAAATTCCTCAGTGGTTTCGGGGGACGTGGTCATGCACAGTTAATGCTATTTGGGATAGTCCAGTGTAGAAAACATAACTTAGCCAAGTCACATCTGCAAATCCGAAAACAAAATTGCCGTATTAACATCAGTTATTAAGTTCCGCTGATTTTACTGCTTCGAGTATCACTATCCTTGTGAATATAGAGTTATGGAGAGGCAGAAGTCTCGAAGAGAAGAGTACAAATACAACCATCATCACGGGTAAGATGCAAGTGTTTTTTTCAAACCAGCATTGGGCTTCCTTTAAATACAGGATCAATCTGCGGTGTATAAAATAGCATTATTCATAGCTGTGGTAGCAGCAGACATCTTTTCAATTCTATTTTTCACAAAAATAAAGTCCATATTATATTCCATACAGTGTTTCAACAAACCTTTGTATTGCATTTTTCCTTCCACTATGATTATGATTCTGTGGTAAAACAGCGATTTGCCTCCATACTATGAGAGCAAATCTACCTTCTTACTAAGGCATCGTTGCAACAAATACTCCTCTTTGACGGATCTCATTCAACAAGTACGCATTTCTAAAACCCAAATAATAAATAAACATTGAACCGCTGCTATATACTTCAACAGCCAACATCACAAAATAAAGTTTACGGGGAATTTCAGAACAGAAAAAATCATTTAAATTAAATGTTAAACAACAGAAGGGGAAAAACAAAATCACGTCCAACGACGACAGTGAAAAGGGGGAGCCATCTTGTGTATCATCTCGGCATGTACTCCATGGGCACGCCCGACATGTTCTTCGCCCTCAACGCGACGTCCACCGTTCGGATCAGTTTGTTGATGTCCGCGCACATCTCCGGCGTGTAGGGATCGTACTCGAGCTTGCGCAGGCCCGAGCGCTTGAAGTTCCCGTCCTTCTGACCCTCCACGCAGAGCAAGCGGTCCTCAGACACCACAGGACCCAGGAACAGCACCATGGCCTTGAGCTGGGAGAAGAGGTCCCGCTTCAGGTCCTCGAAGTGAACCACGTGGACGTGCCTCCCGTAGCGCAGCCAGTCCAGGGTGTGGGACGCCCACCATGGAGCGTAGTTCTTCACAAACTCGGGCCACTCTGGAGGATACCGAGAGAGACGAGGGAATCAGCAGTGAACGGTATTACAGGGAGAACACACGGTTGACTGAGGATCGTTCTGATGTTCTAATTCTGGTGCTTTGTTGTTTATTGTATGTTTTATTACTGATCTTATATGATGTAAGGTGACCTTGAGTGGCGTGAAAGATGCCCTAAAATACAATGTATCATTACAATTATTATTATTACTCATTAATTCCATTCGAAAGTAATAAGTTCAAAGTGTAATATGCAAAATACAGGGATAAAACAGGGTGGATGCAAACATCTCACATCTTTATACCACCAGAATGGTAAAATGTATACAATCACCAGAGAGACAGAATGACAAGAACTTAACAGATGGCGTGAGTGTGCAAACAAAGCCCCAAAGCTAAAATCGACACAATGCTAACATCTCCAGAAAGTTCAGTAACTTCGGCCTCCCCCTTTGCAGCCCGAGGGGGAAAACAACAAATGTGGAAGTGACGAATTGATAAACTAGAATTTCGTTCCATGTCATGAAGCACAATGGAGCAGTCTGACACCATTTAAAAGCCAGGCTTTACATGACTCATTTAATAATTGCTTCTAGAGTTATGCCAGCCTAGGCAGACATAACTCTAGTAGCAAGTGCATAAACTAATTAGGAGAGTGTGAAATGTATTAATTATTAATCAAAGGGGGGGGTCTGCTGAGCTGATGCAGCATTTCAGAAACTAGCAAGGGAAACCATTTGTGCCAAAGGGAGCAGAACCACCAGACCTGACTGGAAAAAGCTGTCCAGCCCGACCGATATATCGGCAGGCCGATATTAGGCATTTTTTAAACTATTCAGTATCGGCATTTATAATGGCCGATAAATGAATATAAAAAAATAAAAAATAAAAAGCTCTAACGCCCAAACCCGCTGATTCAGCCAGAGTTAGGCAGAGTGAATGACGGAGATCGACGGAGATCATCGGTGTTGTTCATGTGTGCAAGTGTGTTCATGGTAAGTTGGCAACTGTCACGAGACATACATTGCTTGAATAACAATTAAAAGAACATCCCCATCAATTCTCTAAAGTCAATAAGCATGACTTAATTCATGACTACCTTGTCCAGTTTTGCTGTTACGTGTTAGAGAGTGAAAAGGATTTAAAGGATAACTACAAATAACTAATGTTAGGGAAATGTGTTTGTTTTGTTGCGCGTTTCTGGATTATTTTTTAATATATATATATCGGCCGATATATCGGCATATCGTTTTTTTAAATCACAAAATATTCGTATCGGTATCGGCCTTAAAAATTCTATATCGGTCGGGCTCTTTAAAGTCAGTCTCGCCAAAGACATTTGCTTTGCTACTAATGCTGGTTTGACCAGACACGGCAGCTGAGATGTAGCTGGTGTCAAATGCATCTACTGCAGAAACACAATGATACTTCTTCCAAACACTCCTCTTCATTCTACCGAACACGGTATACAGCAAAAGAAGCACTAAACTGCATTTCCTCTGACTTGACTCCTTTGGCAAGCGTTAACAAGCCGCAATACTGGTGACGTAATCTGCTCTCAGGGATGTGGTGAGGGCATTAATTTTATTCTTCAGCAAAACCACATCTGACTCATCTGACTTCACTGAACAGTAAAGGGGAAGTTACTTTTAAAACGTAATATATGACTCTTGAGAGGGTAGTCGCATCTAGATGCATCTCCAGATCTACCCTGACAACAACAATCTCTTTCCCCTCAAACATCACACAGAAACAGCCCTGATCAAGATCATCAATGACCTCCTCCGTGCATCTGATTCCACTTTACTCCCTATCCACATCCTCCTGGACCTCACAGCAGCCTTTGACACTGTATCCCGTCAGCTCCTTATGATCGGATTGTCTGCCTAGCATTAGAGTTGTAGCAGTGTTTTGACTCCTACCTTGAAGACACGGCCAATTCAGAATTACCTGTCAAAAATATAAATTGTTCAGCAGAGTTGCACAGGGTTCAGTGTTGAGGCTACTGTTTATTATTTACCTTCTCTCATGGCAACATCCTTTGCCACTATGCTATTCAGTTCCATGGTTATGCTGATGACAACCAGCTTTATGTGTCCACTGAGCCCACTTCTTCTCTCCCTTCCAGTACCCTTACTGCCTGTCTCCATGATGTACAGCTGACCAACAACTGCCTAAAATTCAACAGTAGTAGAACTGAGCTACTCCTCACTGGCTATAAATCAACACGCTGAAAAATAAATAGTTGTTCCTCCACGTTGCAGAAGTTACCACACCTGGCTGTCTCCACAAAGGTTTTGATGTAAAGAGCATTGATGTAATCCTGGACAGCACATTTGCTTTCTCAAGCTATCTAAACAATGTCTCCCAGCTTTACTTTTTGAGAATTCTGTATTGCGATTTTTGTTTTTTGGATTCATTGTTACTCTTCAACAATCTTTTCTTATTTATTTACTTTGAATGTGTGCGAATGAAATAGTGCATACAATGAGATTTTAGTGAACCAATGTTATCCTGTTATTCAGCTATTCTATTATCGATTATTGACTTCCTCCTAAAATAAAAAGAGAAAGGTGCAATTAGAGAAATGGGGGGGTTTCTATTGAATAGCAACCATTGTTATGTAACAAAAAATGTGCTTCTGTTGACATCCAGGTTTCAGTTCTTGTTTTCGTTGTGACCCCAGGTTACTTGTTTACATTGTATATGTTGAGATGTAAATCAGCCAAATGGGCAATCAACAGTGTGGTTATATATTGTTTATTAGCAATGCTGTCTTATTTATGTCTCATTAAATCAGACGTACATACATAACTGTCCAATTTCTATCTGTGGATATGTTTCAGTGTTTGGATGCAAAAACATATTAGGATACGCATAATGCATTATCAACTGGCTTTTATTATTTTAATAATATTGATAATTCTGAATTCTGAATTCAAAGCAACATTTCAATAGGTCGTAATAAATAATAAAAAAATAAATAAATAAATAGTTGTTCCCTCCACATTGCAGAAGTCACCACACCTGGTTGTCTCCACAAAGGTTTTGATGTAAAGAGCATTGATGTAATCCTGGACAGCACATTTGCTTTCTCAAGCTATCGAAACAATGTCTCCCAGCTTTAATTATTGAGAATTCTGTATTGCGATTGTTGTTTTTTGGATTCATTGTTACTCTTCAACAATCTTTTCTTATTTATTTACTTTGAATGTGTGCGAATGAAATAGTGCATACAATGAGATTTTAGTGAACCAATGTTATCCTGTTATTCAGCTATTCTATTATCGATTATTGACTTCCTCCTAAAATAAAAAGTGAAAGGTGCAATTAGAGAAATGGGGGGGTTTCTATTGAATAACAACCATTGTTATGTAACAAAAAATTTGCTTCTGTTGACATCCAGGTTTCAGTTCTTGTTTTCGTTGTGACCCCAGGTTACTTGTTTACATTGTATATGTTGAGATGTAAATCAGCCAAATGGGCAATCAACAGTGTGGTTATATATTGTTTATTAGCAATGCTGTCTTATTTATGTCTCATTAAATCAGACGTACATACATAACTGTCCAATTTCTATCTGTGGACATGTTTCAGTGTTTGGATGCAAAAACATATTAGGATACGCATAATGCATTATCAAGTGGCTTTTATTATTTTAATAATATTGATAATTCTGAATTCTGAATTCAAAGCAACATTTCAATAGGTCGTGGGTGTAAGTGTGTGAAAGGGGTGATTTATTTTACTGCAATTATATTTAAACCAGCACCATGTAGCTTGTCTGCTGAAGCTATTTACTCCATTAGAAAAGATGTGATCCAAAAATGTTCTGCAGAATAAAAGATGCCCTTCCATGACTCCATCCAGGGAATTTCTCACTATAAATCATTTTATTCTGGTTCAATGGAGCCAACTGCCGAGTGTTTTGGTGCAAAAACATAAACAAAATTTCCAGAGGACACATAAGAAGTGCTGGTTCACGGGCTCAGTCCCACTGAACCGATGCTGGAGTTTAAAGATGTGACATTCTGACCACGTCAGCAGTATGTGTCACTCAGCAGTGACACATGAACTGAAATAAGTGTCACTGCCTCTGCCCAATAATCTGGATCAATCGCTCTCAGTCATCCTACTCACCCTTCCCCTTCCAGTGAGCCTGGGATGCAAACCCAATATGGCCGCCATATTTGCGGTTGAACTCCGCCATGAGGGCCTTGTAGGGGTTCCTGATCATGAGAATGCCGGAGTCAAAGGCTTCGATCTCTTTCTTCCCGCTCTCATGGGTCTTGATGCAGATGGTCCTTCCACTCCGCCAGTGGTCTCGCTCCCCCTTAAATCCTATGGGAAAAATGTACATAAGGAGTCAAATGCCACATCATAGTTAGACACTTACAAACCTTGAGTCTTTGAAATAGTTGGACACCTGGTCACATCTGGCATTACCAAACTTGGATCTCCTGTGAATCCTTTACCTAAACTCGAAAGCGGTTTCTAAGGCGCCATTTCATGAATCGAAAGAATTGGCCTGTCTCCATAAAGGTCCTACAAGCTGGGTAGCTTAATATAGGAGTTGAGTTATTTAGGCTGTGCTATGTAGTTTCATTTTTTGTTAAATGGAGAAGTAAGCCTGTCTTACACAAAATGTGACTTTTGTCCACCTTGGTAGCCATTGTTTAAAGAATTCATTACCATGAAAACAGGAATGAACGTGAATGAACCCATAAGTGACAAATTACTCACTGCATTGTTTGTGTTAATGTTTTTTGTGTGCGTTCCCATCCAACTCAAACAAGGTTGTTTGGTAATCCCATTGCGACATATTTGCATTAAATGCAAATATATTCAAATTGTTTTAGCGTAGCCTTAGCATTGGGATGAACGAGGGAAAACTAAAATTGAATCATTTTGACGTGTTGGTTTACGTCCCACATGACACAGGTGGATGATGTCACCGAGGGATCTGGCTCTACTGTCTGGTCGGGCCTCACGCCCACCTTTGTTGTAGAGCGAGCCGTCGAAGTAGTAGCTGCCCGAGTAGAAGCCTGTGGCGAGCTCGATGAGGTGCCGGGCCCAGGTGTTTCCGGCGCCGGGGAAGCTGGCCAGGGCCTGCAGCAGCTTGGAGCGGGAGGGCAGAAAGCGGCGGTCCATGCAACGGTTGTCTAGGGGGAAGACCAACACAAGGCAGGCTAGACAGTCCTCAATCCTCCTCAGATCCTCTTCATAGATCAATTGTGTAGTAATTTTAACTTCTGTCCACTTCTGCGCTTCAATAGTTGGACCGATTGTAGAACTC
The DNA here is from genome assembly GCF_026213295.1 of Gadus chalcogrammus. Lineage (NCBI taxonomy): Eukaryota > Metazoa > Chordata > Actinopteri > Gadiformes > Gadidae > Gadus > Gadus chalcogrammus. Next base: position 7,439,396 of record NC_079417.1, read on the forward strand.
AATGATATATATGATTAATATCCATAGAATAAATGTAAACTCATAAAATGTATTTTCATATATTTTACGTGGTTGTTGTGCAACCACATAGTCCTGACGAAGATAAACATAGTGGTGTTTTGAAATCTCCTTGTTGGGTGACAGCGTGACTTTTAAGCAACCAGGATGCTGACTCTGCAGGGTCCTTTGTCTGAGGGTCACTGGTGGTTTCATTGACGTCAAGAGAATTCCCAAAGAGGAGAAGTGAAATGGCTCACTGGCAACTAGTGCAAGACGGAGTCAATGCTAAATAAGTACGGCTCAAGTAAAAACGTAAAGTAAAAAGTTATTTGTTTTCTTCAGACGCTACATCCTGGTCATGGTTGCTAGGAAGAACTGCTGGGGCCTATTCCAGGATACTACAGGGTAAACCCAGTCCAACCAGGTCTTTGTAGAAGACCTTGGTATCCCGGACAGATCCTGGGGCACATGGAGAGCGCAAGCTAACCCTACGCAGACAGGTTACATGCCGGGAATTGAACCTGCGGCTTTTGTAGCATTATATTGCTTTAATTTGGAGGGTATTGGAGTGTAGTGGCTAGAGTGTTAGACTCCCAGCAAAAAGGTAGTGTGCATTCATGTCCACGCCACCTGTCATCCTTCAGCAAGATGTCTTAACCGTACCTGCCCCTTAATAACATGTCTCTGAATTCACTGTCTAGTTACTTGGGCTGAAATAATCTGGTTAATGAATACATTGTAAATAATACAATATTATTTACAATGTATATGAAGAGGCTAGGCCAACTCAATGCTCTATGTAACTATGTATGCATCTGTCTATCAGGCCGTATCTGTACCTTGAACCTGTGTTTGATAGACGACAAAGTACTGGTCGTTCCCACAGCTCTCCAGCTCCTCCACATGGCAGCGGTGAAGGCACATGTTCTCCTCCTCGGGCTCGTGGAGGGAGAAGTGTGACGTCGGGAAGCCACAGTGGCAGCGGTCCCCAGCCAGCACTGCCAGAGACTGCTCCTGGGGTGCCAAGGATACACACATACACCCGTTATACACTCACGGGACTCACACAGGACTACTGCTATAACTCAATACTACCACTACACAGACACACAGAGGAACACGAAAACCACATAAACACAGGAAGATGTATGCACATGTATACATAAACACATACTGGGCAATGGGCATGCACACAGACACACACAGATAACACATAAAAATACACATAAATATTACACATAAATATTACACATATAAACACCTATCAAGGCACATGCATGTGCCTTTGTGCATGTGTTTACAACCATAAACACACACACACACACACACACACACACACACATGTACACACACACACACAAACATATTTTATACCTTCTCTGTGCACATGTCAACACACTTGTCAATAGACATGTTTTGTAAGACCGCTGTAACAGGAAGGGCCAGAGAGACGTTGTCGGGCTTGAGGAAGCAGCCCTGAATATGGCACTTCCATCTGCAACAGAGAAACAGGACCTTACTAATGAATACATGTATGTTTCATGTCAAAAGGTACACACAAGAGATCTACTCTTTATCTAGGAGTGCTAGCTAAGCTGAGATGTCTGAAACATTTGCATTGCCATCCATCAAGTAGGATGGTAGTTAATAAGTGCTATCTCTGCTGCCGATTTATTTGTTGTTGTTCCCTTATGAGGGGTCAGCGACCTCTGGAGCCCGAGCGACACTTCCAACCCCTGCAGTGGCTCCCTGACGCTTGGAAAAAAGCTTGGAAATAAATAATGGCTATTTCATTTTATTCTTTCAAAGGGAACTCCTCTTATTTGGAGATCAAGGTGACACTAAAATAACAAAGGAAAGTGTTTTAATATTTGGTAACCGAAAATACACACAGTAGAAATTCCACAAACTATAGCCTATTCCTTTTTTTATATACAGTATAACTATGTACACATCTTTATACGCTACGCTATCTTCATTATAGGGGTCACATTTTTTAGGGGTCAAAAAAGGTGTTGTGATGCATTTTATTTGGTGTGGGACCAAAATGTCTCTTCGGACAGTTACGGTTGTAGACCCCTGGTCCAGGCGACATCCCTACAACCAGATATCTACAAAAGAATGTAGAACCTGTAGGCAACTGAACCGCAGTGGATCGGAAGCGCTGTAGTCTCCGTCTGTTGCCTGTTTGTACTATGAGTAGTATTGACCAATCAGCTTTGAGCGGGCTTTGGTTGAATGCTGGTATACAGTCTCCTCCACTCATGCATCTCAGGTTCCTAATGAAACGGTAAACAAAGACGGCCGCACAAAAGAGAAAGTCTTGGCCTTGAGATCTGTTATCGATTATCTGGTAACACCAGACCCCAACCATATTGCCCGTCCCGAGAGGTAAACAGCAGTTTGCCGATGGTCAATAGCATAGGGTTGATGAAGAAGCCATCTAAAATAGCTTTCAGAGCCCTCTCTTGTTTATGTTGTTAGCGTAACCACAGTGAAGTAGCACATTGAGGCAGTCCAAAACCTTAGAGGGATACAGTATGACCCTTCAACCCTGATTTGGGTAAGGGTTACTAAGTACTGCATATACTTTGGATTTATTTTAAGCGGGCATTAAAATTAATTGATTTTCATGTAACATGCATGTATGTGATATTGCATCCATGATGAAAATGTGTAGTGCGGCACGAATCGCTCTTCCCCTTCATGTCTTGTTGTGCAGTCTGGTTCTTTTTTGCAATGTCGTCAGCATGAGTCAGACAAACAACAACTGGGTCGGAGGTCAACACTGAATTAATGTCTCTGCAGCCCGAAAAAACTGAAAAAAACCACCCCAATGTAAACATGTAAAATAAGCCAACAGATCCAATATTGACACGCAAACTTTGGATAGAATCCACTGTTCATCCCATTGAACTTTAAGGTCTGAATTCTACACTTAACCCTGTTTCAACAGCCACATATTCATATTTTATTTCACAAGGATAATTGAGGATTCACATTCCCCATTTTCAAATTACCATGGCTCAATTTATTTATATAAATATAAATGAATCAATAATTAGGGATTGAATATAGACACAGTTTAAATAAAATCCACAAAAAGGATGGTTTATAGTGTAGTGTTAGTGTCATATGAACATTTTCCCTTGGTACTGCATGGTTTGACCATTAAAACCAACAGAGGGAGAATATGAAAATATGGAACATCCCCATCAATATAGGATTGTGCTGTTTGTTTTTAGTGTCTTCCATCTGCCTTTTATTCTCATGCTGTTTAGAATCTCCTCCATTACTGTGTGTTCTCAACTTGTTTTTTTCTGAACTTCTCTGTTCATCTTCCGGTCTGGTCTCACATGACTCTCTGGATTTGGGCTTGTTTCTTTCTTTACAAGCAGCCAGCTGCTTCTACTCTCCTTCTACATAAGCCCCATCAGCTCTAATCTTCTCACTCTTCTTAAATATCTACTAATTTTTTGGCCTGCAACATCACTCCTGTGTTTATTAAAGTGTTTTAATGTAATGAACCCGAAACACATTTAAATGTTGAGCTTTTCCTTTGTAGTACCTCATCATACTTTTAGAAGTCACATCATTATGTTTAAGAAGCCTGTTATCATGTTTCCGATAGGATGATTTAGGTGGAATAAAATAAGAGGATAAATGAATACAAACAATCTCAATTCAGTCTAAAGTGAAGGTAGAAGTTCAGCTATAACCAGAATAAACCAGTTATTTCACCGGTCAACGCACGAGCGGTTGCATGGAGGACCCCTGTCCCAATGTTCCTCATTGCTCTTCTAATCTATGTGAATTGGAAGACAATCTAATAACAAACATGACGACATGAAGTAGGACTTCCTCATGTAGTCCTGGCACGCTGAGGGTTATAAACCCTCAGCGTGTTGCCAGGCTGTGAGGACTTTATGGGCTCTGCCCGGACCTCCGTAGGGGGTCCAGGGGGGTCCTCCCTTCTAATCCCCTTTGG
>NC_079417.1:7450883-7708383 GCF_026213295.1 Gadus chalcogrammus
AGCATCTTTACTCTTACGACAGCAAAATAAAAATTGTTTATCTTTTTTTCTGACAAATGTACATTTTGTAAGTGGCTTTGGATAAAAGCGTCTGGTAAATGCCCTCAATGTTAATGTACAATATAAGTACAATTAAAAGTGCCATGACATACAACATACAACTCTACTTGTATCTGTATGCATGGAGAGAGATTTGTCTCATAATTACTAATACTAAAGAGTCAACCTGTGTGTTGTACGGGTTGACCCGTGGTTCGGCCTGGGGAGGCTCTTCGGGGACCCACCTCGTCCATCGTCCGTGTCCTTCCCGTTGCGTCCTTTGAGAGCGCGGTTCCATCCTGCATCCCCCCCCCGCCCTCCCACCTTCTGCCCGTCCTGCCGCGCCCTCTTCATCCACGCTGGGCCGTAGCGCCGGCCGTGGCGGCGGGGTTCCCGGAACACACGACTCATGGCGCCAGCCACTTCCTGCCTGGCGGTGGACGCCGCCTTTCCGGCGCCCGGATCCGTGGCGACCAGGGGGTCTCGGCCCCGGCCGCCGCCGGCGCCGCTGCCGCTCCCGGAGAAGTTCCCGCCCACGAAGCCCGAGTGCAGGAACACCAGGCTGCCGGCGGTCAGGTAGAGGAGGATCAGGGAGAAGAAGCGCACGGGTTTCCGACGGAAGTAGCGCTGGATCTTCAGCAGAGGTCTGGCCATGCTGGCTTCCACTGCCTCTCGCTCGCCCACGCCCGGCGATGACAACTCATAAAGCAGACCGACGCTGGGACGACCGGCCTCTCTTCTGCCCCTCACACACAAAAGAGCAATTATTAAAAAAAAAATACAACTAGAAACCCAATCGGTGTGTTCTCATGTCTCGCGACCAGCCGGGCGGCATCTGGGGCCCCCGTGAACCAACTCTTCCCCAATGAGGGGCTTGTTCTTGGGGAGGGCCCCAACCAAAGGGGCAAGGGGGCGGGCCCGCGGGGCTATCTTGGGCTCTGCAGGTGGATTGTTTTCACGGTCGGGGCTCAGATCTTATCGCCATTGTGGGAGCGGTCACTCAGCCAGAGGGACTTGAGGAAGTCGGCAATCTGCAAGAGAGACAAGACAGGGATAATGCAGCAATTGTGTGGGCTCTTTGTTGCTTGTCAAAATAAAAGGAACACAATACGGCAATAGGAGGGTAGAACACAAGCAGGGAAACAACAATATACTGTCTATGTTTAAAGTATTATCTGATGACGGTCGGAAAAAAGAAGGCTGGAAGTAGATGAACATACGGTCGGTCTAAGACACTTTTATCCAGAGAAACGTACGAGTGAGGCTGAATCAAAGCATATAATCAGTCGCTACAAGCAATACCTGCTGTCTGCATAATATAATTAAAGAATAAACTGCAGAGTACCTATAGGAATCAGCGTTTTTTGTTTTTTTTCTAAATGAGTGATGGTGCATAGCATACTACTAAAGATAGTACATCTCAACAGAGTTGGTTCTAAATTCATCCAACTAACACCCGGATACAAAGAGAAGTTGTTTCATTGAAATGAACAAAGATTGGAGCATACTACTGTATGGGACACAGACCTGAAGAGCTCCTCCGCCCTTTACCTTCGGGGGACAAACACACAACTCCTACAAACATAGCTGACCGCAGCAACCGACCACGGCAAAACAAAGGAACCAACCGTCACTTATTCTGAGGAGTCACTGGGGTTTAACCTAAAGGCTACGCTAGTACGCTAGGCAGTAGGCGGTCTGCCTCACCACACAAGCAGATCTTCACGGCGTCATTATCATCAGTAAATTGGGTGAAACCGGCTACATGTGAGGGAAAGAAGCAATTAAAGACGAGCTCGTAGCCTGGGGTGTCGTCACGGATGTTCCTCACAAGCAAACAAGCCGGGGATACAACAGAGGAGATAATATCATCATTAAAATCTCAGATGACTGCGGGATGAGTTAAATAAAAGGCATCGTTTGCACGTTCAAAGAATCCGCAATGAGCAAACACCTCATGGATTATCGCTGAATTATTATTTGCTGGCGACAAACAATCATAGTACAAAGTCTTCCACTTGGGAGGGACGTGTGTCAAAGGAGCCTCTGTTCTGCGGGATGGCCCCTGAGAGGGCCGGATGGGGGGGAACGGCGTAATAGTACCCTCTCCGTGGGGGGTCACGGAAATTTCCAGCGCACTCGCCCCACTCTCTGTTCAACCCAAGGACAAGTCAAAACATGTTGTCACCTGAAACTCCCCCCCCCCCCTCACACACACACACACACACACACACACACACACACACACACACAGAGCCCCCTGTGAGATGCCAGCCGGTCTGGGTCTACTTCGGGAGGCCATCGGTACACAGAACAGATCACATTCACTCCTCCACTTCCTTTGCGGCGCAGGTATTCCTGGCTCATAATGCTTTCCATCCCGGCTGACCTTGTGACCAAAACGCGGGGACGACTGGAAAAGATCAGATTCTAAAAAGAGGGTAACAGACACAGGGTCCCAGACGGCACGACGTGCAGATCTTGTGATTCGGAGAACAGAAGAACTGCTTAATAGAAAATCGAAATCCAAGTCTTTCTCTTTGCTGTGTTTTAAGGAGGCGACAGGTGTAGTTTGACAACACCTGCTAGCGCTCACTCCCCTGTCTTCTAATCAGGAGCTGGGAGATCCTGTCAGAGCTCAACCACCACACCTCCACACTCTTTCTTTGTCTCTTTCAGTTCTTACACCGCCAAACTCTTGCAGCACGGCTTCATCTTTTTTTACAAATGCATTTCAACTGTCGAGGGATCGGGTGAATCCAAACCCCTGTGTTGGGACAACGAAAGACTTCAGTGATAACAGATTTGCAACCCACAATGCAATGCGGAAACTTATCAGTCAAGGCTAATTTTTGTGCTTTATGTTGTCGTTTTCAGTCGGGAGTATAATGTTGAGTTTTATATAACCCCCACCCAACTGCTCCCCTTCCACAAGATTGATTTCAGCACTGCATAAAATATCCCGTCCCTTCCTCCACAGCTGAATAAACTGTTATGACTGGAAAGAGTCTGTTCATAACAGCAGGTGAACTGTGACTAAATATTCTAGCCATGCGCCAACATACCAAGGTTTTGATCAAAGTCAAGATAATAATTTTAGGGGGAATGAGGTGAATGTCCACTTCTCTTAAATAGTTGAAAAGGCAGCCTTGACACAACGCAGAGTTGTTAGGATATGAAGTCTGTTGAAATTGAACCTACTTAACCGTAGAAAGAAAGAAACCACAGTTATTGACCAACAGTCTAGACAACAATCTACCCTGAAAAGCTCTGATATTGACACTCATAAGCACAGTTTCTGTCTTTAGACTGGGGTACTAGCACCTCTGAAATAACCACTCAACCAAAACAGATATCCTAAGGATCGTAGGCCTGTTCAAAGCTATTCATCCCTCTGAGCAATATGGATCAATTATACATGGGGCGCACACTGGAACACAAACATGATTAAACAACCAAAGCCGGCGAACACACACACACCCACATAGCCTCACATGCACACAAACATATACACACACACACACACACACATGCAGAGAAAAATACATACACGCATACCCACAAACCTCAACGAAAAGAGGCAAATTATTACTGTAAATAATTTATTACTAGTTCCAATTACCTAAATGAAAGTGCACTCTTAAGACTGTTTTGTGGGCTTATGCTAAGTGTTATAATGTAATTATAGCTATGACTTCCATTATGGGGAAGGTGTAAACAGAATGACACAGTTACTGCTATTCCCTCGCCGGAACTGTGTGTTCTTCAATATCTGATCTGCTTACTCATACTCATTGAAGCCACTATGAACTTATTTATGGTGAGAAAGAAGCCGTGCAATCAAATAGAGGGAGATGACGAGTGCAGGAGAGTCTACTGTCTAGGCTGTTTGACTCCCAGCCAAGTGTCTATTGGATTGGCCTCGCAACTCCAAGCCTACCAACCAAGCATCCTTGATACCTAACCTCGCCTTGCCATAACAGAAACAATATTTTGGAGAATATGTCCGGACATCCCTGCAAATACTTAATCAGGACTACTGAGTACTGATTAAGTATGGGAACCTGTTGCTCTCTTCTCTTGAAAAACATTCACTTTTTATGAATGCTGACAATGGTGACAGAGTTCAATAATCTCCCGCTGGCTGGCAGAATCAAATTGTAGCTTGGCTTTGATCAACACATGGATTCAATGTATGTTGCTTAAAGGAGGCCGTATTTACCTAAAGAAGACAGGAAACAGGGCGGGGTTTTGAAACCATTAGCATGTTCTCCCAGCACGATCCAGCCCATCTGATTCACATTAGTTGCCGTAGCAACACCTAATCTTCTATTCTACTCTCTGTTCAATTGTAATACACCCTCACATGTCTCTGCCTGCACAATGATGTGGAACCTGATAATGGTTTAAAAAAACAAACAATGAAAAGATAATTATTTGGGGTGAATTACACTCTGAGCAGTGCGAGGCCCAAAAAAAAGGGGGGTTTGCCTGAGCAGGTCATTTGGCGTTGAGTTATGGATTTCATTAAAAGTGAAGGAGAGAGAGGGGAACGGACAACACAGCACACTGCAGAGATATGGAAGGAGTTATCAGCAGGAGAGAGAAACGGTGGGGATCAGGTGCAGTTCACTGCCGCCTGCACTCACCGGGAAATTGTTTCCCCGTCTCCCTCCCCTCTCTATCTCGTGTTATTCCTCTCACTGGCTCTCAAAAACTTTCTCCTTCTCTCCCCACCCTGTATCACATCCCTTTCTTTTTCACTCTATTGCTGTCTTCTCTTTTGTCGCCATTTTGACCTCTTTTTCTCCTCGCCACGTGTTCTGATTCTTCTTCCGTGTCGATTTCCCTCCATCTCCTATGTCTGAGCTCTTCCCCCTAGCCTGGTTATTTTACCCAACTCCCCTGTTTTTCTGTCTATGTGGTCTGCAAATCCATTAGAGATTTTGCAGACCACAGCAGTCATCAACCTTCACTAAAATCGCTGTCACGAGTCATTCCGATAGAGAACAAGGTGCTGGAAGGGTTAAAGTCAGAGCATCTGGTAAAGTGACCCTGACCTTGCCTCCCCCTCCCGTCCCCCCCGGGGCTGCCATTGCTCTCTCCCCCCGTGTTTAGGTCTGCCTTCCTTCCTGAATTAGGAATGTCTGATCAAATCAAACTGAAGATAGCGTAGCTCTCACAGTGATAACCCAGGCTGTGTTTACAGGGACATCAACACGGAGGCTTGCTCCTGCTCAAAGGTGCTCAAGGCATGGGGGCCAGCCTGAAAGAACAGCTACAGAACAGTTGCCTAGCTTTATGCTACCTGCTTTTCTTCGTGCTACCATTAAATACCCATTCAGTTGGCCCACCTAGTGACCTTGCCTTGAAGGACAGATCCCTCTTCTGGATTCCTTATCGTCCCTTGGATTCGTGGATTTCCTTGCCCTTTAGAGAGGTTGAAGGGCACCAAAGTGTTGTAGTGTGGGTCTATCAAGCCCATTGGAGACTGCAACTGTGATTTACGACTACATAAATAAAACCAAATCACTTGGATTTACTCGACCTACAGAACAGCTACATAATGCACAGGTGTGATCCACCTTATGAGAACAACTCTTTCAACTCAGGTTTAGTACATCCAATGTGAGTAATTCGGTAGGTTAACCTTTTCGTACTCAAGCCGTAAAGAAGGAAAAGCAAACCTTCAACGTGCAGTTAATCAGTTCAAGTGGGTCTAAATAATCTATCAAGTCTACCACTGTAAAACATTGCTACTCAGATAATAGAAATGACAACAACTGTGTTGACTCCTATACAGGGCTAAATCTAGGGCCGAAACGGTCGCTCCTTTTTTTTCCGTACAGATGGCCACCGCTACATGACCCTTGAAAACCAGTATGCGTGCCTGTTGGCCACTTCCATAACCAGTGAAGAATACATGTGCTCTTGAGTGCCAGAGCACAACTATTTACTTTGTGTCCGGCAAAAAGCAGGGGTGGCATGTGTGCCAAAGCCAGTGCTTTCTCTGTCATCCTCATGCCAAACAGTTTAATTGGTCCTGTGTTTGATACTAGTGTGTGTATGCCTCAAAGCCTGGCTCTGTGCCCGATACACTTAATTACTACAGGCCGGTTAGAGAACTTTGGAAGCGTTTCAGTGGAAAGATTTGTGTGAAACCGGAAAAGATGGCATGAAAAAGCATAGCGCTTCTCTTGCTGTGAAGGGACCGGCTATCTGGGTGGTTGTCAAGACTAATATGTTATTTTTCCAAGAGTATATCTTGCAAATAACAGATAAAATTAAGATATGCAGTTTGACCTTGCTATAATTTAGTTATATGCTGCTTATCACTGAAGCATACCTCTGATTCAGTAATAAAACACAAAAGTGTAGACCTTTGCTCCCCACATGAAAAGTTATAATGGAAGAGGCAATCCTATAAATCGAAGGTCAATTGTTAAAACGCATACACATCACATCATAATGTGATGTTTCGCTCCAGTCACCTTAAGCAAAATACCATTACTCTCTCTTACTCTCATTTTAAATGTCAACCGGACAAATAATTGTTTTCGCATCCTGACTACGTACTAGTCACACTACTCCCCAGGACAGAAACAATTTGTAGTGTGATCCCATGTCCCAACGTTTTTATCTTATTTACCAACCAGGAAGAGAAGAGTATTTGTTTTTATTTTAATGACCATTGTTTCTGTTTGATATCAACTTAGTCAATCTTCGGCCTCAAATTCCATGTCAACTTGAATTCACTAGCTAATTCAGCTAAGAAAATATTGGGTTATTTGCCCCACTGGCTACACGCCAATGCCTCAAGGTAATAAATAGCCCTGCGGTTTGCACTGACATTTTAGATTAGCCAATTCAGAAGATGTTTCTTTGAGCACATCATGTAAAGCTTAAAAATTAAACTCCAGGGTGGCTGGGAATTTACATACTCTAATCCCCATAATACTCAATGATCCATTCAGTTAGCTTGTGACCATTCCTCTCTCAAAGAGATGTAGCGTAGTGTAGGATTCTTGAAATAACGTGATTCTCTAGTTATTCTTATGGGTGAACAGAAGTATAAAAGCGAATCAAATCAAAATGGAAGTGACAGCTCCAACAAAGGTTGTTACACAATTGCGTATTGTTGACCTATTTTGACTTTAACAAATGAAGTGCGAATGTCCCATTGTGTCTTGCTCAAACAACCTCAAGTGAAGACCGATTAGTAGGCTACTGTGGAATTGAATTAATTAAGGCTAATTTATCAAAGCTGTGTAATGGTTTACAAAACTACTGTGGATGGTAAATAATCTGGAAATAGTAGGCAGAGATAAATAAGTACAACTTAAATGGACACCAAATAGATTGTTTTTTAATGATATCATCATAACAATGTCTCAGAAGAAACAAATTACACCAACATGTTATTTGTTTCTATAGGGCTTGTCATCCAAATGCATCATGGGAATTTTTATTGGCGATACTTGTTTTCCATATTCAGACGACTAAAGAGATTTGCTGCCAAACATTGTTTTATCACGTCCCACATGTGTAACGCTGGGGCTTTCATGCAATGATTAGAAACAACACAATTACAGACATCCCAATGCTGCTATGCTTCCAAAACGTTGCGCTGTAAAGGCCTATTATCTACGACATGGCTGTTAAGTATGCTTTAAAGCAAGTTAGAACGACTTAACCACATAAGCAAAAATACAATAGAAGACAGCAATTCCCTGTCCCCTTTCTGAATCTTTAAAGAGGACACCAGTCATGCAGACATTAACATTGATAAAGTTGGTTCAGTTTTCCATTGAGCCATGGCGCCAGCATCTAACAACTGAACAGGGAGGTACAAAGGTCACATATGCTATTTTTCAAACCCACTCAACACCCACAGCACTCCGGATGGCTGTTGGGAAATATTGAGATGAAAAACATATGAATAACATCCGCTATTTGCTGCCGAACGGGGAGACAGGCAGTGTTCACGAGAGATCAAATTATGTCCTTCACTTGCCAGCTCAAACAAAGCTCTTCATTCAAGGCCCACCCAGAATCAGAACATTCTTGCCTCTTTCTTTCACTCGACATGGAGGGTCTGATGGAGTACGCTCCCATCAAAAGAGCCTCTCTCCTCGAGTCTCTTTACTGGAGGCTCATTCTTGTTACTTCTTGCCTCTACTTCTTGAGTAGGAGAATACCCTTTTGTGAACAACAATGGCAACGGAATGTGGTCCGAAACCTCGTGCACTTGTCCATCTTCCTCCCACATAAATGTCCTAACACATTAAAAGAAAGGAAAATGTTTATTTAAATGATTGCTCTACAATAATTGTTTGGCTATATAATGCCAATAAAGTGACTTCATCCACTAACATTGACATTAACACATGATTGATGGCTTCATAGACGTTCAGGCCTAACCTCCAGTCAGTCCGTCGCATCCATTACCCTCAGGCCCCGCCCCCTGAGCTACTGCAGAAAACAAATCTAAACCAATTATACGAACGAGAACCGTAACATGCATTTCTTAAGAAACAAGGGGTATGAATCAACGGATGATAATAACACTGTCAAACAGTAAAAGCAAAACGGAGGATTGGGACGGATATGCTGCTTTAATTAAGGGAATGACCTTAAACCCAAGAGAATGACCTTCAACCCAAGAGAATGCCCTTACTGTTTGACTCCCACGCTCAGGGCGTCTGAGACCTTGACCGTCAGCCATGAATAACTCTGGTCCCCAGGTGGAAAGCACCAGAAGCATCTATGTTTGTGATGAAATGGGATTAAGCCGTGAAGCTGCAGGGGTGATGTCTGGGAAGGAACTTGGTTGATCCGACCATTGCACCATGTGCTTGGACCCAATGAATCTTCTGTGCATTCTCAGCAACAGAAACACTTGAAGGCACCATGAAATGAAACGACTCCGTGCTAGAATGTTATTCGTTAGCTTTGGATTTCCAGCCATAAAATCGTTTCCCTATTCAACAAGGTAGGTGCCAGAAAATTTGTTAGCTATTCAACCAGGAAGGTCTTTGTGCCAGAAAACACATGAATCATCAGAGCTGATTCCTCCAGAGCTTCACAATGACCAACCTTTAAATCAATAATGGAACACATATTATTTGTACCCTTCAGGCAATTCTGCACCAGGCCAACACATAGCTGTCTATTCGGTTATGGTCACATGTGCACAATTCAATCAAGTGATGACAAATCAAAACCAGTTTTTCCTGTGTTCAATTGAGTCAGGTCAGGGACGCCGCGGTTGCTCACTGGGTACAGCGCGTACCATATAGGCTCAGTCCTGATCGCAGCGCCCCGGGTTCTGAACCTGCCCGTGGTCGGTTAATGCATGTCCTCCACTCTATCTCCCATACCATCCTGTCTATCTCACTCGACAGTAAAGAATACGAAAAGGCAAAAAAATTCAACTGGTCATCGTTGTTTCTGAAGAGCACAATCGCGTGTGGTCTGATAAGGACGCTAAGCAAGAGCGGATTCGAGGATTGGATGAGCACGTTGGTAGTGGACTGTGAGCAGAGCATGTCCAATGGCCACTGAACCATAAGCGCTCGTCGTCAGGGAAAGCTCTGAGAGGTGCAGCAACGGGCATGCATCACCGGCGTCTCAACGTCCTACTCAACTAACGACCCACATCATTACAGGGCTCTCACCCGCTGGTTTTATTTCAGTGCCAGTGGTTTTGGCCTATGGCTGTCTGCTGCATTTAGGTGGGACGGCCTCGTTGCTATTATTGGTGCATTTTGATGAATCCAGCAGGAGGCTTGTCATGGATGACTCTTTACGGGTACTTTCAAATTGAAAATTACCCCGTAAAGAGTTCTTCTGGTCATTATTTAAGACTCAAAAAGTGACTGAAGAAGCTACAAGGCAAGGCAAATGTGAATTTTTAAAAGGAATTCAAAAGGTTCCGTTTAAAATAATGAATGTGTGCACTCATACACTGTATACTGTCGCATTGAGCTGTACATACGTGTGTGTGTGTGTGTGTGTGTGTGTGTGTGTGTGTGTGTGTGTGTGTGTGTGTGTGTGTGTGTGGTGTGTGTGTGTGTGTGTGTGTGTGTGTGTGTGTGTGTGTGTGTGTGTGTGTGTGTGTGTGTGTGTGTGTGTGTGTGTGTGTGTGTGTATGTGTGCGTGTGTGCACGTGTAAATGCAGGAGGGAGGCATGTGAGGATACCAGCCAGACAGCTGGTAAAAGTGCTGCTATTGACTCGCTGGTATGAACAACGCTTGTTGCTGCAGCGTTTCTTAGATGAATTAAACATGACCTGCCCACAGCTTTTTAGATACGCCACATAGAGAGGTTTCAGCTTCGGAGGCAGAGGAGTATGCATGCGTGTGTGTGTGTATGTGTGTGTCTGTGTGTGTGTGTGTGTGTGTGTGTGTGTGTGTGTGTGTGTGTGTGTGTGTGTGTGTGGTGTGTGTGTGTGTGTGTGTGTGTGTGTGTGTGTGTGTGTGTGTGTGTGTGTGTGTGTGTGCAACCCGAGTCTTTTATATCGCTGCTTAACAATCCCCTCAAAACAGTGCCTTGGCCAGGGCAACCGAGATCTTTCCGAACACATAATCCACCATGTTGTGCTTAAAGCCTCGTTCCAGTTTGAGAAAGAAATGTGTCCTAGTTAACCTTTAATGCGCTCCCTGTTGCTACTGTAGCGACTGGGGCTCCCTTCAAGAGAGCCATTAAACTGCGAAGACACAGGCTAACAAATAATAAATACAACTAATAAGGCTGCCACTGTTCTGGCCGCCACTTCGATATCTGCTGAAGCTGACTAAAAGTGGTGGAGGAAGCGAAGGAGGAGGCTGAGGAGGAGGAGAGGGGGAGAGGAGGAGAGGGGGAGAGGAGGAGGGGGGGGGGGGGGGGGGGGGGGGGGGTAGGGCGTTCGACCACGACTCAGCGAAGTGCTAAAAGCGCTGAGTCACCCCCGGGGCTCAACTGAAAAGAGAGATACGCCGAGTCATGCTGGGGACGATGAGTGGGCGCAGCACGGAGCCCCTGGCGTGTGATGGCGAGGGAACATCAGCGTGGATCTGAAGTGACAGAATAACGAGATAAGCCTGTCCCTAACCCAGATATGGGGGGACGGAGACCTAACCCAGATTGGTGGGCCTCAGACCCACAGCCACCCCAATCCCCCCAGGTCCTCCAAGCTGCGTCCAGGCAGGAACTTCGGAGAAACTGGCCAGGAGTCCATTTTCCTCTCATCACACAATCTGCTGGCCAAGTTATGCATTCAACAGCTTTTATAAAGCAGTCTATGTGCTGCAGTGTGCTTTAAGCAGACTTGGACTATATTCTCTGTTTAACCGTTTTATCCAGCACCCAGAACATTTTGTTTGACTGGAGATCGACCGCCACAGAGCATCCTCCGCAGGTTCCTAGAGATCCACCATCAATTGTTTGGTCCAAAAAAGGGATTTAATAGTAGCACCAAAAGCACTTAAACTTAATCCACAGTAGAGCTCAATGACACACATTGCCGCGGCCGCCTATTAAGGATTACTTTATAGTTGGAAGTAAAAAAAAAAAGAATTAATTTTTTGTGCTTCTTTCACCAAGCAATAAATAGGCATCAAATCTAGCACCTGCCAACCCATAAGCTTATTATGTTCCTTTTATAATGGAACTACTAAACTGGGATTAACTTTCTGAAGTGGCAGATAATTCTTTATCATCACTATCCGAGAAGGGGAAAAGATCTGCTACGACTAAATTAAACCCTACTTACAGCATGATTCTGCTTTATTTCAAATCAAATGCTTTTCAGCCGGTCACTTTAAGGTTTCATTCACCTCCGGGTTGTCCGTTTATGAACATAGATACGGGTCGAGACAGAGATGCCTTGGAAGTCTCGGCCGCATAACATGCTTACCATATAGCCTTGTAGGGGAGTTTTCAAAACCTTTGTCTGTATGCTACAATCTGTCGGTCATGCCTGCCTGCCTTCACTGTCCTGTCGGTAAAGATACATAGAAAAGGGGAATAGAGTGTGTAGCTATGTAGAGTGCAGAGCAGCAGCCAAAACTGAGCATTCACCCTAATCCCAGACTGGCAAAAAAATATGGCCTCCACGGTTTAACGTGGACAAAGGCTGTTTCTGTGCAGCTGTGACTTCCTCTCGGCGCAACAAGGAGGTCTGTTATTCAAGGTGAGGTATTACAGCGGTGTGGCCCTAATCGTGGCGCCAGGACCCACCTCAAGGTCTACCGTGGAAAGTTAAGTACTGTCTGCTATGCGTTTTTTTCTCTGCGAGAAACCAGACATCAAGTGCCTCCAAAATTCAAAATATTTTCCTTCATTGGGTAATAACAGTCTCCCAGGCAGAGGGTAATGTGATAGAGGCCAACTTCAATTCCAATTTCATAAAGTCACTCTGTTTAAAAGCTTGGGTAGGCAGTGTGGAGAAACCAGCCAGAGTAAGCTAGATTCTGAAAGTGTCCATTCCCCCAGAACACTTGATGTGTGGGCTCTCTAGTTGAAGCAACAGGTTTGGCCAGCATTGTGGAAGTCTAGTCATACACAATGAGCGCGAAGGCAGAGTGTGCCCAGACTGCCTTAAGTAGTCAGAACCTAGACAGGTGAGCCATCCAATAATTTTATTTTTAAGATGGTTAAGATTGGTATATGTCCTTACAGATTATTTTAGAAAGAATGTGCGGTAGCGCTGCAATATGGATGTAAATGGATCCTAAGTAAACCCTAGTCCATCGAATGCTCCAAAGAGTATGCAACGTTGAGAAGATATATGATTCAACCACCATACCTTTACATTGGATTCAGCCACAAGGCAAAAACACATTTAGAGACTTGTTTTGGAGTGTGTGTGGTGAATAGCTGGTTAAAGGCCTTTTTTTCAACATGGACTCCAATTCAATGAACATTTTGGTTGTAAGAAATCAACGCAGACAACAATTTTCTAATTGTTCCAGTATTGAGCGAGAACACTGAAACCGTTTTCCACAAAAACGGACTTCAGTGTTATCCTTTGTGGCAATTACAGCCAACGATGTCCATCCTCTAAAAGTGCTTAAGGAGAGGTCTCGTTAGAGTTTAGCTATGGCAGGAAGGGAACAGTGGAGATGTGAGTGACAGCTGGGGAGAGGAGCGTGTGGTGTGTGTGAGGCTGAATGACAATAGGGAAATTTCCTGCAACAACATCTCCGAGCAAGACTTCTCTTTTATCAAGACTTGGTTGGACATAACATCAAACAGACCATATCAACAAAAAAGTTTAATTTCCCTAAATGGGATCTTTTCCATAATGTCCGTGGCAAAAATAAGCACTTTAAATGGATGTATATGGTCGGGCAGAATTGTCCCAAAGGATTACAATGCAGAATGTTTTTTGTGGATTAATGCTGCAGCTTTCACTCTCAATACTTGAGTGTGAACGCTGTGTTGTCTGCAATACTCCATTACAGCCAAAATATTACAAAAATTGATCCAGGTTGCAAAATTCCAAAGTCCTCCTTTAAAGCCCCCTCAACTGGCTCGGGCCAGGCTGATTGGACTCTGGGGCCTGGTGAGGCTACACACCTGTGCTGCATTGACTAATCAGGAAGCACAGGTTGAACCTGCCATCACTACACTGCTCTTTAATGGCAGTACCCCTACTTGGCGTGGAAAATTTAGCTAACGCTCAAATAAACTGCTTTTTCTTGTGCCTTGGCTGTCGGAAGTACCAAGCCAAGCCACTTAGCCGAGCCTTGGCAAAGTCAACTGCTACGCTTGTGTTTTATAACAGAAGGTAATTAATTTGGTTCTTTGCGTAATTAATTAAAAAAAAAAAAGGTAATTTCCTCAAGGTCGAAAGGGGTAGGTCCTATATGCTGCTTATTGTGTTATGCATTCTTCACAATTATATAATTTGACATAATCAACGCCACAAATTATATGCCTGGGGTGTGTTGAAGGATTTATTTTACAGTTTAAAATAACGGTGTGCAAATTGTGAGAAAAACCTGTTTGATATTAAACCTAAACATTCCATGTTTATTTAAATTCCTTGCCGTTGCACTTGCCTGCAGTGGAGTATTCATCTCTTCTGTGTTATTGTTTCAAGCACGGATCCAACATTAGTCTGCTAGCTATCAGTCGTTGGTATCTCTTTGTTTTAAACCGAAAGTTGTGTAGAACCATTGCTTGGACCTCAAATGCTACTTTGGGTTTAATGCTCACATTGCTCAGATTGCTATATAGTTAGTCTTGTTGTTGGAGACAATGTCGAAAACCTCCAGTCTCTTTTATAATGACTGAGTGTTTGAAATGACTGTAGGCTTTACATTATGGAATAATTAATAGCATTTGGTTTACCACATGAAGAAGCAGAGCAACCAATGCAGTAAATAAAATATAGGTTTCAATGTGAATATGTATAGATAAATCTAGCGTAGATAAGTACACCAAAATGTAAATGTATATATTCTATTACATAAGAATTGCTTATTCTGCTGTGCATCTTTTCCAAAGTTGTCTTTCTTTAAGTCCATGATCCTTTTGTCTCCATTTTTATTTTTTCATTTGAAGGTATTATGGAAGGAGCTTGTCTCCCGGGTGATTATCTCGTCCAATAATATCATCAATCATTCCATAGCCGATTCATACCGTAAGACAATCCAGACGATGATCCCAGACTCAGTCATCAGATTACTCTCTGTGTATGCAATAAACTGACTGCTTGCTTGCCTGCATCTTTTAAATCCAAAGAGATTAACCTCTTTCTAAACTCATCCCCCGGTATTCAAGGAATCATCTTGAGCTGCACAAAAAAGAAGGTAGGGAATGCTTATAATTTATTAACATCCACAAACTTCATGGTTATGAATCAATGCCACTCCCTGAGGCACAGAGTGAAATAACAGTGAGGTGGTGTCTTTGTGTGGCTGCTCTCTAAGCAAATAAGTGGTTTGGGGGGCACTAATGACAGAGTTTGGGTCCTTAATTATAATGCTACATGGGAGCGCAGCCGCAAATTATCCAGTGTAGCTAGTGGTTATCGATGCAGAACGGATCCACGAGGTCACCAAGAGGACGAGGAGATAAATGAGGGCCCTAAGCCCTGGAAGACGTTCAATGCCGATCTTCTTGTGTGGATATCGATGGCTTCGTGCAATTGGGACTTCTTACTCCGCCACATTCGAGGCCCTTCGCAGGCGGCACATCGGGTGACTTCCCGAGTCACCTAACGTTCCATTTAGTAAAACTATCTTTGAGTATTTGTCCCCTTGTGCTCTGTGTTTTAGGGTTGTGCTCTTGTTAGTGATGTTTCTATGGTCCTCCGCCTCTCTTTCTAAGTCGCTTCAGAAAAAAGCGCCTACTCAACGACTAACTACAAATGTGGTTTTTCAGAGTTTTCCAGAAAAAGCATCCGCACCTTGGGGCGTTCCACACAAATTGAACGCCACAAGGTGCTGGTGGGGATGTTGAAACGCCCGAGAGAGTGACAGTAGCACTATTCTGTACATTAGCAGCATCGCTAGGAGACTGTTGGAGATGGGGACGGGGACGGTGGACGGGGGAGTCAAGGGGGGGGGGGGGGGGACGCCCTGCTCTTCCTGCTTTAATCGAGTCAAGCAGGAGATCCGTTCTAACCGAGTAGGACAACGAGCCACAGAGCATCGCAGGCACAGGAGGAGTCCTGCTGTTGGGGACGGGCGGGGAGGTTGGCACGGGCTGGTGGGGTGGGTGGACCCAATCCAATTCCATGCTGCAACACGCTGAACCAGCAGTGAGGAGAATCGATTGATTCCGTTTTAAATCATCCTTGTCGATATTTCTTTTTGTAGGTTATTCCATGGTCACCTCGGAGGGTGAATTATGCTCTGTTTTATATAGTGCTGTATATCCCCAAGGGAAAGCATGATTCGGGAGGTCTGTCCTGCTGCCTTTTTTTTTCCAGGCATACTGTGTATAAGGGAACACAATGCATCACTCCACAGCCCTGCTCACACCAACACTGACAATGGACACGATGGGTGAATATAGGCTAATGGAGGGATTTAGGAACAGTTGTGGGAGGAGAGGTCGGTGGTTAACTGGGTCTGTTGTCCAATGTTGACTTGCAGCACAAGTGGAGAATTAGCGCAAGGGTTCTAATTAAGTTGGCTTCCTCACACTCCAGAGAAATGGGGAGCCATGTCAACCGTCAAGGCCAGCTTCGGCTGCACCTGGAAAAACCTTAAGACCGTGGTTGCCGGTCACTTTGAATAACCCTAACATTTTCCTATAGGATGTTGTATTGCAATTTAAATAAGAGATCGGTCTGCCGTTACCACGCACACGTGACCAAACACTACTTATAGGGGGCTTAAGCGCTAGTCTACTTAAGTCAAATGTAATCTAATAAAGCATTAAATGTGGCTTATAAGCGTGAATAATGAGTGCCAAGTAAAGATTAGGTTGCAATTTCACGACTTGACAAACCGTTTACATTCGTGTATTTATCCTGTAAACGCAAATCAAAAGAAGGGATTATTTAAGATGAATAAAATCTATGGCCTCAATTGTTATTTCAAATGATCAATGATGAATCAGGAAAAAAAATACATTGAAGTCTTAGTATGAAAAGTGCTTATTATGAGCTTCGAAATTGGAGTAGGTTATTACAGATGTAATTCGCCCACAACAGCATCAGACGACAGAAACACGTTACATGTACAGTCCATAATAACACATACGAAACATTGAACGCTTCACTGCAGACATTGGAGTCGTATATAAAACGTGTGTTTCGTAGCTGTATGAATCATGCACCGCATGAATTACCTGGGGTGCGTGTAGGATGGGCAGCGCTGGGGTCCGATCCGTTTCACGAGACGGGTCTGTGACGCTTCCACATCCACACGGAGATTCAACTCGCGAAAGGACCTTCATCTGAGGAGCGGTGCTCCTGAATTGTCCTTTTAACAATTGAAAGAAGAAAAAATCCGCCAAACTGACAGGCCTATACGGTCTGCATGAGCCATACCTGCCGTCCCGCTAGTCGACCTAAATCATTGGACACACAGAATCTCAGTCTCGGTAGGTCCAATGCACCGCTTGTCACCAATACGATTACATTCTGAGCCTTTAATATACAAAAAACGAGAGACGCTGGAAAAAAATCCCCTTTTTAAAAGCCTAGGCAAACAATCGTTCCCCTTGCTATCCCAGTGAAACTGACCAAACCCCTCCACACCGTGTCTTCATATAGGTCAAAGCCAAACACCGCCAAGTCCATGGCGGGCGGTACGTTGCGGCTAGTGGACCTGCCAGCCTATTCTATTCTCTGTGTGTGTCTTTTCTGCAAACACCGTGTCCAATAAAACCCTGCAGATACGCGACGCCGCACAGCACCACTGAGCGCACGCCGCTGTGTCGCGAGCGCTCAGTGGAGGAGAACAGCACCCCCTGCTGGACTTAAAGGGAAAGGGATGCGCACCAATTTAATGTGAGGATTTTGTCTTCTATAATGTTGTAAAGTCTTTACTTAAAAAGACGGCACACGAAAGACTGTGTGCCAATTATATTTGAAATTACAGCTATGACCTTTATTTCATTAATTAGCAACTACTATTTATTTATATACAATGCTGCCTGTCATTTATAATCAGCGTAAACAATTCAGAAGGGCTGTGGGCCTATTGTATTTTCAAAACCAGTTATTTTAATTTTATAGTTGTATTATTGTTCTTATTGTATTTCTTTGCTGGGTTTGGACTTTTGGCTAGGATGTTATTGTAAATCAGCATATGTTTTCCCACATCTAATGACATAATTGGCGCATTTATGCCCTAGAGACCAGAATAGAGGCATTCTTTAATTTGATAATTTACTGCATCGTGGGCCACCCCATAATAACAGCGGAAACACACAAGGCAGAGAGGAGCATACCGGACGAATACAGTGCAAACGAATGGAGCTATGATGCGCTGACGCTGCGCATACAGCCACCATCCACGAAAACTAGAGGTTTTCTATTGTTATTCATAGCGCCGCGTTCTGAGTAAGTTTTACGTTCGGCCAGTTCCGTCACGTAATCGCTGTGACACAAATTGCACCCGTGGGAATAGATAACATTATCTGTACAACGTGATATTTATTCTTACTCTCCAGTCAACCCCTGTGGCCGAATGGATTTGATCCTTCCCATCCCAGTTATTACGGGCTTATCCACTGTCTGTCCTGGAGGAGTTGTGTATTGGCACAGCCCAGATGACGCTGCATATTTCAGCAGCAGCCTCGGTGTGTGTGTGTGATGTGGGGGGGGGGGGGGGGGGGGGATGGGGAGACGGCGGCGGCGGTGGTGGTGGTTGTGGTGGGGAGGTGGAGATCTCTCCCTAGAAGGGATTCTCTTGCGGTGTCTGGAGAGAGAGACGTTGGATTAGAGGGCCGGCCGTGACCCTAGTCAGCACGGGTTCCTATCGCGGCAACACAACACAACTCATGCTCGGCTTTACAAGACGGGCTTTTGTATAGGCTATATGTAACAGCTGCATTTAAACGATAATTATACAGTGAGTCGATGTTGTATACATAAACTTGATAGCTATGTTCAGCCTCAGTTGTAAGCCTCTGTGGATAAAGTGTACATTGAATGTAGGATAATTAAAAGGCTATATTTTCTTTTTATGCATAAATATACAGACAGAGATGCATACTGATCCTTTTATGTACTTTGCTTTTATTTTTAATCTCTCTTTACATTGTTATTGCAAAAGCAAACTCATGCTACGCACATAGCTCATCTAGTCACACACGCACGCACATACACAAACACGTTTCATCATGGGTCCCCACCCAAAGCGGCCTGGACACAGGTGGCTGGGGCCGGTGGTGGAGGGTAATGTTGTCAGTACGAGAGATGAACCTGTCAGACCAACAGACAGAGGTCAACGCCCTCTGAGGGCTTTGCCCTTACACACGCAGAGGTGTATGTATGTCATTAAATATGTATGTCTGTTTGAATGCATGTTTGTGCATAATGCTAGTATGTATTTAATCATGTATGTCGGTCTGTCTGTCTGTCTGTCTGTACAAAGAACTAACACTCCTGTCATCGACGGAAGTCATTGAGAATGTTCCCCAGTCTTTGCTATGTATCACTGAGCGCTTCAAGTTTCTTTCCTTAACAACGTGATGATTGATGAATGAGCATTGCATGAGAACAAAGTGTATGCTATTATAAAAATAAGTAGCTTGTGACTTGGCGGATATACCGTAGATAAGATCATCTTCATCACAAGGGCCTCCTCACAGAACAGCAGTGATCCCCCCAACCACTGACAATATAGCTTTGTCCAGTGCAGTCCCATGGCCCCATTGTGTCTGTCTCTGAGGTTTAAAGCCTGTATTAATTATCATGAGATATCTGACCTGTTCCCTTCCAGATGGGAACCTGCAACGTTTGCACTGCAGAGCCCAGTAACTTGAGTGGGTGGAATATAAAAATCTGATGTCTGCCGGAGAGGAGCTGTGTATGTGTGTGTGTGTGTGTGTGTGTGTGTGTGTGTGTGTGTGTGTGTGTGTGTGTGTGTGTGTGTGTGTGTGTGTGTGTGTGTGTGTGTGTGTGTGTGTGTGTGTGTGTGTGTGTGTGTGTGTGTGTGTGTGTGTGTGTGTGTGTGTGTGGCGGTTACTTCCTAGCAGGTGTAGAAGACAGTCTCCCACAGTAGGGTTGAACCCGTGCAACACATACTGAGACGTCAACGGGTTTGACCCTCGTTACAAAGTTTTTCATTTAATCATAATTTTACTATTTCTGCAATTAACTACTTTTGGTTTTACACTGCTCAAGTCGACATGGGTAAATTCAATAACCAAGTTTCAGGCAGGTATAGACTACTTTACTCTAGCCCGAGACACAGAAAATAATAAGAAACCAAAGCAGTATCTCAAGTTAGAGCTCATGCAAATTCTTGAAGAGGAATTGTTCGTGTTATCCAAAATGTAAATCAGTTGAAGCAAAGATGAGTTGCTCACAATCCGTTGGATAACAGCCAATCTGAGTCTCTCCAAAGTCTCCTTGTCCTACTTGTACATTCTTCGTCTATTACTTGTTTCCGTTTGTACTTCTCACTTCTCCTCTTGTATACAAGAACCTCACTGATAAAGGGCTTTATACAAACATGTCTTCTTCTTTTTGTCTTCTTCTTTATAAATTGTACGTCCTGTAAAAATACATATTTTCCAGGCACCATAATTGTATTTTCACACGCTAAGCGATGATAAGGCCTACACTGAAAGTTTATCAGTTAATGTACACATTTGCAGTTCATCTATTGTTTGCAAATTATAAACCAGCTTACGTGGCATCCGTGTTGATATCCTTTGGGCTCAACTGTCTCTATCTTTCAAATCCAACTCCAAGGTTAAACCCCTGTTTTGGCACAGAACAGCTCATGGAGCTTTTTTGAAAGAGTACAAGGCTTTTTATGTCGGGTCGAATCTATTACAATCTCAGTTTATCCAGTTTGTTTGCATACCCACATGGCTGCAGAACAGTGTGCTTGTGTGACAACTTGTTTTGTATCGGGTAACCCAGAGAATAGTGTATCATGACATAGAAAGAAAATCTTTCCAACCCAGAACCGATATTTAAAACAAGTACATACTGGGTGTAGCATCGTTGTCAGACTAGTCATTATTTTAGTGATGGTTCCTTAATCTCTGATTGCATATCATTGTCATTTTGGGATTTAGTAGAGTCATTTAGTTACATATAGTTCCTTTGAGCTCCTTTGGTTGTTCACAAATCAATCCACAACATTTTATAACCTAACCCTCTTCTTGAGCTGGAACATCACTTGCTTCCCCATTCTTCTGAATAGATGACCCGTCTCCCTGCTTTTTGTCTGTGTTCATGTCAGCAGTACAAAGTTCAGAAGTTCATCGTCAGCAGAACCAAGTACCTCTAGTGGTACTATGTATTCCCACGCTTCATGTGGGTGCTTCCGCAGTTCTGTCCTGTCTTTCTCTAGCTCTAGACCTCTTGTGCCTTTCCTTTGTTTTAGCATTTTCCTCTTTTTTGTTGCAATTCCTCTATTAGCAAAAACGGTCATTTCAACAGTTTGGAGTTCAACAGTGTGGGTGCGTGTGTGTGTGTGTCTCTCATAGACAAACATGTGTGAGAAAATGGCGGGTTGGCAAGCAAGCACATATATAACACGTACACATTTGCAAAAGCACACAAGCCTTCAGACATGCCTTAGCATTTACAAGCACACATTGATTGTCCAAGATGATCGACAATAAAATGCATTTTGTTTAACTGAATTGACTTAAAGGGAATTTAGCGGCATCTTGCTCAAGGAAATCTCAACATTGGGATTCAGATCCACAGTCTTATGTCTGGGAGCCAAACACTCCTGCCTCATTATTGTAGTAATTCACAAAAGTGATAAGAAGTACCTATCCAGTTTACAGCGATGACAACATGCTGCCCTTCACAGTAAACACATGAACCAAAAGACAGGGGTGGAGTTCAGAGTTCGCCTACATCTTAATCACCCAAACTGCTGATGACCCCGGCTGTTCAGTTGATTGGTTGATAATGATTTGGTGTGCTTATTGATCTGCCACATTGATTTGATTCCTCACACGCCCGCTTGTCATCCTCCCTGCGAACCAGTCAGCGGGCCTTGTGAAGCTTGGTCATGGAAGTGAGGAAGTTGGATGGCCTCTTAGTTTTTAACTAACAAAGACCTCCTTGTAATTCCACAAAAATTACAGGGGAGTGCTTAACATCTAGTTAAGTATTGGGGTGCTGGTGACATTTTCAACATAGTTTATCAGTTATAACAACAAAAACAAGTCGAAACTGTGTGGCGTGTGCATGTGTGTGCGTGTGGGGGAGTGTGTGATTGCAAATAGACGAACCCTCTTTTTTCCTTTCTTTGTTGAAACACAAAACTCATACTGAAGACAAAAACAAGCATGTACAACCATACACATTAAAAACTGTGTTGATTGAGTACTGTAACACAAAAATACATTTCGATGAATGAGTTTCAAATTAAAGGGCTTACAGAAAACACTGCACTACTACTGCATGGCTTGCAGCAGAGTTGTCTTTATAGAGCTGTCTCGTGAAGGAGCCCATTGAAAGGGCACACAGCCCACAGAAGGAGCATGGGGTGTCTGAAAAATCGTCTCTGAATCACCGCGTGACACGACAGGAGTGTAACAAATTGGGCTGTAGTACAGTGAACAGCCGTGACAATCGTTCCCTTATTAACGATCGTCACACATAGTAGATTGGCGTTTATTATGAAAAAGGCACATGGGTGTCTTATTAGCTTGAATGGCCACTGGGTGAGGCCTTGGACAAAGAGCCTGAAGATTAAACTGAAATAGCAGTCTTTATCCCTTCAATCTGAATGTGCCTACTGAAAGGCTAGGCACATTAATAATGCAATGCAGATCTCTTGGAAATCTCCAAAAATAGATCACTCAATATTAAAGCAACACACTTAATACAATTAGTACAAATATGAATAAATAAGGAGATTATTCTAAGCAACAAATGCAAATCCTGTGCACTATCGCTTCAGGAGGAATGAGTGTTACATAACTTTTACTCACCATTTATTTTTGCCAGATTGTCATAGTAAAGAGTCAGACAAATTAGGCCTAATTGAGTTTCCATGGAGATTGGGTTTCCTGTTACGGGACACCTACATCCTTCCATCAGTATTAAAAAGTGATGACTCTCCAAATGAGTCAGGATAGGTACTTCACGTGATGCCTCCGGTTCCTCACCTCTGAGCTTGTTGTTGTCTGAACTGTCTCCCACAGTGAGGGACGGCACTCATCCCAGCATGGATGGATATACCATAGCTTTGGTATGAATGCTAACCCCAGTGTACAATGGACAGGAGAGTACATGGGTTATGGTGTTTCACGCACACTCCAAAGGTTCTGGGGTCGACCCCCCCTCCCATGTCCATAGTCTAACACAACCACACCCACACCCATACTTACCCCCAAACACCATACTTATACCCACACCCACACACAGGACGCTCATGATGGGCAAAACAGCAGTTTGGGCGTTCAGCCGTGGCTGGAAGGTCCCTGGTTCAATAAACAGCTTCTCCCTGCTAAAGTACCAAGGTAGCCCTTAACATGGAAAACAACACACCAAATTTTGTTTGAGTTACGTGAACGCAGTCAAATGTCACAGTAGGTTGGATTTCACATCTCATATCCGGTTGGGACTCGCCCACTCAAACAGTCTATTATGTGGACAACCCAGCTGTTCCACACTTAATTATGGGAACCCTTCTATTGACTATTCTCCCTGTGTGCTCGTCTAACCCTAAGTTATCTACCTATCCATCTTTCCATAAATATAATTCATCAGACTAACGTAGTAATCATAGCCATAGTTATTGGACTATTGTATTACATTCTAAGCAATGGCTATTGGACAATAGTTTGACAATCAAAGCAAACTTGTTGCTAAAGTATTCAACAATGTTAATACGTACAGCTCTTAGCATTGAATGATTCTACTATGATTTCATGTCTGGATATAGCGCTGACTAGTATGTAGTGTGTTTGAATGTTTATAAGCATTATACCCATGCTTAGTGCTATAGTCATGATATCATTCCCTAGCGTGTAAATTACCTATTCACAGTCTGCACAACGATTTCATTGTTACAAAACCAATCTCTGGATGTTACTTTGAAAGCCAGTAATTAAATCTAGCATTCAAGCAATCATCCCTTTTGATATCTGCTTGTCTCAATAGGGTCATTCTTTGTGGATAATATTCTCATGACATCTAACTCAGAGGTGGGAAAAGCAAAGCAACTTAAAGTGCCCATTATTTCCCCAGCGGGTGTGAGAACGTTTAACCAAGCTTATTTGTTTTGCCTTTGCCCCCTCCCTAACACTTCTGTTCATTTAGTACAAAAAATGCTGAACGATTGTGTGTGGGCTGAATGTGTTTCCATTTAGCCAATAAACCAGCCATTGCAACCCATTTGCTATTTCTAGAGGAAGGAATCACTGACCCACTTACGACTATGGGTTTCCATTTTTTTCTGAAAACGCCAACTGTATGTGCTGATGTGCTGAGCTGGTGTGTTGGGAGTCTGTCGAACGAATATTCGCTAAGGCTAATGAATGATTGCTTAATTACATGGTGCCACTTTGTTAGGGCACAGTAAATTATACACTAAGCAAATGATTACTCATTCGCCTGTAAATGTTCATACAAAGACACAGAATGGATTACTGTTATTGCGTCCCTTCAGTAGTGGCACTAAATGGAAAAGGTCATCTTCCGATCATCAATTGTTTTAACTGAAGCTGTCTAATATGTTGAAAAGCTAATGCAATGACCAGCTGTTGGATGCAAGCACAGAAACACAAGTGGAAATGTGCCCAATATCAAATACAACTCTGTTAACGCCACAATATGTAACACTTTGAGAAAAAGTGCATCCACTTGATATTTTAAATCTGTGTTTCATACCTAGACTTACCTTTGCTATTTCCACCTCTGCATTCAGTATCATTATTGTGAGTTTCTGAAGTACAAAGGTGATCCTTGCCTTGTCATAAAAATGTCAATGTACAGCCTAACACGCTAGGCAGACTAAAACACTGACCTCAGCCTGCTCTCTGTGAGAGGCTGAAGGGCAAAATTCAGCAGCAACACAACTGGATGAAGAGAGGCCAGGCCAGGCTGAAGAAAGAGTAAGCATGTCAATTGGGCTCCCAGATGACCAGAGGAACCAGAAGGAGAGCGTTGACCCCTTCGTTAGCGGAGAGGCCAACAAACCCGGCGTGCTGTAAAAGAAGAGGACTTCCAGCCATCCCGGGAACAACTAACAAACCTCAAAGTGGTGGCGCTATCTTCCCACAGACCAGACGAAGACACTTGTAACCCACTTTCTGCACCATTTGATGATCTGGCCTCGGGGACGACGGGTCTGAAAAGCTTAAAGAACTGACAACACGCTGAGGGTGAGTGTGAGAACTGTAGACTGGGTGAGCTCTCTCCTCAGGGGGCTAAGGGAGGGTGTGAATGTAGCCACCCGGGGGAGATCCCGTATTCTCCTCTCCTGGCCTGGAATATTCTGTGAGGGTCGCTGGACCTTAACCTATAACCCCTGGGCCCCAAATTTAGCCATGCGGCCAAGGGCCCCGACCCTTAACCCCCCCCCACTCTGGGTGTTACATCACCCACCCTGGGTGATGTAACATGTTTTGCTTTTACACAAACATAAATCATTATACATAATATCGAGGTTCGGGAAAATGACATCTGTGCTATTACTAGTTGAACCTCAAGCCCAGCAAGACGGGTTGGGTCATAAGGCTTTTGATTTGATGCCATAATACAAGTCTTCAATATGATAAGAATCAGTTGTAGGTCTTACACATATCTCCTAAAATATTTCAAATGATGGATGGCAATGTGGGTTAATATGGCAACATTAAATATTAGCTCAACATAGACATCCATTATAAATTGAATGCTACATGTGATGATAAGGTTGGAGGAACCCACTCCTAAGCAGTGTACCAGAGGCCCGACCCAGCATTACAGTTCCCACGGTCAAAATAGCATGCACAAAACTGTGAATGACTTCTTAAATAAATAATAGAGGGTATCATATTTTTCTTGATATTTGGACGATAGTTTAGTTATATTCAAAATGAGTGGTTTTGAGGCTCAATGATGCTCTAATTAGAGAGAGGAATTAGCTAGGCAAATATGAAGAAATACATTGCTAACAAAACATATTTTTGCGATACTAATAACAACTGCTTGATATAAATGGGTCTGAATATCCCAGACAGGCTTTTTGTGTGCTACTTGGGTAGAACAATTAAAGCTAAATATGACCTGATTGATTTGAAGGAAACCCAACGCTGAATTTCTTAGGTTTGCATGCAAAACAAATTGTTGACACCTTTTTGGGTCCTTAGTTTGCACCCCTGTGCCTTTGAGCCCTAAAATAATTCTTAACACCAAAGGCCAAATGGCCTTTCCCCATGGCCTTGCCCCATGACGAAATTCGCGGACTTATTTTTACAGACATATATTCAGTGCTCTCTAAACATACATTTCTACAATTGAGAACCAATGAAAGGGAAACTAAATTACTTTTACAAGTCGTTACTGCCATCTAGTGGTCATAGTGGTGCTGCAACATGCAGTTTCTTGCAGAGACTTTGGAGGGACTCAGTGTATAAATTGTAAGTTTAGTGTCTTATTGTTCTCATAGAGCTCATGATATAAAAAAATATATAATTGTCAAAAAAAAAAATATAGATATATTTAGTTTCTGCTGGAAATTGCTTCTGGTCTGTATTCATGTTGTCCCCTATGGGTTAAGCAAGTATAACATATAACATGTTATTTGTTTTTTTCAAACCCAGATGTGTTCAAAACATATAGCGCGTGGTATCTGCAAGAACCCTGGAAATCACGTCACATATCAACCAGATCCAGCTCATGGACCACGGGGGGGAACAAATGATAAACTCCAGAGGGAAGAACTTTTTGGATTACCTGCCTCATCGTCGAGCTTCAACGCGTTTACAGATACGATGTAATTGCAAAAATCATCTCGCATGGATGATCTTCGCCTGAATAGCTTGTCCGCACGCAGGTACTTTTCAGCCCCCAACTTTGACGTAGTGCAGGGCCGGGCTCAAACGCGGTTGAATGATGCGACTTGACAGCAGGTCCGAAGTTATAACAAAACCGGTTTCAACTTTACTTTTTGCCTGACGCTGTTGAAAAGTTGAAGAATGTTTCCAGGGCCAAATCTGTCCTGCTGAGCAAGTGGTTCTGATGTTCTCATTAGCTTTCTGAATCCTTATTTTCCCATTGTATAAATAGGAATCATGCCCTTTGCTTTTTTGGAAACGAAATCGTTATCTCCAGTGTGCGAAATATATGACAACACACACCCGCACACAACAATTGTTGATAATCCGATAGCCTATACGAAAAAGCAACAATTTAGCCAATGCAGCCTCCTATGTAATACTGACATAGGAGGCTGCATTGGCTAAAGTTGTTTGGACCAGGGGCGTTGCTAGACCTAGAGTTTTACTGGGGCAAAGGCCCCCAACTGCCAACATTTTTTTTTTACGTGTGCACAATATGAAATAGATGGATACAGAAGGGTATGTACAAGCTTCAAAATCATTGTCACTGTCATATTGTAGGCTATATCAAAGCACTGGTAAAGGTAAAGACGCAAAGATGGATTCATGAGTACCGTACAATTATATTTATTTAAACACATACACATCTCAAAGATTTACAAATAAGGTAACTGACAAATAAACAAAAAGTCTCTTTATGACCTTCACCTCTTTATCAGGAGAAGTCTACACATCTATATTTATTTAGAAGCTGTGTGGAAACAGCATAATTTTGCCAGAACGACATGTACTAAAAAGGCAAGAAACAAGGTTTAAAACTAATAGAATTTCTGACTTAAGGTGAGGTGGCTCATTGCCACCAATCAACCTGGAAAATGTTATAGAACCATCAAAGCTCTTAAATTAAACTAAATAAGGCCATACACTACTGCATAGAGCCTTTTTTAATGATTATTTTTTCACTATTAAGCTGTATCGCCGCGCCTTCATGGTGGCAAAGCGGTCAATAACGTGGCTTTGACTCACTTTGCATAGTTGCTCCTTTTCAATGGACAAAAGAGAAAGTTGGTGAAGCCTTCCTTGCCCCATGGTTGACCTAAGCCAGGTGTGGAGCCTTCTCGACACACTGAAAGATCGCTCACAACTACAACTGTTTACAGGAATTGTGAGTGCAATGATCTGAATTATCTGTGTCAGTGTTGGGAACATTGTTGGATCCATATATGTTAAAAACACCCTGTATATCCATAATTTCCTTTTTTGTGTTAAGGAAGTTTTTGTCCACTAAAACTTCCTCAAGTTTTGAAGACAGACAATTTTTCATTCATTATTCATTTTCCGCGTGTGTGCGTGCACGCATGGTGTGTGTGTGTGTGTGTGTGTGTGTGTGTGTGTGTGTGTGTGTGTGTGTGTGTGTGTGTGTGTGTGTGTGTGTGTGTGTGTGTGTGTGTGTGTGTGTGTGTGTGTGTGTGTGTGCTATAAAACTACAGGCTACAGACGCCCAGTATTGAAAAACTGGTGCTAATTATGTGGGCAACATTCTTTAACAGCAATCAAGTTGTCATTGTTTGTGTCAAACAAGTTGTGAATTTGTTGTAACGTTAAAAAAGGAGATGACTTACTCTGGGCTGTTTCCAGCTCCCGTGGTTTCCAACGAAACATGATTAACAAAAAAACAAGGAATTGAAAGCTACTTACAATATGCCTAGGTTACATTAATTTCCCCTGATGGCAGCAATGTTCCACTTTCAGCTGGAATTCACGGTAGGCCTACATCAAAACCACATGTCTTCTTTAGATTTCAGTTCCCTTTATTTATTCACACAGTTCAGCAGCGGCATTCATTCAGAATCAGAGCCCAAATTAAAGCTGCATTTAGGGCGACTATCACTACCCAGCAGAAAAATAGATGCACTATAAATGGTTTTGTAGGCCTATAGCAGTCACGAACATGAGCATAGTTGTGGAAATGCTGGTGTTAGAAAACAAAGTTGACGGGAATTAAAGTGCTGCACATCGACTGTACAAATGTAGATTATTCATCACAAGAATTTTAATTCAGAAATCGAATAGGCTAATAAACTCTGAATTGTGAGATAAAATTCAGCATTCTGATAATAAAGTCAGAATACTTGGATAAAATCCGAATTCTGATAATTAAATCCAGCATTAAAGGTTAATTTAAGAAGCTTCTCACCAGTCATTTGTCGCCTGGTCGCAGTGTCGAGTTTTTTTTAAAGTAGTTCACTAGTCGTAGCGTGCAAATAAATTGCAGTGTCAGAAT
Organism: Gadus chalcogrammus; assembly: GCF_026213295.1. Taxonomy (NCBI): domain Eukaryota; kingdom Metazoa; phylum Chordata; class Actinopteri; order Gadiformes; family Gadidae; genus Gadus; species Gadus chalcogrammus. The sequence continues at coordinate 7,479,845 of NC_079417.1, forward strand.
TCTGAGAATTTTGTCAGCATTCAGATTTCTCAGAATTCTCTTACACTGCAAATTAAAGCGCTACTACTAGCAAACTAGTTTCAGCGTGACTGGAGAGAACTTCCTTAAATTAACCTTTAATGCTAGATTTGCATCAACGCTATTGTGTGAATTAGTATGGTTCTCTTTCATGGAAGCCGGAAGTGGGAGATTCCTTATTTTTTTTTACCATTATTGTTTTATTAACAAATTTCTCCTACAGGGGATTGATAAAGTTCTATCTAGACTATTGAACAGAAAGAAACACTTGGTCATACATTACACACTTTACCACTGAAACATTCAGAAGAGTCACGTGGACGAATCCGTAAATAACAGTTTTTTTTCATTGGTTGTTGCGTTAAATCTTACCCAGATACAATAGGGCTATTTTCTGATTGGCTTTTATGTAGCCCCTTTCGTTTTTTGATTGGCTGGTAAGAGGCAGGCTCGACTGAAGACTCCCGAGGCAGCAGGAGATGTACTTGATGAATCCTGCCGATTCCATAGCGAGAGCGGCGCTTCTGCAGATTAATTTAATAATGATCAATGGAATTTTACTGGGGCACTGGAGACTTTTACTGGGGCACGTGCCCCAGTAAAAAGGGGCTGACGACGCCTCTGGTTTGGACGCACAATGTTTTATAACAAGGAGAGGCAAAGTTGTGCATTCCAATGCAAACAAAACAATAATTGGCACCAATATGGCGCACAACAACTGAATAAATGCCAGGTAGGCCTATAGCCTATCGGAGACGGGCACGCTATCAGTCAGTGCACTTGCGAATGAAAGCCTGCAGGCAATTCAGTCACTGCAAAGATTTAAAAGATAGCCTCTTACCTTAAGTTAGAATGGACCCAAATGTGTGAGTGATACACTCTGGTTTAGCTTTCGCTTGCTAGCCGTTTATAGTATGACTTTTCAACACGTCTTTCTTCTGTTTGGCGAACATGCATAATTTCCATACGTACACAGGACTTGCTGGCTCCGCTTGGCAAAAAATAACATATTTGTTAATAAATGTTTTGAATTCTGAATACTGGACATGGTGAGCTTAAAAATACTTCAGTGACCATTAGTGACAATAAAATATGTATTTTTTTTTTTTACTAAATTTGAGACCCCCTCAAATTTTGCTTTTGAGGCTTTCAGGGGGTCTCATCGGTAAAACGGGGGGGTCGAGCCCCCCCGGACCCCCTCGTATTTTTCTCCATGTGACATGGAGAGAGATAACTTATCTCCCTCCATGAGAGATAACTTATCTCTCTCCATGTGGTGCACGGGAGAGCTGAACTGAGCTGAGCTGAGCTTTTTTTTTAATGGGCAATGATTTCCAGATGAGCAGATTTTTAGCTTTGTGGTATGAATATCGGACTTAGTCAATCACAATCACAACTGTCCAAACGTTTGGAGAATAAAGAGTAATCCAATTTGATAACAATTATGGTGGTCAATTTGGGAAATAACGGTTCTCCAGTAGCGCCGAGGTCGTTGATTGGCCTGTGGCACGTGCCACTGCGACTATGGCATATGCCGTTCAGGTGGAATCGCACATGCCGTTCAGGTGGAACGGCACATGCCGTTCAGGTGGAACGGGTTCTGGAACGGCTGCCGTTCAGGTTGAACGGCATATGCCGTTCCCAACAAATATGACACCAGCCAACCACGCCTCCTCCGTATAATTTCAAGACTTTGAACGGCAGTATTGCCGTAAATTTAAAGCTAGCCTATATATATTTGGTCTTCATTGACACTATATCACACAAAGCTGAGGTCCCCTGCATGGAAAATCAGCCCGAAAAGAGGTTCGAAGCCGTGCCTTATCAGATGGAAACCCTTCGCTTCTCGACGTTCCCCAGGGGGTCAAGAAAACAGGCCAATAATATTTTCCCATTACATCAGCCCGGAAAAAAACGTACTTCCCAGGGACCAGACGAGTAGGCTACTCTTTACAGGACTCTATCCAACCCACAAATAGGTTAAGGAAAGGAACCTACCACTGCAGTTGAGTGTGTTAACTGTTCACTAGAGGAGTCCTGAGCTCTCCCCTTGAGATGCTAACCCTTACCTTCTCCTAACCTGGAACTTTCTTAGATGTTCACTGAACCTCAACCCCTGACCCCTGGGCCCTTAATTTAGGAAAGCGACCATAGGACCGAGCTCTGAACGACAAGCCCTTGTCAGTAAACAAGCAGTAGAGGTAAAAGTGGAGGGAGGGGCCGGGGCCGGGGGAAAGTTGGTTAGGCCTACCAGTTCATATTTAAAGAGTGTGTACGATTGAGTGGCATCTAGCGGTGAGGTTGCAGATTGCAACCAACTGACTTCCCCTACCATTCCAATGGCCTAGGATAAGCTGGCATGCCTTTTGGGTGCCATTATGTACTTCCAAAATGATGTCATTGTCCATGACAGCATCGATAAAAAAAAGGGTCAGGTGATGAAGTTAATTGATCGATTTATGCATTTTAATTTGTTGCCAAGTCAGTACAACTAGGTCATACCTTACAAGTAGCGATTAGGGTTGCTTAAAATGCAAAAGATGTGGTTGCTCGAACCGTTTGTCCCTTCTGGGCTACTATAGAAACATGGCAGTGCAATATGGTATAGAAGACTTTAATCATGGACCTATTAGACTTTAATAGGTCCATGATAGAAGAGAACCAACTTCCTATGTCCTGATTACAAATAACTATTTGGATGGGTAGGACTCGTTAAAAAAATTACACACAATTGACTATTAAAAAAGCTTTAATAGTAAGATATTCAGTACTATACATATGTATATATATACACATACACATACACATATACATATATACACAAATATATATAATCATTATTTTTATTATTGCCCCTTAGTTACAGCAGCTTGCAGAATCTTAACATGTGAATTCCATAATTGTCTCTTATTATGCTCACATAATAAGGACATGACATTTAAAACAGCTTATTTTATGTATAGTAAAATAGTAAAAAACAAACCTCTTTTGTAAAGTAACTTAGTAAACATGTTCATTTAGACCCATTCAAATCTCCAAAATCAATTTTGATTACAAAAATCAAAAACGTAAAACACATGCAATATACCATCATATTTTATTAAATATTTACTAAATATTGTCATTCAGGTATGTATGAAAAGATCAATATTCTAGAATTAAGGCACTTAAGTGAATATAAAATCCTAAGCAGCAAACGTAGGTTTTTCAAAAATGTAAAACAGTGAAAAGAAAAGGCTTGCATCATAAATTGCACAAAGCTTTAGTTTATAATATTTAACATAATTATAATTTGCTCTAAAGAAAGACTTATTTATCATGTTGTGCCATAGTACAACAGAGTAAATGGCCATAAGGCTTATCATTTCATGGTTTATCCATAACATAATCTAGCGGCAGTAGTACAGTGATCCAAATGTTATTCCATAATTCCGAACCCGATATACATTTTATAACTTAATTTCTTTGGTATAACACATTTTAGAGACATTGTTTGACCTTTGCAAATAAAGATGTGAGTATTTAAAACAATATTCAGTGCTTATCTCTCTTCAAGAACCCTGGAAGATACGGAGCAGATCTAGGTCATGGATCATGGGAAGGTGCAAAACAAATGAATAAAAAAGCAGAGGGGGCAATCTCCTGGATTACCTGCCTGTTAGGCCAATTCAACGTCATGGCACAAGATAAAAGGTTCCCTAATTGGCTAAAATTCAACCTTGTGGTGAAATGCCCAGTACAAAAGAATCATAAAAGACGACTCAGTAGGCTTAGCCTTGACCTAATGAATCTGTTAAAGGGCCACCTGGTAGTCAAAACGGCATGAGAAAGAGTTCAAAAAGTTACAATTAGCTTATATATATTATATATATATAAACACAAATGGCATTCAATATATTTTGCTACTGAAAATAAGAATCCCACCAAAAAGTTAACATTACTCCCATAGAAACCTAAAACCAAATGACCCTTAACCTAAAAACAAATTATGTAAATTGAGCTCTCTGCATATGGATGCCAGTTGAAGAACATATTAAAACTATGTTTGATGCATACTAAACCAGCACAGCTTGGTTCACCAGTGTCAAATCAATCATGGCTATTGATGGTTATCAATGGGAACTTTAATTTCTTCTCCTCTGGGTGGTCATCTTCAGCATCCAGGTCTATGGTTGGCTTTAAGGCATGTTTTATTCTCTGCGGAATGTTAAATGGAGGTTTCAGACACACACACACACACACACACACACACACACACACACACACACACACACACACACACACACACACACACACACACACACACACACACACACACACACACACACACACACACACACAAAGGGTAGACTGCTGACATATATGATAACCAATATTACAGGTTCAACGTCAGGGTTAAGCTTGTTCCCACTCCTGGGAATGTCGAGAGACATCGAGGGGATTAAAAGTGTTTGAAAAGACGAGAAACTCAAAAATGACTGCAAGTCACGCGATGACAAAGGAAAACGGGACAAGGCCGGTCCCACATCTCTGTGCAGTGGTAGAAGGAGAGAGTGGGCGTTGGTGCGGTTACCTGAAGCAAGGTGCCCTCGTTCCTCCAGATCTCCTGCAGAGCTCCCAGGGGGATGCAAACGATGGAGAGCAGGGAGATCCCCCAGCCCACCACGTTCGCCCAGGCAGGGAACACGTACTTTCCGTAGTGTGCTGGGCTGTACTGCGCGATGCTGGACACCAGGATGACCTGCGATAGCGTTGTTTTTATTATTGAGGCATGACGTTGCTTTTATTCACAGCAGCTTATAGTGAAGGTTTTCTTGTTGTCGTGCTGTGTGTGCTTTGTTTATGTACTGTGACCCTGGCTGCAAAACATTTTCCCCACTCAGGGACAATAAACCACCCGAACTTGAGACATTATTGAGGAGGTAGGGGTAAGGCTTCGTGCTCAGGGAGGCCAACAGGTTATACTGCCGATTCTGGGGTTTGAGCCAATAACCTTTAGGTTAGGTATCTGACACCCAAACCTGACCTGGCCATTCTATGTTCTTTTCATTAGTATACCATCAATATTGATGATAAGATCTAATCCCTTGTTAATCTATGAAATCTGAACTGATATAAATCGTGAAGGAGCTAATAAATGACTCACCAGCACCAGGAGGGGGGTGGCCACCATCCAGTTTAGACGGAAAAAGAGGTTTGGTTCTTTCCCAAGCATTGTCCTTATCATTTTTGAGATTCGACTCACCCCTGGAACAAAAACCTACTTATTAACAAAATGCTTTGAAATAATAACATTTGTGTATAAAAAAAAAACGTACAGTTTGTTAATAAATAAATTAACAAGAACTAAAAAAAAGAGGAGAAAGAGATAGAGACAGAGCGAGAGAGAGATCCTGAATGACTACACCAGAGTTTTTCAACCTGTGTTACGCTTAACTGGTGGTACATGAGGGTACTGCAGGTGGATTATATTCTTTAAATGAATATATAATGTATACATTTATAATTCGCTTTGTTCAGTAAATATATTATTATGGCTTGCTATGATTAAAAAAAATACTGTCGCTTTGTAAGTCCCATCATATGTTTTCCATTGTAATGTTTTCCATCAATGTTTTGTCTTCATTTTTTTCTTTGCTAAATAAACCTACTCAGGGCATTAGCAGCATTGCTGGGATTTCCTTCAACTGTTTCCATCTGGCCATGGCCTTTCTTAAAGTAATAATTCTGTATAGATTAGATGAGGGCACTATTTGCTCAGCCGCTGCATGTGTATTCATAAATATGTACCGTTGGCATATGAGGTCTTGATAACAATTTAGTTGTACGCCAGAAATCTAAGGTTGGGAGCCATTGGGCTATACCATGCAGTACACATGACAACTAAAGTTGTACACCCATAAAAAGCTAGACAAACAAACATATGAGGAGTTGAGCCGTTTCTAATTATAGTAACAGTTCTACAAGCAAGTCTTCAAAGGATAACTCTAGAGAGTCAGCTTCAGCCATTTCCTATGGAGCAGTGGCGGCCTGTCAATGTCTGTCCTCTGAAAGTGTTGTTTTGCCACTGACTAACTCAGATTGTTATTAGGAGTTTTATAAGCAGATTTGTTTGGACACACTAACAAAGAGAAAAGTTATATTTCTCTCTAGGATTCAATTCCATTAGGGTGATGACACAACAATGTGATCATGTCAGCGGCCAAAAACAAAGCACTTTTAGAGGGTGTACATTGTGGGGAGGCTATTGCTATTGTTGATATCAGGAAGCAGCAGGAGGAGGGGGGTTGGGGGGGGGTTGCGTAATTGGTTGCCACCTCCCCTTACTGCAAAGCATCTGCCTCACACGATGCCTTAGGAAAGCGCGGAAAATCACAATAGGCTACATTTCACGATGCTGCCATCTGGTAGACGTCACCGGAGCATCCGGCCACAGCCCCCTAGACTCACAAACTATTATTTTCCCTAGGTCTTGAGGTTTTCTCAATGAGATAACAGCACGGAGAGCGTGAGAGTTATCACCAAAACTAAAATAAGCTATCTCTTTAGCGAAATGCAAATCCTTCTGACAAATAATCATCATCATCCCACAAGCTGTGTGTGCACTTCAGTAGAATATATAGACCAGTGGCGGCTGGTGGTTTTTAAAGTGAGGGAGGAAGGACTGCGCGCTTGGTTGCCATTGGCCTGCTTGCACTGTTGGTGTATGGTGGCATAAGAATGTGAGACTCAAGTTGTTTCAGGGTGTTTTGGTGAACTACAAAATAGCAGGGAGGGAGTTATGTGAACAAAATGTATACAAAGCCACCAGTGGCATCACTGTAATTTGAGAAGGAAATTTAGCAAAGCATATTAGTCAAATCATATTAGCATATTAGCCTACTATTGATTTGTAAAAGTAAATAAAAAAATCTGGGCCTATTATTGGGCCTATTTTTGCCCTCACTGACTGAAGTTATTTAGCTATGTTTATTTTCAGTTACAATTGCTTGTAATGCTACCAGTAAGTCATGCGTACCTAGCAAACCATGTAGCACTCACAACACTGACGTTGCCATTACTTCTGATGACCTTGATTTTGGGAAGTGGTCTACCTCTTTCTGAATGAATGGAATGGTTTTTGTGATAAGACGTTAACAATTTCCTCCGTTTCCAATGTTTCCATTGTGCATTTAGGATCTCGCTATCGCAGATTTCACTTGCTCTGCGTCTCTCAGACTGAGCACCGCGGCAATGCAGACCGGGTTTGTTATCGACAGCGTTGCCAGATTGGGCAGATTTCCCGCCCAATGATAATTTTTCCAGCCTAACGTGGTTAAAAGTAGCCCAATTGGGTGGGAAATTGGACCAATCTGGCAACACTGCTCAACATCCAGGGATCCTGCTTATTGGTTCATGGCGCAGACGGATAGATTTTTGCGCGAATCAGACCCCTTAAGGTCCCACCCACTCAGAGGATTTTCCTCCTCTCTCCCATTGAAACCCATGTTATCCACCGGCCGCCAGTACTTTCGAGAAAATGAATGGGAGTGGACGGCGGCGAAGGGAGGACGTTCCTCCCTGAAGTAATTGTCAATAGGCGATAGGGGGTGCTAATGTCCCTTTCCAGGGAAACGAATATTATATATTCAAAGGCAATAAAGTAGTCATATTTAAGGGCATTAATTCATTACAATAGTCGGGGCAATCTACATTTTTTATTCTCAACAATTTTAGGGAGGATCTTCCTCCCTCTCCTCAATGGAGAAGCCTCCACTGATATAGACATATATAAAGACCTATATATATATATATATAGACAACGGCATGGGGCTTCACAACGCGTGACAGAAGACAAATCAAACACCAACAGTAAAGCTTTTGCTCCAGTTATCGTGATAGTTAGTGGAGTTTGAACGCCTTTCAAAAGCTTTGGTTTTCTGAACCAATTTTAGCTCAGATGTGGGACTTCCTGTTATTAACTCCATCTTTATCTAAAAAAATTAACCTAACCAAAAAAAAAAAGCAATGGCGAGCGTGTGAGGGAGAGAGAGTGAGAAAAATGATGAGAATGAACGAATGTGTAGTACCAAAGATCCAGCAGACTGCCAACACTTCAAAGAAGGCTAGGAACATCAGGGAGACCACGGCAGTGTAGTGATCCATGAGCTGGAACACGTAGATGCCCCCCTGAGAGAGACACAGTGAGAGAAGACGTGGGAGAGAGAATGGCAGAGCTCCTTATTTGTTACAAGGGGCAATTGAAAATCCACACTAACAGTTGGCAAAAACTAACAACAACATAGACAACAACAACTGAAGTTCCTAATATTCCATCGTTAGTGAGACAAACACATCCGAACGCGAATGATACACAATCCATCCAAAGCTAAGGTGAGCTAGCTCCCACGATAGCTCCTTTTCACACATGAGTCATGGCAAGTCAAACAAAGGTGCCCTCATATCACTGGTTACGGTTCTAGTTTAATAAATATATAATGAGATAATGCCGCATTGGCCTTTAGCTCAGTTACAAATCTCAACCAACTTCTATTCGTATTCTATATAATAGGATTTAAAATTAATATAAAAACTAAATCGGTGGAGGACAGAACTTGTGCTCCACCGATTTAGTCAGTGATTTAGTTTTTATATTAATTTAAATTTTCAGATAAAGTGGATAAAGTGCTTTTTAAAAAAAGAAAGCACTTTGACTGGAACACAGGTCAGCACACTGACCTGTTCACAGGCCAGTCTTACAGCCTTGCGAACATGGCGGCGACGTTGCCATATCGCAGCAACAGTTTGAAGTAGTCAATGCGGCTCTATGTATATAGGTCTGTGCAGATGAATGTGTTTAGAACTAAGATAGAACCATGATGGCCTCTAGGTGAATAGGTCCCATAGCTCTGGAGAATATGAAGTAAAGAGGAGGCGAGGGGGTCTGTCCTTCAGCTCACCCTGGTAATGTGTGGGATGCCGAAGAGAAAGCACGCCGAGCAGACGGCCAGCACCAGCAGCTCCCTCCTCTTGAAGATGCGCAGCACCTTGACCCCAAACTCATCCACGACGTAGGTGACGGCCACCTCCGCCATGGAGAACTGCAAGACAGGGGCAGGGACATGGAGAGGGATTGTTATCATATGGAAAAGATTGATTAAAAATTCACCAGCGCAAATAAAAATAAAAATAGTCTGAGGAAGTATATTCCAAAACATACTTTTCCGCCTCAACCACTGCTTCTTCTTTTTGTATCAATGTAAAAATATGTTTTTTAAGAGGTTGAGATATTATATATATATATATGCCCTATATATATAAAGTCTTATATAAGCCCCTTTGTCAGCATCAGAATGCTTTTGACTGGGGGGGGAAATGCTATGCAGCTCTGTGATTGGTTGGCCAACTATCTTTCACAGAGGTCGAGTAATAGTAATTCAATGAGACTAGTTTCAGTAAAATTTACGAATCATATCTTTCCTCTTAATGGTCGGGCTTCGTTATCGCCAGCTACGTGACATGTTCTGCCCGCTGTGAGGGACACGAATCCAATAAACTGGGAATAGGCTTATGGGCGTGCCTTGGTTTACTTCACGTTGCCAGCCGCCGCGAGTAACGTAATCGCTGGTGAGAAGGACATTGTTTCTGATTTGTTATCTACAGAAACAAATAGGTTAACTCTTAATAAGAAGTTGGAATTAATAACAGAGAGACTCACACATGGGCTAAAATTGGTTCAGAAAACCAAACCTTTCGAAAGCCATTTCAACTCCATCAACTATCGTGATACCCATCAACTATCGCGATACCCTGTCACACGCTCTGCACCCCAGGCCGTTGTCTATATATAAGGATATACAACACAAGTATGAAGTGCACACAAAGCTTGTGTGATGATGTGATTATGTGTCAGGTGTTAAAGTACTTCGGTATGGTAACTATGAAGCAAAAGGAGGGGATATTGTGTTGAACACGCGTGTGAGCGACAAACAGCAGAGCCTCTTCTAGCCCCGGGGCTTTCCCCGGGGCTCTCAACGGACTGCTTCCTTGTGGCAATGTGGGGGCAGCTTATGTGCTTAAAACACGTAACACAGGAGGATTTGCATTTTGCTTAAGAGATATCCGTTTGTAGTTTGGATGATAACTCTCACTCCCTCTGTACCGTTTGCTCGTTGCATTGCTATGGCTGGACTAGCGTATTTGTTTTTTCTTTCACTTAGTTGGAATTATCAGAGGTACCTTTTGCAGTACTATAGAGAGGACACAGTAAGATAAACTGGTGGTCTAGTTTTTTCGCGATGGGGAAAGGGGGTCAGAGGGTCATGGTATAAGAGTCACGGTTCGCTACTGGAGTCCTCCCATTATGAAACAAACATGACCACCGTCATGATTGTTATTCTGGGATTATTGCTATGTATCTTCATTTTACTTATCAATATCCTTGTCTGAAGATTCTCTACCTTTGTATAAGACACTCTCGTGCATTTGCCATTCACATATCATGTAATCAAAGCCCTGAAGAAAACTCGGCAGATTCTTCAGGCCAATCTGTCCCTGAACAAACCAAATAGATGCTTTGTCTATGTCTGAATCTCTCTGGGTGATTCTGCCTTGGTCCCAAGCCTAAATATTATTACATACTGGTGGCACAGAAGACACTTAGTGTTTTTCCATGCTGGGATGTTTGCATGAATGGGTGAATGTTAGGCAATAATTGCAAAGTACTTTGAGTGGCCGCTGGTTGGAAAAGCGCTATATAAACGCATTTCATTTACCATTCAGGGTTTGCGGCATAAATTGTTAGTTAAGGTGGTGGGGTTTGCTGTCAGAACGGGGGGGGGGCAAACAACATCGTCAAAATAACGGAACCAAGAACAGTGAAGGAGGTTGTGCAATTTTAACGATACAAATATTTAAAAGTAAAGTGCTAAACAACATTGTCACAATAACCACTGAAACAAGAACATCATTTTTTCCGGGGTTTTTAACTATGTAGTTAGGCGGCAGCTGTGTGTTGCTTATGCGGCCGCCTAAGCTGTAAAGTGCTGTGGGAAACCCTGCCATTTATCTGCCACATATGAATATCCTTTGTTTTTGCCAGTCTCTGCTGACCAGTTTCTAAACGTTCCACACTACTCCGAAACAGTTGGGGTTCCTTTCGTGACGTCAAAGGGCCTGTTATGCCGCTTTTCCACTGCATGGTACCAGCTCGACACGACTCGACTCGACTCAGCTCGCCTTTTTTGCGTTTCCACCGCGATCTAGTACCTCAAGTGGCTGCTTTTTCTAGTACCGCCTCGCTCTAGGTTCCAAGCGGCTGAGCCGATGCTAAAATGTGACGTCGGCAGACGGCCGGCCACTGATTGGCCAGAGAGTGTGACGAAGTCACGAGAGCGACATGGCAACCATGCTGGTAACGATAGAACAGCCATAGTAGCGCCGCAGCCAACATATTCCACTTCTTCAACATGCCAGCTAATAATATGAACACGAATACCATCGCATCGATGTTCTCCATTGTTGTTATGTGGGTTCTGTCCATGTGTGGGTTACGTAGGTGTTGTTTGCGTCGCGTACAAAAATACGTCACGGCCCTTTCGCGCAGACGACCCCGCCCACGTCCCGGAGGTACTATTTGCGGTGGAAAAGCACCCGCGCTGCTACCGTGTCGAGTCGTGTTGTGTCGAGTCGAGCTACATGTGCGGTGGAAAAGCGGCATTAGTATACTCTTCGACGTCAGCTAGGCAGCGGTTGTTGACGGTGCCCTCCTAGAGGGGGTTAAGCATCTCGGACGATTATAGTATCCCGCCACGGTGTGTCTGGATGCGTCATAAGCATCTGAGAGATGCTTCGGCTTCCTTGTCTCGGACACTGTAGGATAACGCCACTGTGTGTGGCGCATATCACATACAACATCGCTCATTTAAATGCTCACACATGACAACGCTAGGCTACTAAAAAGGTATCTTAAAGTTGCCAGGGGTCGAAACAATGAGGATAACCTCCCTTCTACCAAGAACCCTCAGCTCAAAACAATATCTTTCTCAAAAAGTGTTTGATTTTGGGCTGAATCAAAGTGACACTTTAATGATTTGCACGTGCAAACAACTTTAACCACAACTTGGAAGAAATGGCCCCAAAAGGTTGGGATCCACTGAGCTACACACACAAACCTGGCTATCAAGTCCGAGACAAAGCAGCATCAGGAAGAAGAGTGCAGCCCATAACTGGGGTACAGGCATGGTGGAGAAGACTTCTGGGTACACCACAAACACCAGGCCAGGGCCTAGAAACACAGGACAGACAGTTAAAAACCACAGGTCAGGGCCTGGACTCAAAAAACACAGGCCAGGGTCTAGAAACACAGGACAAACAGAGTTAAAAACTACATGTTGGGGCCTCAACAAACAAACCCCAGGCTAGGGCCAGGATACACAGCACAGACAGTTACAAACCCAGGCTCTAAACAAAGCAGCTAAGACCCAGATGCAGATACAGTTTCAGTCACAGTTAAAGGGAGCCACAGACACAGAGACTGAGACACTTAGAACTCTGTTAGACATAGTTAAACCCAACCCCTTGCTCTAAAGGAGAGATCACACCAGAGAACGGTTACCAGAGCGGAGGTGTTGAACCCGCAGAATAAAGAAATACAAAACCATCCAACCAAAATGACTCACACAAAGAACGCCAGGAATGTTACACTGAGACGAAGTGGAAAATAAGCTCTTCTGCTGATCAATAATTAGTGTGTGCAGTTAATCATAAGGCCTTGCGCAGGACAAAAGAAGCATGCAGTTGACACCCAGACCTTGTTAATAATACATTCTTGTTCTTTCATTTGCATCCTTGCGTCCTGCTCACGCATCTTCACAGGGCTAAATAGCATTTTCTTCGGTCAAGGGTTTAAACAGTGGGTGCCTTGATGCCATTCGAAACAGATAAACACAGGCACAACACACTTTTTGATGGTTGATCTTGTTTTACTGATGAAAATGAACACTTTGAGCAATATAAAGTATTCTGGTTCTACTCGGAACAAATCCATTTGTTATTTTTTGGGGGGGTTCTCACATAGGCCTCACATAGGTTTCTATTTTCAAACAAATATCTGGTTACGTTTGTTTTTCTTTCAGTTGGAATGGATGCTTTACTAGCTCTTGTTCCGTCTCCAGTGTAGTAGTACTTAATCTTTAATGAAAACAGTTACTCAAACCTGTCAGTTTCCCATTAGCAGCATCTAGTGCCTTGAGTTGTAGCTACAGTTTAAGCTATGGACACTAGCTGGTGAAACCCATCCCAACAGAGAGACAGAGCCTATAGAATGCCAACAAAGAGCCTGCTATTGAGAGGGATCCAAGCAAGTACACACCTTTCACAACAACTGGCTTAGGGTGCACTCACACTAGGCCATCTGGCCGTGGCCGTTGGCCGTTTTCACACCTAACCGTGCTCAACTGGCCCCATTGTTCTATGGCCTGCACTCACACTAGGCCATCTGGCCGTGGCCGATGGCCGTCGCAACTGTGGCCTGGCCACGGTAGACTCTTGTACATACGTCATCACGTCGTAACACGTCATCACCAAGCGTCCGCTGCATGGACCATAATAAAGTCTGCCGCCAGTCAGAGTTTTAACAACAATGGACAACAACACAGAGAACACAGTTCTTCACCAACTGTGCCTGAATAGCATCGTCTGCCCAAATGGCTAACAGACACTCGACTTCTCTATGGGACCAACGTGAACCAACAGTTGAACCGCTTGACGCCATGTTTACCGTTTAATGGGAAAGAAGGCTCGTCGCCTTAATTATGTCCATGGTCGTCGCATGGACTATACGTCATCCAGCTCAGGTTGCGTAGCCGTGCGTGTGCACGTGTCGGACTCGGCTCATTAGCATCTGTGCCCTGGCGGCCCGTACCGTAGCAGCACACCTCTCCCAAGTGGCCAAGTTGGCCTGGCCTGGCCAGAACGGCCACACTCACACTGGCAGATTTGAGCACGGTTAGGTGTGTAAACGGCCACGGCCACGGCCACGGCCAGATGGCCTAGTGTGAGTGCACCCTTACTCTCTCTTCACACTCACCATCTGTAGCAATGTCATCCACCGGCAGGTTATGGACGTGAGCCATGTAGCCGATGGCGGAAAATATCACAAATCCAGCTAGTATACTCGTTGCCGAATTAGCGAGCGCAACGATTAGAGTGTCCCTATAGGAAGGAATTAAGAAAGAAAAAGAAACACGGTTGGAAATTATTTACATGTAATATCGATTATTTTTGGATCTTCGTGATACATCTTTTCTTGACTATATCACAAACACACCATGAACAATTCCTTTGTTTGTGAAAATAAAACTGGCGATAAAACACATTTAAACTCTCATTTGTCTTTCAAACATAGATTTGGCTTTTTGTTTTTTTCGGGAAGTAAAAGTCCCCAAAAAACTGTCCACATACCAAACCGGTATGTTTACTCTGGGCCCTGATATTCAACATACCGGAGGATGTTGTTGTTGAACTTGTTGTAACTAGCCAACGAGATCATGGAGCCAAATCCAATACCGATGGAGTTAAACACCTGGGCCGCGGCATTCACCCACACCTGCCGCAAGGACATGGAAGGTCAGCCGTTTTATGATGCTGTCATGGGGCCCAAGGATGTCATTGCTGTAGACTACAGCATCACATGCTAGGGCACCACCTACAACTACTCAAAGAAAGATGATACTAAAGAGGCTCAAAACGAGTTCAACAGATCGATCACCTCACCTGGACTTCCAACAGCTTTCCCCAGACAGGGGTCAGGAAGTAGATAATGCCATTGACTGCTCCAGGGAGTTGCACGTTGTTTATTAACAAGGCGAACAGCACAAAGTACGGGAACAGTGCTGTGAAGTACACCACCTGCTCGGCACCAACAAAGGGGAAACAGCTGTCACGCGTGTGCATTGTTCTCTATTAGTATTAGCCAAAATACTTTTTTTTAAGCTTTTGAAGAGCAATGTGGGAAGAAAGTATGAACACTGTCCAAATAAGCATAAATAATCGTAAGAAATATTACCACAATAATAACAGTAACGGTAAATACTATAATAATTGTGTCATTATTATTCGTAATAATATAAATATCATAATAATAGTAGACATTATGAATAATAATTATTATGAAAATAATAATGACGGAACAAACACATTGTTATTCACATGAAATCGTATGTAATAAACATTGAGTATCTAGTCCTAGATTGATGGAGAAGGGGCTCTGACCTTGCCGGTAGACTTGACGCCCTTGAAGATGCACAGATAGACGATGGCCCAGGCCACAAGGAGCAGGCCAAACAGCTCCCAGCGGACACCACCGGCCTCCTCGATGCCATCCGTCTTCTCCAGAAGCTTCCGACTGAGAGACATAACATGTATGAAAATACAGAAATTGTTCATAGCGTTTTTAAAGACTCATCTACCGAGAAAATAACGTATGTTTGATCCTGCTTATATTTTGTAGTGGAATTGTAATTAAGCTATTTAGCAGACATCCAAACCAACAGATTTAATTGGTGTTTTGTTTAATCCATGACTGAGCAGATGGCAGTAAGGTGTCTTACTCATAGAAGCCTGTAGGCTGCGGTCTTTGGAGTTTGAACACCCTAACCACAACCCCATCCTTTGGGGGAGGAATCTTTCACCCATACCAAATATCAGTTCAGTGACATTTAACAGCCGAACAAAACGTTGGACAAACATGACAAGATCCATTCCTTACTCGAAGAACTGCTGGCTGGCTGACTGCAGGTTAGAGGCGTTGCCAGTGAGACCACTTGAGCAGTTTTCAACAGCATTCCAGCTATTGTTGCAGGACTGCCAAGGCAGGGTTGTCCAGAAGGAGTTGAGGAAGTAATACAATGCCCAGGTAATGATGACGTTGTAGTATGTACACATCAAGAAGGATATGACGGTGGTGGCCACACCCACACCTGTAAATTGAAACGAGGAGGGGGGGGGGGGGGAAGCCTGGTAAGTTTCCATGCATGGGATTGGCTATTGCACAATATTTGGTAATTTGCCACATATGAGCTTTTCATGGACACATCATGTTTTACCTGGCTTGCAGGGAAAAAGGTTATGCAATATCTTTCATCTCAGGAACTACAGTTAGGTCATTTAGGGTGAGCGTTTTGAGTAAATGCTGAGTCATTACGATGAATATGATGTCATCAATAATTTATCTAAAGTAATTGAGTATGAATGATAAGGAATTTAAGAAGTTATTTCACAAGTCTGTTAAAGATTATAGTATAGGTTTGAGAATGAAAAAAAGGTTACAAAGTACATTATGCTACATAGCCGCTTTCAAGTTCAAGCTCAAGAGTTTTCCTGCTTGTCCTTAAAGTTAGGGTAGATATTTTATTTTGGAAGCATCCTTTGCTCTTACAAAATTCAATTGACATCCCAACGGCAATCAATAAATCAAATTTGTTAACATTCCAAAAAAACATCCATTGTGATTTTGGAATAATTTCAAACGTTGTTTATCCATTAGGCATGACCTTGAGTCAGCTTTTGACCCAATTCCTAGATGAAAACAAAGCACACCGATTGTTAAGTATCCCGAAAATGTGGCCCTGCTATCAAAATATTTTCATGTTGAATAGTGAAAGGCAGGAATGCCCCGCTCCATTGGGCCCTACGCTGTTGGATTTAGAGAGGAAGGGGTAAGTGGAAAACAAGCTCTACGATAGCATAATGATCGCGCCCCTAACTAAACCCATCCCTGAGCTCCAAGATTAGCCAGAACCAACTGTCCACAGGCCGCGACAGGCTCACTGCCCTTTGTGATCACTGCGTTGTTCACATTGAGTCGATCCAATATGCGGAGCAGCCAGACACTGTAGGTGGCGTAATATTTTTTGTTTGTTTTTTTTCTGTCCAACAGTTTGTTCTTTTGGACCCAGCTAAAAAGCCAGTTAGTTTAGTTTAGACAGGGGTAGCAGCTTAGCAACTAAAGCAGTGGATTCCTGCCTGTAGTCAAGCATTCTAATTGGCCTTAGTGTCTGAAGGGTAAATAAGCTTGCATTGAAACATATTTTTTCAAACAACGTAGACAGAGCTACAAGGTAAGTAAGGTAGAATTCTTGACTACTTTAAATGGTATGTGAATTACTACACATTTGGCTACTGTGAGACAAAGTAAAAATAAAGTTTGGAGGTTGAGGTTATGATCATGGCTGCTATGACAACATATGATGGGATATATGGGGTGCCATTAGAGGATTAGACACCTTCGTTCCGGTCTAGTAATTAGCAGCCTTAAAATCACTATTCCATAGGGGATTTTACATCTACATAACCATAACTAAACAACCAAAGTGTCCTCCACTGTAATCAGAGTCTCTGAAGTGTATTATGGTTCATGATTATTCACAGGTAACGTATTGAGGACCTACATAATATGACCTTTAGTATCAATATATTTGATTTGCATTGTCATCTTTTCCAATTTGTAAAAACAGGCTTCAATGAGAACATCAGATGGCCATATGACCACAACCTTCCAAATTCAACACTTTTCATGAATTAAAGGCAAAAAATGCATTTTGTTACAAGTAATAATCATGTGATACAAATATAAGCCTTCAACATGTATAATGCATGGTCACAATACATTTTAAAAAAATATTCTGAAATAACTACCTGCTTTTGTCCATTTGCTAGCACAGAGAATTAACCAGGCACAAATGATTGGATTAATCAAGGGACGGAACCAATACGTTTTGACCGGGTAGAATATCTCTGTCTCAAAGGAGAAACAACTATGGAGAAAAATGGTTTGTTAGCACCAGATAGAAAGCCACATCAATTTAGAATGGGGATAAGGGGGTACATGTTGATGGCTGTGTTCTTGTTAGGTTGGGAAAGTAGATCATATCCGACCATCTGACTGTGCATGACTGTGCGTAATTTGGTTCTATACTCATGGGGTGTGCGCATGACTCGCGCCCTACAGTGATGGCGTTGTTGCTAAAAGAGTATCATTGTATAGGGACTTTTGGATTAACTATGCTTCCATTTAACAATGACAACAGAGAGTTGTGGGTTCACAACGCTCAATTTCTGATCTAAACGTATATAAACATGCCTAGGCGAAATAAGTAATGATTCTACCAACAACTTTCCAACAGGTTCTCAGCCATCAACTGATCTTTTGAAAGTAATGCATTTTTCAGTTGATGAAAACCAAACATAAGTAAACAAACATTGTTCATAAAACATTCATTTATTCCGACCTTTGAAAAAAAGAAAGAACATATCAAAGTCCTGTGAAATAGACCTATGAAGAATACATCCAGCCTTCTAGGCTGCCGGTTCCCTCGGTCAATTGTTCATGGGAAATAACATGGCTTTTTTGAACGATCATAACAAACTCTGTAGGTGGCAAAGAAGTAAAAGCTGCGTCACGTTTTAAACTAAACCATCTTTCCGCCTAGTTTCCATTGGGGTTTGATTTTTTTTTTTGTATGCCAGATAAAGCATGTCTCATTTAATGTAATTAACATTCACACATTCCATTTTTGTTTACATAATGTTGATGCTTAATACAACGATAACCAACAATATCTGCCTGGAGATTATGGTCTTATGGTATGTTTGTATGGGATTTATTGTCAAAAGAGTGCTATTGTCGTTATATTCTGCATAGAAATGGTGGGGCAGACAATCAAAAATGGAATTGTGTTTCTGCCAATACTGCATTTAGATACAATATATAATAACTAATGTTTTATGTATGGTCCAATGTTAATTCCTGATAGATATTCCTCTCTGGCAGATACAAATACACCACTCTACTAGTAGTTCTAGGTTTTTTGGACACTGGTCGCATGTATGGTTAAATATTTATCAAAGCAAATATTATCGACCGTGTTAAAGGTGAGAACACCTTTACCGATAGTTTCAGCTTGGTATTGTTTCTAATCAGGTGGTGAGAAGGGAGTGACTAGTGATAACCCTATATTTGAACAGGTAGAATACCACAAACAGCTTTCTTTTTTTTTAATCAATATCCAAAAAGCCCATTGGTTATTTTATTGTTTTGAACATCAAGGGACCCGACTATGAAACTAAATGTACAGATTGTGACGTGTAAGGAGGCTTTGCATTTGAAGTGACTCACCTTTCAGCAGGGGGCATATTTTAGCCAGGGCATGCACAGGGCCAAGGCGTGTGTACTGTCCAATAGCAAACTCCATGAACAGAAGAGGGATGCCGCACAAGAGCAGCATGGTAAAGTAGGGAATGAGAAAGGCACCTGAAACCGTTGGATAGAAATTGCAAAAGCATTGTATTAAGGCATGCAACAAGTTCATGGTTAAAGATGAGGTCAATTGTGCGTGCACTGAGCTCCTAACTGAGCCAAGGAGTTGGCTCAGTTAGCATTTGCTCCAAGTTATCCGCTTCCATTGACTTGCAGAGTTACAGTATGGTGACTTTTAGGCCTCATATTATGAGTGGCATGCACAATTACATTATCAGCTGCTCGTAGCTGGGTTGTTTATCACAGATAGATGTGTGATGGCCCTCGTTTAAAAGTTTCGATAAGCGTTGAATATTTTATATTTTATAATATTGAATATTGTATTTTGTGCTTTTCCAGCTTAATGCCTCCAATTCCCACACTCCCACCAGGTTTCAAATCGACGAGGACTGAACCACCAACTTTCCAGTAGCAAGACAACTTGCTCCCTCTCCTGAATTACTACAGCCAGCCTGTAGTTTTTTTATTTTTTTTATTTGCTGAATCATGATGAGCAAGAGGAAATTGCCTCTGTAAATACAGGAAAGAGTAACATTAAATGTATATAAACGTATGTTCTCGTTTTCTTTTGGGTTTGTTTTGCAAGTCTTTGCAAGCTTCCTTTTTTCTGGCAGAAACTACCTTGAGCCTCACTTTTTTGAAACATTGCGATTTATGTGTTGAAACCTGAGGCTAGAACGGATATACAAGTGCTTGTTAAAACAGCCCAATCCAGAATTTGCATTCTATGGTATTGTGTTTAGAATTGCGTTTTTTATTGGTTAAAATAATTGCATAGACTTAATAATAATAGATTCAATTTATATAGCGCTTTTCACGTACTCAAAGCGCTTTACATAGGGGCACAAAAATAGTTAAACAAGAAAAAAAAAAAAAAGAAAGCACTTAGAGAAAGCAAATGTCTTTTGGAGACTGCGCTTATCAATACATTTAAAATATATATATTATACGTTAAACAAGATTTAAGTGTAATATATGACGAGTGATGTAAGGACTCCCATCAAATATTATCATAGTTATGGTAATAACCAGTGTTTCATTACAATTCAACGGCTTACCGCTAAATGAACGATGACAATCTGAACAGCTGCTACTATACACGTGTTTGCGATGTAGGCACACCCACAATGTTTGTCACCGCTAACAGCCAGGTAGTGGTGAGTCATCCTCCTGATGACATTGCATTTTTATTAAATCAATGAGAAGGTGGATGGTTCCTGAGGCAATGAGTCCCTACCGTGAAGCAAGCAACTGGAAATGTAACAAAACTAGTAATTAAGTTATTGCTTCCAACCGAACCGACTCAGTTATTGATGGACTTAAGGTAGAAAGACATTGTGGCGCCTTGTCTAGAGGACATCGTTAATATTTAGGCTGGGGGACAAGCATAGATACTGAGCCACAGAAAACACAATTTACACTTTAGATGAGGCAACAATTAATGAACTTATGAGCAAACCTCAGAATAGAAATAAGATGTTTATATTGCATAATATATCCTAGTAACGAAGAACGGGGACCGGTTTGATTTTAGAGTTGTTCCGATGCCAACACCAGTAGCGTAAAACGCTTCAGATACCGCCTAAAATGCAGTACCGGGTATCATTGAGTCTGCAAGTCTATGCTGCTATCCGATACCATCAATTGACTAGAGCATTTACTACACAGGCAAAGCAAATCACAAACATGTGAAGGGTCATGCTGCGTTTGTCAATGGTCGGAGGTGGGAAGTCGGCAGTGGGAAACAATTTGTACATTTTTGTTGAGCAGTAGTCGCCATGGTAAATGAACTGAAAATTGTTCATTCTCTGAATTCAGATTGAAAGACAGACGACAGGCCGGCAGACAGACAGACATCGACGTTTGGAGATAATAAACACGTATTTTTAACTAAACAAGACCATACGAAATAGCGTATTGATAGTTCCCACGAATGGCGGTGGGTCAATAGAGGGTGCTAGGGCGCCGCCCCTCCGTGAAATATTCACTTGAATATAGCTGCCAAGCGCCGGTCTGGCAAAGCCAGACCAAATTACAGCAGGTATTTGTCTGGAACCACGATATTTAAAGCCGTCTATCCGGGGGGAAACTGGGCTGATCTGTTTTTATTTCTTTAAACCAATCACAATCGTCTAGGGCGGGGCTAACCCCGGGAAGCAGCAGCGGTGTCCATCCGAAATAGTGCAAGAACATCTTTCTTCCTCAGCAAATGCTGTAAGCAAATCTTTTGAAGTTCTTTGCTATTTTCGACGGAAAGAGCCAAACATGCTAGCCTTACAGCGCCGTCAAAGTCCTCTTCAAAACTCGCCATACTGACTAGCTTCCGAGTTTGAGGGGGAGCACAATACGGGAAAGCCAGCAACAGGAAGGGGAGGATTAGCGGTGGAATCCGACCCTAGCGCTAGACGCTGTCCATTTCCGCTCAGCCAGATTAGCCAACTATTAACCAACTTTTATCAATACAAAATAAATCAACAAAAATCCATAGCGTTTATCCTCGTTTAATTGTGTGATATACTTGTCACTGCCAGCAACCATTTAAATGCGTCTGAACGTCAATGATTTGTGCTAGGCTAGTTATTGGTCATTCGAAATAAAGCCCTCCTCCAAGTCAGGGGCGCCGGTGTAAGTACCATATTGGCTCGGCTACCAGATCGGCTCGGGGTCCGTCGTCTGCTGATTACGTCACACAATACGCTATCTACAGCAATAAGGTCTTTTATGGCTTAAATTAAAGAGCCTGTAATGATCTTTCATTTTGAACATAGACCATTCCCAACCTATCTGTATGGATAGTTTTCTTCTAAAAACAAAACATCCCTCGGAATCATCTTGGCTGTTAAGATAAGCCGTCCGTGTTGCCAGATTGGGCACATTTTCAGCCTGATTTGGCTACTTTGAATCACGTTAGGCTGGAAAAACGGGATATATGCCCAATCTGGCAACACAAACCGAAACTAGACAGACCTACTCGCGCTCACACATGTGCTCGCTGTGGTTGCTATGACGACAGCCAGAGCTACAGCACAAAACAGCCAATCACAACTGTCCCTTAGCAGCCAATCACAATGTAGCCTACGCCCATTCAAGCGTACAGCCAATGATATTGTGTAACGTAATCAGCAGACGACGGACCCCGAGCCGATCTGGTAGCCGAGCCAATATGGAACTTACACCGGCCACGTTGAAGTCAATGTAAGCTTGCTAACGCCCCGTGCCCACTACCTCCGTCAGTTGACCATTGCCCATTGACTTTGAATGGGGACGGACGCGCAATGCATTGTGGATCCGTCCGTTCAGTTGGAGCGTTCGCCACCGTCAGAAAGTTGAAAAATGTTCAACTTTTTCGGCAGCGACGGTTCCGTCATCCAATCAGATCGCGTATGCAAATTTAAGCACTGTGACGCGACTCGGGCTCTGACGATACTGGAAAGCGGGAAAGCGGGTCATCTTGCCTCGCAACAAGCAGGAAGAAGCGGGAAGAACCCGGCGAAGCGATTTGATTGGCTGACGGATGCCTCTGCAAAGACTACTCCCCCATCCGTCAGCCACGCCTTCCCACGTCCGTTGACTGACGGTGCAGTGGGCACGAGGCATAACTTTTTGCTGTCTAGCAAGCAGAGACAGCTTTTCATTGGCGCAAGAGGATTCGCCCTTGGGTCGCACCAGTGTGCGCCCCAGGGCAATGGTATCGCGTTTCTTTTCTGTTAACACAACATGATTGGACAATTTAGCGAATCAATCAAATAGGCTATCTCCCTCAGCAGCATTCGCGCAACACAACTACATGTAGAGAAGAGATAGATCGCTAACTAGCAGAGAGTTGTAAGCACTTTCCACCCTTTTCAGTGGAGGAATTGGACTCCCCAAGCAGTGTTACACTTAAAAGGAGCATGTAAGTTACATATTAATTTAGTCTTTCGGCCTGTAGAAACAAAATGAAGCAACTGTCCCATATTTCTAACTGCATTTGAAGTAGACATTGAGACTCACAAAAAATTGACACTAAGACAGTGATCATGATTTTTCTCAATATCAAAATAACAACAATGGGTAAAATAGCAATGGCTGGTGGAATGGCCATAAAGTAGGTCTGTGTATGCAGTGTAAGCTTGTCCAGGCCCTGCAAGTCAGGATGTAGGCTATGAATCTGAACGGTAATAGGTAGTGGCCATCCCCAAAATGCACCAGAATACAGGAAATCAAATCTAGTAAATTCAATTTTTTTATGGGGGGGGGGGGGGGAACCCAGACCCCAGACCCCCTGTCTCTGCCCCACCAACATTTTTGATCACCAGCCGCCACTGCCCACGATTGAAAAATAGATGATTCCTGTAAATATATATAGATTTTGAACAGGGGAAAAGGCTTCTAGCTTTCTCATGATTATTAATTGACACACAGTCGGTAATTAGTATCATGTTTCTCTCATGTCAATCTGATAGGCAAATACATCTATCAACTTTATACGATTATCAATTAACGTGTCAATGTTTTTGGCAGGTTTACCAACGCTTAAGAGTTATTCATTGAGCATGTACTGCCCAATCCTTCACTAAATTCACGCTACCATAATTGACTAAATCTGAATTTGCTGATATCTAGCCTATATATAAACAAAAACAGCTCAAAAATGTCCCCTGATTTCATCCTAGGAACTGTGCATCTCGTTGTATTGTTAGGCCTGTTTAGGCTACCGCGACCTTACCTCCACCGCTCCTGTAACAAAGGTAGGGGAACCGCCACACGTTGCCGAGTCCCACCGCGTAGCCCACCGACGCCAGGATGAACTCCAGGTTCCGACCCCAAGTGGGTCGTTCTTCTTCAGCCTTCTCGGGCATGGTGTTGTCCAGCCGCCGGGGGTCGGTTCCTGGAAGCGCGTCTGTTTGATCTAGATACACTTCGATGGAAGCAGCTGATACCTTGCCTCTGGATATTGTGTTTTCAGCTCCGAGACCCATTTGTGTTGTAATTTATACGCTAAACGCGTACACACCATCCGCGTAGGCGGGGACGAGGTGAAAGTGGGGATATCAGAAGCTTATGGAGCATTCAATTAACTACTGCCGGTCGATTCAATCGATTAGCCAATGATATAAGACCCGGCTTCACCTCATTTATTCAAGTCTTGGACAACCTCAGAAGATGCACACGATGCGGCGACGACTATAGAAAGGTGAATCTCAACTACCTAAATCCAGCAAGACATTACTAGTGATTAAGGAACGATATGTTATATAGGCCTACTGCTATTGTGTCTCCAGTGGCTCCGCGCTGACAACTGTTTCCATAACTCCCACATGTAACAGCGTTGTAAAAAGCAATACATAATGTCTCTCGTGTAGCTCGCTTGCCCTTTTAAATTGAACAGTACGGAAAGCTTAAAGGAACAAAAACGACCAAGTTCAAGTCCAACCACTGCCCACTTTGGTGCATGCCAATGAACAGATGTATCAATGTTTAAGCATAATCAATAATTGTATAGAATCACAAGAAAGCAGGCCTACGGTAAATATAATAATAAGTCATACTTCATTTTAATTATAGTTTTTCCTCTCTCGCATCCCCGCCTTCTCCCTCTCTCTCTCTCCCTCTCTCTCTCTCTCTCTCTCTCTCTCTCTCTCTCTCTCTCTCTCTCTCTCTCTCTCTCTCTCTCTCTCTCTCTCTCTGTCTGCTGTCTCTCTGTTTCTCTCTCTGTGTCCGTCATGTTTGTTTTTATGTTTTAAATAAATAAAAATAGTCCTACTACATTTCCTAATCGTCCATCCAATTCATCCATTAATAAAACACAAATCCCAATCTTAAACCCAATATAAAATAATAAAAATTATATGGAGGAAATAGCCGATGTAACATACACGTACGTATCAAGTTGTGGCATCACATCAGTCATGCTACGATCCGGTTTCACTTAACACGCACGCTTCAACAAGGTGTGGAAACCTTTACCTGTCAACCTCTAATAAGGAATGCTTGCCCAGGCTCGAGAAATAAATAAGACATGTTTGTATATTTGAAGTATGCGCCTGGGGGGGACGTCTTGCTGCTTAAGTCGTGTTGCTGCTCAAGACGTGCTTCCCTTCCAGATTGACCACGAGTTTTGCATATTTTTTCAGATTTAGCAAATAAGCACCCCTCCAAATTGTAATGCGATTTTCTCATATATAAAATATGAATTATATGTTAAATATAAAACCTAAATCTACCTTTTATATCTATAAGTGTTCCCAAATACATACAACAGATATGCTAATCAGTTCGGACTCCTTAGTCACATTTCGGGGGCGGCATCCAGGGCCGGATTAACAATTTCCTGTGCCTTGGGCAACAAGACTCAAGGGCCCCCCCACCACTGCCACAAAGCAACAAACGAAAAGTCGCTATCATCAACAGCATATTGCCTATACTTCTATTCGATCAGGCTTCTGCATGGCTCAGTGGAGATGTATGCATTTACAATAGCCTCAGCATAATTCAAGAGATAAAATCGATGCACACATTTTCAACAAAACTTTTTACAATGAATCTTTCACAGAACTTGGTGGCAACAGAGTAATAATTAAATGTTCCAATATGTAGCCAATCAATTTCCTTCTGGCTGCAACAGAGAAATAAAGCAGACAGCTAGGGAAGCCCTAATTTAAAACCAGAGATTCTTTTTTAAATGCTCAAATGTGATATTATCATCAGCCATGAAGCAGGCAATTAGTGTGTATTGAGTAAAAGTAAACCATTGGCTACACTGTTGCATGTAGCTCAAATTCAACATTTGATGTTGATGCACTACTTTATATGCATAGTATACTATTTTATTTTAACAAATGGGCCTTACAACTGGCCTCCTTTCAAGACTGAACTCATGAATACACAAACTATTTAATTATGAGGTCTAATGGCCTATATTTGCTTTTAAAGGTGAGCCTAACGACACACTGGCATTCCAGACTATATGTGAATAACTCATTGAAAGCATTTCATATTAGGCCTAATACATGTCTTTTAAGTCTTATAGATTTTCCTTTTGTTTAACAGGTGACCCTGGTCTAGCTTAAATCCATGCACAACATCTGACATTAGCACACATCTATTAGGCCTAATTATTTGTATATTTTCTCTTATTTTAACAGGTGATCTAAGCACACTGGCCTTCTTGACTTAACATATGTAAACCCATGCACAACATCTCACATTAACACTATATGAATTCTTATTATCTTTTCTCTTCTTTTAACATTGAGGGCCCTATCTTGCATCCGGCTCAATTGACTTAATCACTGGCGCATGTGTCGTTGCTAGTTTGCAACTGGCACAGTGCTCTTTTCCCTCCTGCGCCACTCGTCGGTATTTAGGGAATGATCTTGCGCCCCAAGGGGCGGTTCGGCAAAAGGAGGAGGCGTGTTCTGGCGCAAACGTTCCCTGGTGCTATTTTGCCGTTGCGGAAACCACTTGCGCCACAAACCAGGAAATACCTGGTTTAAAGTCAGTGGCGCGATGTTCCGATGCTATTTTAAGGGCGCATGCATAATGTTGCTTGTGCACCTCGCGCACACACATTGCTTCTCTCATCTACCTAGCCACACATTCTTGGTAAATTATTTTGGAAAGAACAGCTGATACAGCGGTAATAAGTTGTACTTTTAAATCAATGCATCTGCAAACACCATACAGCAAACACATATTTTCTTGACACAGACATCGTGTACATAACCATAACTTTTAGGATTGATGAGTATTTGATCGTGAGAAAACATTGTTTAACCGCGAGTGAGTGTTAAAAAGAACGAATGAATGCGGGTGCGCGTGTGTGTATGTGTAAAATAATTAATGAATGTGGGCGCGTGTGTGTGCGTCCATCTGTCCACATGCAAACTAAACACGTAACGCATAATAGAGTCCATGGCAATGTATATTAACGGGGGGACACATGCATATTACGAACACAAGTCGATAATGCATGCAATACTGATAAGAAACTATGTTTATAATGTATTGCGTATATCATTAAATAGAACCACAGTTACCGCATATCATATGTTATATCATATAAGATTTCTTTGCCGAAATTTATTTGAGGACTCAGTATTTCTGAAGTTGTGGAAGAAAACCTTATTCCATGTGTGAATAAGGCCATATTATTTGCCCATAAACTGAGCCATTTGAAGTTTGAAATTCATGTGCATCTGTCTCATCGGAGACTGCAGACGCGCTGTCAAAATATCAACTCGTCAGATTCAAATGCGCTCATGGCTCTTAAAGGGGATGCAAGCTTGCACTCTCATTGGTCTATTGTACGTTACGCCCAAAGCACACCTACGGGTAATTAGGCTACTTCAGACCAACCCTTTTTAGATTTGCGGCAGGCGCAAGAGTTATTTTTTGCGCCGGTAAAATAGCGACATCGCCATAGAACCGCCCACAAAGCTACTTGCGCTTGGCGCTTCTCACTTGCGTTTCAGACCGTTAAAATAGGGCCCTGAGCCTATTTATCTGGCTTTCTTAACTTTACATACATTTTAAAATCAAGATAATGTTATATTTTATATTTTTTTGTTGCCCGCCGCTACAGCTGACGGCAGGCATTTGTGCAGGCAGCTACAAACATTGTTTTTTACGTGATTTAAAATATTTTGATCAAACGGGTTGCAAATAAGTTTAAAACATGATCTAACATATAAGTTGACGGTTTTCAGGCCAGGGCCCCTTAGATGTCCTGTGCCCCTTGGCAAGTGACCAGTTGCCCTAATGGATAATCCGGCATCACTTGCATTGGGCAGGAAATTTATAGTGATGCCACTTCCCAATTTCCCATCAATTTCACCATCCATCTTCAAGCACCATGCTTGACAGTTGTTCATTATCAAACTATTGTGTGTCATGTCTTTAACTTATTTTGTTTAGTGTTTGTTCTCCCCCTGTCCACCTGATGTCCATAGACTTTTTCTCTCAGCTTACATCTCCAGCCTGCAATCAACTCATTCCACTCCTGGGTCCTTGTCTACCTTCCCACCCGCAACGTATTCCCCGATCACTCTGTCCCCATTGATACTAGTTCACCTCCTTTGTTCCCTTGGCAGTTCTTTGTTTTTCTCATGTCCATTGTTCCTTGTGGTTCCCAAATGTAATAGTTTTTTCGGCCTGTAGATATATATATTGAGTTTCTTGCTACATTTTCTTAGTCCCAGTCTGCATTTTGATCCTATCCCTCTTTGTTCCTGCTGCCCCGCCGACACCGACCATGAAATTGTGTCTCCGCAACTAGAAAAACTGGCCTGGCTGCTTCTGAGTTCAGTAGCGTGACTGCGTGTGACTTTTCTTTATTATCTGTGGCTTGCGGGCCAATAATCAGGACGGGCCACCGGGAAAGCTTTTGTTGCTCCTGATGGCCTGCATGGGCCTGGTTTCAGCATTAAAATGCACTTTGCTAACTTTAAATGCGTTGGTTATTTTCTGCAAATGTATATATTAAATGAGCCTTTGTAATGGATTCATCAGCGAAAACAAACAGCTCAGATGACTACGCAAATACCTTGATTAAAACAGGCCTGGTGTTGTACCTCTAGAATTTAGGCTGTTTACTTATTGTTCGCCAAATAAATTCAAGGCCTCCTGCTCTCATGGCTAGAAAATAGCCTTGATAAGCCTTCTGGATCAAGTTTGACTATAGTTAGCACTTTGTTAGACTTGAATCTCTTTAAAAAGGCAGGCATGTTTTTTTTTTCTTTTGCCTTCTGTCAGCTCCACATCTTTAAAAAGGCTGTCTTCCTTGATTTCCCAACTAATGCCTTCATGGCTTTTAAAACATATTTAGACTTCTCTTCTCTGCAGCTTGAGAGACAGACTCTGTTTCAAGTTCACGCAGGTTGTCTTTCATGCCAGCCAAATCTTGCACAAAAACGGAGTTAGTTAGATAGATGCAGAAGAGGACTACGTGTGATGATGTGAATTTTCTTTTAGTTCTGACTTTAAACTCAGCACAAAAAAAATGCACATGTGGCCCTAATCCTCTTCAGTATCTTCTGTAGTTCAGTGTGTAGTTCCCATCCTGTATGTCACAAGTGACTTTAACTGACCGTGGTAGCCTACCCATAATTCTGACTTTAATCTCAGAACCAACTCTTTTCATTCTGCCTTTAAAGTCAGAATCCTGTAGTTAAACTCTTCTATAGTTAAATGCTTGTGCATCCTTTTGTTTTTTTGCCTCCACATAGCTCTTACTGTGCGTTCACACCTAAAGCTAAGGTAATATTGTACTGGTGCGAACCGCAAAATAACTTATTCTTCAGAACTCCAACGTTTCTTCCCGCCAAATTCATTGTTTACCAACAATGGAAGATATAACCACCATTAAGAATCTTTACCTGTTGTTAAAGTACCAGAGACATCAGAGCACACTGTCGTGTATGGGTTAATAACATCACCAACTACAGCGCGACATCCCTGTCACTCTTCTCCAATCCGAAAAGGAATGCCGATAGGCCATCACAACACAGTATGAAGCGTAATGCCACCAAAGTTAAAGTTTTTAAAATTGAGTGAACCTGTGCCATTCCAGCCGCCTGCTTGCCTTGGGGGGGAAATTTGCATATGTTAGAGTCTTTGCATTGATTTTGTATGTTTTTGCGCCACGCCTTAGCTTTTGGTAGGACCGCACCTTTTCTGCATCATAGCAGGGGGAATCCTATCTGATGGTACATTTTGAAGCACTTTGGCATTCCTACTTAACTTGCCTAGTTGGCAACCAGTCAATTCTTGAAGAGAATCTTTGAGTTCCAGTTCTAACCTGTGAGCCAGGCAGTGTACAGACTGTACGTTTGGAAAGGCGTTTTTTGAGTCTGGCGTTAGTCCACTGGCTTGCCCAGTGTGCATGGCAGCCCCATCGGAGTCTATTCTTATGCAGTGGGTCTTCATTAAATCATCATCCATTCCGGCTTTATTTAGACTTGCCATCATAGAGTTGTAAATGGATTTAGTATCGACCCAATCTGTATAGACAAAGTTCCACTATATCCAGGTAATCATTATCCACATCACCCTTACCAATACCATAAAATCATATACTGTATGATTATATTGGGACGTCTGTGAATGGTACTTTCATCAATTGTGGTGCTTAACCATGGTTGCATTTCATGCACATTGGGGACAATTGGAATTCCCTTGGAACAGGGCCCTTATGCCCCGTGTCCATCGAGCGGGGCGGCTGGGGTCGAGTGGTTCGGAGTGGCTCAGAGCGGGACAGCTCGGTTCGGATCAATCTGGCTTGCATTTCCACCACAGGCAGTACCCATATGGTGCGGGATTAGGCTGGCTGGCGATAGCCGTGGCAGCTACGTAAGCATCATGACATCATAGCAGCGACACAGTCTAGCCTGCTAATAAATTCAATGAAAAAGAAGAACGCGATACAATAAACCAAGAGCAACAATGGAGGTTGTCCAACAGCTCCTGATCTCTCTTCTTGGGACATTTTCTTGAGTTAACAAAGCTTTCACCATGCCAATACCTTGCGGGTACTGTGTTTGTTTATTTTTATCCCCCTGTCGCACGGAAATGACGTTTCTGTCGTCCAATCAACGGACAGACACAGTTCACGTGTCACTCATTTACACCATTTGCCGAATCCAGAGATGAACCCCGGTTACTTAGCTGACTAAATTGGCCCCTAGAAAGTTATAAACCTTCTAAAAAATAAGGCCTAAAAAAAGTTCTAGGCCCGGTGCATAGGGTGTTGTGATTGGTCAGTGCATGTTGAGGAAAGTTAGACTGGTCCTACCAGACCATCGTACTTCATTTCATTTGTACAGAAGGTCTGGAATAGCCTGGCACCGCCCACCTACCTACTTCCGCTCAATTTTCATTGAACTTCAGTACTAGGTCTGGGTCTGCTTCATATGCATGGGTTCCTTGGAAGCCAGATTTTGGCGGTCCAATCAGCGAACAGAGGGAGTGGCTGAGAACGATGACGTTGAGGTCGCGCGCCAGTTTCAGTTGTAGTCAGAGGAAGACCAGGAATACAATGGAGAAGGATACGAGAGAAGCTATTCGGTCTGTTGTGGGATCGCTGCCGAATATCGATCAATTAAAGCCGGAGCAAGAACAAGCTTTGCTGACCTTTGTTGGTGGCCATGATGTTGTGGCGCTTCTCCCCACCGGGTTCGGGAAAGGTTTGATTTTCCAGCTGGCTCCGTTAGGGGTGAAGGAGCCGGTCCCGTCGCATGACATACGTCAGGACCAAACGCTATGCGGTGGTTATGGCAGATCCAGAGTGGCACTGGGCAGATCCAATCATTTTAAAACTTCAACAGACACCCGCCGATCCCACAACAGACCGAATAGCTTCTCTCGTATCCTTCTCCATTGTCATCCTCTGACTACAATTGAAACTGGCGCGCGACCTCGACATCATCGTTCTCAGCCACTCCCTCTGATTGCTGATTGGACCGCCAAAAATCTGGTTTCCAAGGAACGTATTCATATTAAGCAGACCCAGACCTAGTACTGAAGTGAAATGAAAATTGAGCGGAAGTAGGTGTGCGGTGCCAGGCTAGAGGAAAATCACACAGAGCGGGAATTTAACCCGAAGTCTGATGTCTATCTCAGGCTTTGTTATTACTTCTGTGCAAGTGATAATAAAGTATTTATCTTTCAAACCTTGTCCTTTTCAACCTCTGGTATCTTGTTAAAGTGTTAACGTGTGAGGTTTTATCCACACACACAACAGCATCCACACACACACTCCACAACCTATTAACAGAAGCTCGGTCACCTGAGACCTGGTTCAGGTCTTGCAAGGAGCGTCGTATTCCGAGCACTGAAGAGTCTATGTTAGCCGTCTACCTCCGAAAAACGGTGATATTCAACACCTGCAAACTCATCCAATTAATGTTATAATCCATCAAAAATCTGTCATTGTTGAATATATTCTAGCTTTAGTACCGCTATATCTGGCCATGACTACTACTTAGTGGGGTACTTTACCACTTTACTATTCCGCAATTTACCTATTTCCTCTGAAACCCCCTATACATTGGTTGTCACCACCATGTTTAGTTGCAAAATGGTTCACAGAAACGTGATTATACGTTTATGGAGATTTATGTGACCAAACACAACTTTGATGACAAAAACATTGAAGTTTCTTCTTGATTGTTTTTTGCCTGTTTTAGTTTTAGTCAGTCGTATTATGGCCGGACTGTTGGAATCAGGAGAGTCTCAGCTCTCATTTGATAGTAAGATAGTAGTGTTTGTGTAGATCAAATCACAGAATCAGGAACGGATCGCTTTTGCTGTGCATGTGCACAGTCTATATTCATAAATATTTTTGTTTCATGCTTCTCACAGATCTATGCTAATCCAGGGTAAGAGCTAGGGTAAATTCACAGCAACCGGAGCTGCATCTCACCGTTATACATGCGCATGTACGACGAGTGGGTCGGTGGGTTGTCCACTCTGTTTTACAATGACTTGGAAACATAGGGTCAAAACCACACGGCAGCTCCATGCTTCATGATCACTTATGAAATCTATTTTATGCTAAACTGAATATATACCCTTTCGGCCTATTGCTATTTTTTCAATGGACTTATAATAAATATAATTAACTGTTTAGCCTATTGTGGTTCAATCAGAGTAACATGCAGCCTTGCTTGTCCTCTTTTCAAAGTCACTGAAGTCTCAATGCCATACAATTGGACATTGAGAGAGAGAGAGAGAGAGAGAGAGAGAGAGAGAGAGAGAGAGAGAGAGAGAGAGAGAGAGAGAGAGAGAGAGAGAGAGAGAGAGAGAGAGAGAGAGAGAGAGAGAGAGAGAGAGAGAGAGAGAGAGAGAGAGAGAGAGAATTTCGATATAAGATGTCGATTTTGGGATGTGAATTTAACATATTCTAATTTGTGGCATTAAAGTGGCATGGAAATTGCGGTGCATTTTTTAAAAATGAAGCAAAGCTCAAGCTAAATCGAGCTTTTATTTGTATTGAATGTGATATCACCTAAATCAGACGTTGCCTACATTATTCACTGTTTTAGGGAGCTATGTTGCCTGATGCACATTTCGACGATAGATGACGACGCTGAAGTTGGCATCCGATTCGCAGCATCCGATTCGGCTTGAAAACCACTTAGAATCTTCAAATCGGTCCTGATTGAAAACCACTACACCTAGACTCTTCAAATTTGGACTACATTATCACAGTGAGGCTATACATTATGTAAAACATAGTTTCAGATTTGTGAAACCTTTACCCTATTTGTGAAAATGCAATACAGGCTTATTTGAATGCTTTTTTAGGGGTCCAGACCGCATTGCATTTTCACAAATAGGTTAAAGGTTTCACAAATCTGAAACTATGTTTTACATAATGTATAGCCTCACTGTGATAATTTAGTCCAGATTTGAAGAGTCTAGGTGTAGTGGTTTTTAATCAGGATCAGTTCTAATGCGGTCTGGACCCCTAAAAAGCATTAAAATGTGCCTTTATTGCATTTTCACAAATAGGGTGAAGGTTTCACAAATCTGAAACTATGTTTTACATAATGTATAGCCTCACTGTGTTAATTTAGTCTAGATTTGAAGAGTCTAGGTGTAGTGGTTTTCAATCAGGACCCGTTCTAATGCAGTCTGGACCCCTAAAAAGCATTAAAATGAGCCTGTATTGCATTTTCACAAATAGAAAAAAGGTTTCACAAATCTGTAACTATGTTTATTATAATGTATAGCCTCACTGTGATAATTTAGTCCAGATTTGAAGAGTCTAGGTGTAGTGGTTTTCAATCAGGACCGATTTAAAGTGGACCAGCTGCTGAATCGGATGCTGCGAATCGGATGCCAACTTCAGCGTCGTCGATAGATGGCGCTGTTGTTGTAAAACGACAAAATTGGGTGCTCTTACGTGTGTGTTAGTGTGTGGTTTTTGGTTCTGTGCGCTTTGTTTTCCAGGTGATCCAGTTGGGTCCTTTCCGCTCTCCGTACAGGAATGCAGACTGCATTACGTCAGTTATCCTGCCAGCAGCGAGAAAGTTTCGTCTGTCCACGGTGATTACTACTATCAGGGGACGCGTTTTTTATGTATATATATCTATATATTTATACATATATATCATAACTGGACCTGGCGATTTATTGGTGTACGTGTGGCCGAAAGATGAAACACTCAACGCATCCATAGCCCCACTGCTTCAGAATGAGATATTGCTGGAACCTTTAAAGAGCAGTCAACGAGATTAGATGGAGAAACTGGAAGGTAGGCTAATGCTTTTCACATGTTTGTGCGCTGGATATTCACACATTTGCTTCGATTTAAGCGAGTGTTGCTCCTGGCTAGAGGTAGCCTGCACGATGTTGAAATCGGGATGTAGCCTATTTACTTAAAAATTACCTATAAATTAGCTATTTCTGAACATTAAAAGGAAAACCATGCGTATTGCCTAAAGACGGTTGCAATTGTCGCTCGACCGTATTGTGGACATATCCACTCCACGTACCATCACGCAATCACAAAAATGCAATGCTATTTTACATCATTACATTGTTTATGTCTGGCAGACACAGATCGTGGACACCACTGCGCATGTTGTGGAGGACCGATTGAAGACTCTCATCACATGAAGATTCTCCAGGACACATGGCATAACGCCTGCTTCCAGTAAGTTTCTAAACCGTTTGCAAAACAAAAGCTTTTCCATTTTGCGTTCTACAACATGTCCCATAGGGGCCCGACAGAGATGCATCTCGCAGGCATTCCGTGAATGTTTTTGTTTTGATTGACTCAGGAAACGAATTGTATTCAAATGCACTAAATTGCTTTATCTGCAGATTGGTATTCAGGTTTGGCATCTGGGGGAAGTTACCCTACGTTCCCAGAGGTTTCAGACCTTTCCTTGTATATAAATAGCACATTTTATTTGTGGGCCGTCCACTTGTCCTAATTGGACATTTATAGTTAGAGTGTGAAATGTAGTCACAGTGATACCCCTTTCCATTTGTGGGCCTTCCACCTGTCATAGTTGGACATTTATAGTTACAACGGAAATGTAGTCATACGTTTGTTTATAACAAGATGCTATAGTCATGCCCAATGAATGGAAGTATAGATGGCGTGACCACATTGGCTAACCCATCGTACAGCGCCTCTGAGAACTCTAATCTCAACTCCCTTCAACTCAAGTACTGCTTCATCATTCAATAACCTGGAATGTAGAAGAGGGCTCTAGAAGAAGTGTGAATTGTCAATAGCTTGCTCGAGCAGACACCTCATCCTCTTTAATACAGACACAAGTTATTTATTGTAGCCCAATATTTTTGTATCATTTTGTTAGTTGAAGAACTTTCACCAGCCTGACTCAATTATTCACAACTGGAATATGTGCAACCATTCTATAGGCTTCTCCTTGTTTACATGAGGTTTATAATTCTCTTTACAGGGTTTTCAAATTTCTCAATCAGTTAGTAAGTGCTGGGAAGAGCCGAGCGTGTTGAAGTCTTACCTGTACTACGGGTGCTGTACAAAGTACAAACCCTATTCAAACAAACACAGAATTTCAAGCATCACTGATCACTTGGCACTTAAAATAGTGTTCACTTGTATTTTCTTGCCGGAGGCCAGGGGGTGTGGGTCAAAGTACTTTATTTCCCTATAAGAAACTCAAAACGTTCTCCTCCACCCCCCTCCCTCTCCCTCCATTAGCACAAAGCTAACTAGAGGAACATTCTTTGTGAATGTCACCCGCTGCGTCGCGGCTATTGTCCATTGTTGTGCGCTCAGTGGCAGCCATGTAAAGGTGCCCTCCTGTGTAAACACGGCCAGAATGATGACATCAGCCCAGTTCCAGTAACCCTGAAGGGGGTTCAGGGGGGCCTGTAGGTAACAACAGTAGTAAAGGCCCCTGCCACGCTCCCAGCCGCGGCATTCCTAGACGACGACTCAGAGACCAGGCTTAGTCCTCAGAGACGCTTGCGGCGAAGTTGGCCCCTTTTCTCGCTCCCTTGACGCCTTGATTGTTCCGGCTCGCTGCAAATAACGTTTGACTCGGTGCTTCAGGTACTATTACGTACCCATGTTGCCTTTCTGGTGCATGATAACTAGCTTGCTAGTTTCCTGTGTTAGGCAGTATTACGTTGATGCATTTGACAAAAGTGGGTTACACACGTTTAGGAAATGATACACACACATAGTCTATTCTTAAGTTGTTCCCATCTCATAGTACTATTAAAATAATGTATTTTAAATGCATGTTTCCATTTAATACATGGAACTTGTAGACCATTAGGATAAAGCGCTTAACTCAAATGGCTCAAGCCGTGGCTGACAGAATAATTCTTAACATGTGGTACATGTATGGTTTCGGTCGCAAGAGTTTTCCTTCTCTTTCACCTCGTCTTCAAGGGGTTCTCGTACAATACACACAGGAAACAGTCCGTCAGTCACCCGAGTTATGAATAATAAGTCATGGTAAACTTGCCAACTTGCCAGCCAGGCTCATATTAAAGGGCCTTCTTGCAGTCTACAAAATTCGGAATTCTCCGCTCTCGGAATTAAAGGAAATGATGAATGTTTACTTTTTTCAGTGTTTATGTTGGCGCGTCCATTGTATTGTCTCTAGCCCGGCCACCTGCATGGGCCCCGTCCTAACGCATACCCTGAAGTGTGTTTGTTTTGTTTTTTTGTCCCAGAGAATCGTTCCTATCTGGTCTTTGATATCTCTGAGGCGTTTGAGTTTGTTTTTGATGTGGAGGGACTGCTGGGAACTGGCTGTCAACAATTGTTGTGTGTTTCACTAGGGAGAGTAAGACATGTTGACTGAGCTAGGCTCTGCGCAGGGGCTTCACTGTGTGTGTGTGTGTGTGTGTGTGTGTGTGTGTGTGTGTGTGTGTGTGTGTGTGTGTGTGTGTGTGTGTGTGTGTGTGTGTGTGTGTGTGTGTGTGTGTGTGTGTGTGTGTGTGTGGTGCTGCGTGTTAGTTCCTATCCTAAGGCCTTAATGAGCAGGTAGGGGTTATACCTCTTGCCCCTTGACCAAAGGTAGACTCACAGGGTTTCGAAAGCCCTCCCCACTACACTATCCTGGCCCCTGGTCCTTGACATAGACACACGCATGTGAAAGTGACCAGAGGGAACTGTGTCGACTGGAGGAGGATGTATGTGGTCTGCCTTCTGCCACGTTATGCATATTTATGTTACGGTTGAGGCGAGGTGAGAGTCCTTTGCAGTGTTATTGTTAATAGGTGCTTCATGAAAGCTATTGAAGAGTTGAGTATCTTTGACAGTATCTGCATGACCGCATCAACCTACCTTAGCAGATGTCACAAAGTATCAATGAAGTACAATATTGCTGATTTTTTTCATATTGAGAATCTGCATACCCGGCAATGACAAACAAATACACATAGCAGAATCCTGATTCCGGATATAATCATTTCATCTCAAATGTCGCTCTATTTTTCTAACTCGTATTAATTCACACTTTGTACTTTATGCCAATATGAGGATAATCATGTTTCAGCGGTATTAAAGTTCAGTAAAATATTGTTCACTAATGTTAAATAGCCAAGCTCAGATTCAGGCCCAGTTCATGTATTACCAACATATGTAAAA
The DNA here is from genome assembly GCF_026213295.1 of Gadus chalcogrammus. Taxonomy (NCBI): domain Eukaryota; kingdom Metazoa; phylum Chordata; class Actinopteri; order Gadiformes; family Gadidae; genus Gadus; species Gadus chalcogrammus. Next base: position 7,517,746 of record NC_079417.1, read on the forward strand.
AGCAACTGGTCAGAGTGCTTTGTAGCTATAGGAATCAAACCTAACCTTACTACAATTCTTAAATTAGTTTTATAGAGGCAGTGAGTAATGAATAGGTGGTACAGTTCAACAAACCACCTACTAGATTTCACAGAGGTAGCTCTTCTCAAATGCATTCTAAATTCAAGACAAGAGCTAAAGTAACCCAAGTCAACAGGGGGGCAAATTTCAAGTTAGTGACACTGTCTGTTTTGGTCTGGGTCTTTCCGTCCCGGTTGCTGTGTGATGTCTCCAACACCCCATCAGACATGTTTCTAATAGGATACATGGCTCCGGTCCAGCCGGCTCCTAGGACAGCTTAGCTCCCTAATGTGATCTTTATCGGCGGAAGACTTCCCGCTCCACTTCCCCAGTATTATGCTGCACTGTGGAGCATCAAGGAAGCCTTTTTCCTTTATCCGTGCCTGGCCTGCTTGTCTTTAAAAACAGTGTTATTGAACTATTAAGTCAAGTCAATTGCCTCAGAGTCAATTTGCCCTTGATTAAAGTCTCAAAGGACTACATTTTACAACAGCACCTAAGCTCTCGAAAGGGCAATGGAAACTCCCAAAATCCAAGGGAAGGAACCCTGGGAATTAAAACAGAAACAAAGGTCCCTCCATAGAAACAAAGGTCAAGTTGAACTCAGTAAATGGTAGATAAAGTAAAAATAACCTGACAATGACTAAACTTTGTTTTAATGAGGCCACGTTTGTGTGGCACATTAAAATGGTTATCAGAAGTCTTTAAAGCTAGGCAGTCCTCTTCCTCTCTGGTAGTTCTACATTTAGTGAACATTGTAGGACATTTGTATGATGTTGAATGTGTTGAAGCTGAATGTGTAGATGCCCTTTGTTTGGCATCTACCTCTCCCCTGTCTCCATACCTTTACACTGCATCATTCCACCCAGCCTATTTACACTTGACAGATTAAAAGGTATTTTATACTATATCTATACACTATAATATTGAATTGAGTTAACTTGACCAAAGAAATGTAAATTATCTTTTGACAGGCACTCATGTCTGCTGCAAATCATGTTATAAGCATGAAACATCGCTGCCTTCTGCAGTTATGTCTCGGTTTTCGATTGGAAAAACCTGCAGCATAGCGGTTTTCTAGCTAATATTAAATCATCTCGGAATGATGAGGCAAGGAGAGGAATAACATGTGTTTTTTTTCTGGTAACTTCATCCATCTGGATTATTAAGTGTGACGCAATATTCTTTTGTTGACCTCAGTTGACTTTTCTGTTACTAACTGATCATAAAGCTCTGCTGCTGGTCGAAAGGCTAAAGTCCACAGATGCCCCTTGTTGTGGATGGCAAAATCAATAAGTCTGCAAATAGGTTTGCTCATCCTTTTGATTGCGCTGTGTACCGGTGGCTGAACCTGTTTCCATGCATTTGCATAACGACGCACCGCAGTTGAGACATGCCCGTTGGCTCCAAGTGTCGCAGCTGCGCTCACCTTCAGCGTTCCACTCTTAACTATGTGAACATTCCGTCTCCGGTTTCACTGTCACTCCTACCTCCCATCAACCCTCTCCCATTAACCTGCTGGTCTTCTCAGCCTGTCATTGTGATAAGAAATAGTGATCGTGACTTCGTATTTCAAACCTGGAATGACATATTTCTTCAAAGTCATGCTGCATCCCCGTATCGCTCAAAGATCTTCCGATTAGTTGTCGGTCAGTAAGCCCAGTGTTCAGTGAGGTAAAAGGCACTACGTTAGCACAAAGGGTTCTGTCAGGAGTTATTTTGACCCACATGAGAAACCACTCTGTGGTGGTATGAGAGCTGCGGGAATGCCCAGAGATCTTCCTTGACTTATCCAGGAGGGATTTGCTGCCACAGTAGTGTCAACCCGAAGTCTTTTCCGGCATTTTTCCAACCCTTATTCTGGAATTCTATTTTAAAATGCTCATAGATTGCAGTCTTCCTTGTGCTTCTTTTTTTTTTTCTTCTTCTTTTTTGTTAAGCCCTTTCATACAACTGGTTCGAATTAAGGTGCAGGAATGCAAGTAAGGTGGGGCTACATTTTAGGATGTATTCTTAAGAGCAAGTCAGGATCAACCTGTGTATGTTTCCTGGCTCAGTCTGCTAGCTGACACTTTTATTGTCCTGCGTTATCCGAGGCTCGTAACCCAAGACTCCACACGATTCATGGGATGAGCTCTTTCCACCCAAGTTGTTTTAAACTCCAACTTGATCGACATGGACGGAAAAAGTACACACCGTCACCTGAACGGACTTCCACCCTCCAGTCGCTGTCAGTCTGTGGTGTATGGCTTCTGGGCTCCCTCTATTTGCCCTTTCACTTGTCCCTCCACACATCCACAGCCCATGGGTATCTTTAACTGTCAAATGTCAACCTGTTCATCAAATTCAAATTGTTATTGTTTTATTGTTGTCCAAAGTTTGACTTTGGACAACTGCCCTTTTTTTCCCCTTCCCTTGTTGGTGTTCCTGCTGTGTTTTGTTCTGTTTTGTGGGACTTGTCTGCAGCTCTTTTTGACCCTCTGATTGGTAGGTGAAGTTAAGGCTGGAAGGCATACTGACAAAGTCACAGTTTGTTCTGGTTTGTAGTTTGGCAGTCAGGATTGTACTCTGGATTTGAGTCAGAAATCGTTCAACTCATCAAGTGTCCTCTATAATTCTTTCTTATGTGCCGTTTGTTTTATATACCTTATGTATTTGTGTTTTTAAGGACCCCTCGAGTTCACGCTTGAGGGGTTGTCCTTCAATAAAACTTTCCATGTGCTCTCTCGCCCTCATTCTTTCTTTCCTTAATTTTCTTTTTTTGATAATAAAAATGTAAGATCCAGGCATCTGCCTACTTGTCACTATCCTATCACATTTATACAGAATATTGCTCTTAAATAAACTTTTTTGGGATACTTGAGCTATTCTATTCACTTTTTTTCTTGGTTACTTCTTTGGTTTGAAATTTTGAGGAGGGCTGAGATTCAAGCATTTCTTCGCCATTAGCTTGCTTTTTCTTTTAATGTGCACATGACAATAAACTGGAAATCCCTCTCTCTCCCTCCCTTCCTCCCTCCCCCTCCCCCTGCAGGTGTTCGGTTTGCTCAGACCACCTGACCAACTGGTACTATGAGAAGGGCGGGAAGCTGTACTGTGCCAAGCACTACTGGGAGACGTTTGGGGGCCAGTGCCACGGCTGCTCCCTGCTGATGACTGGTCCTGCCATGGTGAGTGGAAAGGGGGGGGGGGGGGCACGTTACAATGTGTAGTAAAGCGTTGTGCAAATGAGCACTTGTAGACTACTTGTAGACGCTCCCATAAAACTAGAAAACATATCGAAATAATATAATAATCTTGTGTTTTATGAGACAATTCAGTGATATAACTTAAAAGGCAGCCATGGGTTTGTCTGGACCCCCCCCCCCCACGACAAGAGCTGTGGGTTGTCTTGTTTGGATTCTGAGGCTCTTCCATCGTGGGGGGGAAGGTTGAGGTTTTTCCCCCTCTAAAGCTAAGTGGTGTAAGGGGGTAAACTAAACTTTTCTCTGTTGGCATTTGTGGGGGGTTGCCAAAGGAGAACGATTAGCTCAGATTACAACAGCCCTTTTAAATTTGGTTCATTATTATTTTATATGTATGTACATGGACAAATCAAAGAAATTTTTATCAGTACGGCTGAGTTTCATTCACTGCAGCTTGTGCGGCAGAATTTATTAATAAATCAACAAATAAAACCAAAAGTTGTAAATGAAGTGCTGGCATGAGTCACCTCATTCCACTTGCTCCCAGGTGTTTGAGATTACTGGCAGCAAAAAATACAAACCCAGCTGCTGTTAACAGGGAGAACGCGTAGAATAGAGAGAATGTATTTTTACACTGTGTGAGCTGAGCTGGAAACACAGCGTTAGAGGGGCCCCGACCGAAAACAACCCTGTTGTGTAATGGGTTACCCCCTTGTGGCCCCCATTCACTTCTCCCCTGTTCAGAGAAACACCACAGAGTACACCGCCACCACCACCAACACCCCCCCGACTGCAACACACAGAGCGGTCCAATGGGTAGATGGCAGAGTGGAAGGTGGTTTAGGTTTGGAGTCTGTCCATCACATCGTTGAAGCCTTGATGTGGTGAGAAGTATAGAGACGCTCCCTGGCGATGAACAATGGCGTGGCTGGCGTCACCAACCAAGGGAATAATGACACTCCCCCCCCAGCGCTGTGCTGCTGCTACCTAAATCATAGTGAGCACTGTGGTCGTACAATGACAACTTTATGTATTCGACATCAGTTCCATGACGACGGCGCAAGAACCGCCAAACATAATAAAACATGAATTCTCTGATACTCGAGATGAAAGAGCGGGAGCCCTTGTGTGCCAAACAAACACAAACCACACAAACCAACATCAGAATTCAACACCGGTGTCAAAATGTACTTATTTGATTAAGGTCAGGGAAGCTTCATGATGCTATCAAAGACGAGTGACAAGTAGATGGACCGCACCCTTGATTTTGTCTAGAATCGATCCAAACTTCGAAACACAGCCGTGATTTATGGGAACATCAATCATTTGCTCCTCTTTGATTGAGTTTCACATACACTATACAACGCCAAGAGCACCAAAAGGGATATACATGAGTACAGCCACAATAGATAAATAGATAGATAGTGTCATTGCAGTCAAAAAGTTATAACAAGCAGTAAAGGGCCAACAGAAGAGAAGGGTTTTTTAAAAAAAAGTTATTGTTACAGATTACCAGTAGATTAACATTTGAACATGTTAAATGAAAAAGGGGAAACTTTGAGTGAGGGTAGGGATTCAAATAATACAATAAAAGTTAGATTGACCACCTGTAGCTCCGTAGGGGTGAAAAAAGGGTCCTGCCTGTCAAGTCTTTACCGGACTCATAAAACACAAACTAATGGCTTTGGTCTGAGAGTAAAAGGGACCAGAGAATGTTTTCCGTTCTTCTTTTTTCAAACGTTAATTTCATGAATAATCACCAACTATTAAAGGGACATCCCAAACATCCAAACTATTTAACAGCTTTCATTGCAACCAGCATTATTTTATTCTTTACTGTTTTATTGTTCTGCAGAGCCTTTTTAATGTTTTTAACCCTACAAAGCAAAGAACATTCTGGGGCCTTCAGATTTTCTGCTGCCATCCTTGCCATGTCTTTTGGGCGGCTGGTTGTCTTGTTAACCTCATAACCAGAAACAGAATCATGGCTACCCCTCAGGGTCATGTGGGAGCATGCACCAATAGATAACGATCTGAAATCTTTCGGAAGCTACATCATCTTGTTCGGAATGAGCAATGAACAACCTTTATCAGATTAGCATCTGTGGCTCTAGCCATCACATTGTTGTTTGTTATCTTATATTAATTTAATTTGATTAGACCTTTCACAGCAACCATTTTGTCAACATAGTTCCATATAGCCTGTATGGAAATGTGTTATATGTGTTATTGCATTATAATTGTGGTACATACGAGGAACCAAGCCCAGATGAGCTTTCCCTCTCGGTAACCCTTCTCTCTATGTGATGCTAGTTTACCTTGGTCAATAACTGTCAGCAGCTGGCCGAGCTTGTGGCTGTTGTAACGGAGATCAGTGTTGACTCGTTGCCTTACAGGGAAGACACACCCACGCACTTAGATTCATATCAACCCTTTTCCCACTGCAATGACAGACATCCATTCCCAGCATTCTGACTCAGCAACGGTTGTGACTGAAAGGGGAAGGAGCCACAAGTCATTAATTGCACATGTAATACATGACTTATACTCATGTATGTACAAGAAGACATGTCCTATAGCCTTCCGCTTTCTGTTTTTAGGGCTCAGGGTTTAGATTGGGCTAAGTCTCGGCATCTCAGGATTTGTTGACCCCTAATGCTCAATATACTTGTTTGTGTAAGCTGTCCAACTGCCGTTGAAATATGGTAATTTCGACGGGGTCACTGGTAAGTGCAGGTTTTTTGTCTAATGAAACCCAGAGTTTCCTATCTTCTTTCTTTGTGTCCTTGTACGCCCTGCTTAAGCAAGTCATACAAATGCGCATAAACCCTCACAATCTCAGCGAAGTTTTGCTTCAAAACGGGTTTGTCTTTAAATACATTTACACTGACCGCAGATTGTCAAATTGTACAGATACCAAATATTTATGGATTCCAGATGCGGTTCTAGTCATTCATGTGGCATTGTGGACCAACTGCAGGCAGCGCAGTATTGGTGGTGATTTGGGTGAAGTTTGAATACTTCCACTGAGCGCTCTGCACACACTGCGGCCAGAGAAACCCAATGTGGGGCTTTGTTCTCGTCCCAAACCGGTCATATTGTCCGTGAGAACACAACATTTTCGTTTTTCTGTGTTTGTGTCACTGAAAACAAAAACCCTAACCCTAAAGCCAAACCCTAACAACTAAAAACCAAACCGTAAAATCGTGCTAGACATGCGGTCATGTCGCATGAGCAAGGGAGAAGAGAGAGTGACAGTGTTACTTAATTTGCCTGAAGAATAGTTGTTTAAAGGGGGGGGGACATGTGGGAGACTAGCGTGAGACAAGCGACCGAGGGGGGTGGTGGGAGAGAGTGGGAGAGAGAGAGTTCCGCTGACATCATGGCTGGCTTCAGACAAACAGCCTCAGTCAGACAGACTGGGAGGTGAAAGCAGGTGTTACCTGATGCATCACAGTCCCGCCTCCCCCCCCCCCCCCCCCCCCCCCCCCCCTCACCCATCAGCCTGCTGGGAGGATGGGCTGCGACACGCAGCCAGTGAAGATAACACTGCAGATGATCGCCCAGCACTCATAAGGGCACATGTAGCTCCAGGTCCCTGGAGTCTAGCAGAATGAAGACGTGGCCCTTGTGTTTTTGTTTGCAGGTGGCCGGGGAGTTCAAGTACCACCCCGAGTGCTTCGTGTGCCTCTGCTGTAAGGTGGTGATCGAGGACCGGGACACGTACGCGCTGGTGGAGCGCTCCAAACTATACTGGTGAGAAGCCCGTGGATACAGTGGGACCAGTGTTCCTGGGACCAGGAGACCTTGTTGTGCTGTGGACATGTGGGACCATATCAGCCTGGTTTTACAGCGTTTCTGTTTGTTAGAGTAGTACCGGTTAACTCATAGGCATTCACTGCATCTTTTGTTAACATAGTTATACAAAAACATTATATTTGTATTTTTGTTTTGTTTTGTTTTCTTATTAATTATTTTTTTAAGTTTCAACCATCCTCAACTTCTTATTTTATTATCTTTTATCAGATTTTCAAGTCTTTCAACTAAAGCAAACCAACATTGAAAATGAATGCTGTGAATTGATTTATCTTTGGAAATATATTAACTTATCTTTCCTTGTACTATAAGTTTATTGATCAAACACTGTTATCCTAAATGATCAGTAAATTGATTTTAGATGCGCATCATTCAGGAGGACAAAGGAGACATCCCAGACACTACTAGACTATCCTGTGTCCTATTGCGATCGTCCGCTGTGTGCCTTGTTTCCATGACGACCTCTCCTCTCTCCACTCTGGTTGTGCAGCGGGGACTGCTACAAGCTGGTGGTCCTGGAGCCTGTGCTGGAGAAGCACTCGTCCCAGGACTCTTTGCTGGACTCCCTGCCCCACACGGTCACACTCATCTCCATGCCGTCCGCCGCCAACGGCAAGCGGGGCTTCTCGGCGTCCGTGCAGAGGGACTCCAGCAGCGCCGTGGCCAGCGTTCAGGTCAAAGAGTGAGTAGTGATGACCGTCACAGTGTGCTAGCCGGCCTGAGGTCCTCCACTCACTCACTCACTCACTCACTCACTCACTCACTCACTCACTCACTCACTCACTCACTCACTCTCAAGCATTCTCCCTCACACACATGATAATGTGTGGCTAATGCTTAACAGAATGAGTAAAAGCTGATTACGTGGTAGTATAACCCAACAGTCAAAGACGGATCAATCATAATTGGACGGAATAAGACGAACAGATACAATAAAATAAACTGTAAATGACCAGGAGAACTTTACCAGTCAGGGCCAATGTTAGGATTAAAGGTCAAAAAAAAAAAAAATGTCATAAAAGGTAAACTGCAGAGTAGCAGGAAGCTTAAGTTCTGCTCTCCTATTCCCTCTACAGGGAGCATGTGAACAGAGCTCCCCCAGTCCTCAGACGTGCATAATTACACGTCTGTTAAATAAGCGTGTGTGTACACGCCTGCAAATTACACAACAAGTTTTCAGGGTGTTGTTTGTATTCTTTGTTTGCCAAGCGTAGAGTTAGTACAGTAGTTCTTTCCACATATGATAACCACATCGTGCCATTATTTTAAGAGACTCTTTATAGAATTACTTACACCTCTGCTCCGATTCAGGGTTCGAGGAATGCTCATCAGCCCGGAGCTCCGGAACGCCATTCATGTGGGAGACCGGATTCTGGAGATAAACGGTCTGCCAGTGGCCACACTGTTGGAAGAGGAGGTGGGTTAATGCAAGAGAGAGGTCTTTTACGCTAGCTATTGCCTACCCACCGCAAGTATCGTGTGTGTGTGTGTGTGTGTGTGTGTGTGTGTGTGTGTGTGTGTGTGTGTGTGTGTGTGTGTGTGTGTGTGTGTGTGTGTGTGTGTGTGTGTGTGTGTGTGTGTGTGTGTGTGTGTGTGTGTGTGGTTTTGATTTAAATTCTCACTCCCTCTTTGCCACCACAGCTCAATGGGTTGACCAACACATACCTTTCGTTATGCCGAGCATTCCTTCACCTGTGCTTTCGTCCAATGGGAGAGGGCGGTCACCTGGAACTGCTCCAGTTAATTGGCACTGCTTCATCATTAGACACATTCCAGTTCTGTGTTCTGAACCTTATGTCGCTGTTCCCACGCATTCACCTGCTCACCCCTGGCGCATTACTATCATTACTCGCATAGGTGAATTTAATTTAACTTACATTCCTCAGATGCATTGCGGACATGGTGTATAACTCTCTTTGATTTGTCGTTGCACACCGTTCTATCTTTGTACTCGAGACAGACGAGAATGCCAGTAGGATGATCAAACATACTGTGTTCAAGCATGTTCCTTACATCACCATTCAGGCCAAGTGAAGGTGGAATTCATAGAAAGTAATTTACTGTAATCCTTCATTCAACACTACAACACTTTGCGGTGTTCGAGTAGAGTCTGTTTTATTAACAGCCTGAGCTGCCCAAAGAGCTGCACATGCCCACACCCTAAACTAAACCCCTCTAAAGCACGAGGGGAAATAAACTCTCCAATTAAGATGCAGAATTGACCACACACCCATACATCTGTTATTGCACCTCTCTTTTATTCCAACCAATGTATTGCTCTGCTGTCCATCTACAGTAGCCTTTCCTTAAAAACAAACGCATGTATGCATGTTTCCTTTATTTAAAAAAAGGTGCTCTCTTCTGATTGGTTGCGCTCAGGTCGACGCCCTGGTCCACCGCACCAGCCAGACGCTGCAGCTGCTCCTAGAGTACGACCCGGTGAGGCAGCGCCTGGACCGGCTGAGGCTGGGCTCCCCCCTGGACCAGCTGGGGGTCCCCGCCACCGGCCGCATGCGTCTCTCCTCGCCCTCGGACGCCGTGCTGGAGCGGGCGGACGTGGTGGACAACAGCACCCTGAAGAGGCGCTCGCTGAGGTGCGTGCGGAGCGGCCATCCCGCGAGCCAGCTCTCCTCTGAGGCTGTCAAGCCGGCTTCCATTACTGAATCAGTCCAAGGCCCCGCGTTTTATGAGGCCTTCTCACTCTTAAGCCCTCCAAAGGCCAAGAGAGCGAGGCCAATCCAAGGGAGGGAATCCACAGAAGGGGGATCTGTTCTTCCAGGGATGTTATGAGGGCAAAATGTGCTAACGTTGGCAGACTGAAAGGATGTGGGCACTGATGGCAGGAGGAATACAACGGGGATGGAATGATCGGATACCAAGGTTAACAGCTCATTATGAGCTAGATACCTTCAATTTATTTTAAATTACGTACATTCCTGACTCTTTCGACCAAAAGTGGTATGTTTGCACTGCAGCTCTAAAATATCTCAGACACATGATGGGTTCAAGTCTGATCAATAAGAGCAAGAGACTCTGCATCAGCTGACGGTTAAAGGGCAGGGGTTTTCCATTTGACACATGGTTACACAGAGCTGGGCCCTGTACCACGAAGCTCGCTTAGAGGGTTAGCGAGGTATGTTGAGCTCCAAGCCTGGGTTAGTTGTACCACGAAAGTCGATCTCTTTTAGCGTCGCTGTATCACCATGGTAACTTATGCTCGCAACCAAACCTGGTCGGGAGCAGTTTTTCGGCTTAGTCTAGCTGGAGATCGGCTAGTTAAATCGGCGTGCGCAGCTTCCTAGCCCCTCCTCTGACAATGGCGTCACCATTTGTGGGTGTTCCCGTGGACCCCGGCGCACTTCTCGTACAGGCGTCTCTCCGGAGACAAGGGTTTTACGGGACAGAACCGATCCCTTGGCTTTGTCTGACGATATTCAGATTTCAGACTTTATTGTCATTGTGCAAACAACGAAATTGGGGTTCTTCATGAGAGATACAGATTCTCATCAGAGGGTGTTTGTTATTTGATCGTCCTTTTGGACCTTATGTAGACAATGATTACTGTTGCGCATTGTGTCTCAGTGACAGTGCTAGAGTGGAGGTAGCGCGTCAGTCTTGAATTTCTGCGCGGGGGGTTCGACTCCCAAGTGACGCGAATTGATGTGAAGCTTAAAAAGTCCTAATTCTCATGCATATGGAATACTTATTCACAAAAGCTTATGGAATTATATTTTTGTGCTTATTTCGAACTTGAACCCATATTCTCAAGGCCGTGCTGGCACCACATCTATGGGGGTAAAATGCATGATGATAGACCGGCGAATTTGAACCCCGGTCGCTGGCGTTCGGGTCTTATACTAATCCACTACGCTACAGCCGCTACCTCAGCGGTCGAAAACATGCGATACATTTCTTAAATAGGGTGTATTTAAAGTGAATTCCCTAAATGATTGAATAAGGCAGGATGGACGTTGCTTATGCATTTTTAAATCATCATCATTCTATTTGGATTAATGGCGAACAATTCTGCATTTGGCATAGTTATTTTACAGACAATATGCAGAATCTTTTCACTCATACTCATAGACTGCTTGATCTATCGTAAAGGTGAGAAAAATGACGCAAAAAACGCCCCTTTCACGTGAACGCGCACTGAACCTAAAGCGGAAAACCTGGTTCAACTAATTGAATCTAAAGTGAGCTTCGTGGTACCATTTAACTCTGATTGCGAGTTGCGGCTCTGTCGAGCCAGGTTTTCCCAAGAAAGCCTGGGTATGTTCAGCGAGCTTCGTGGTATAGGGCACTGGGCTGGAGATGTGTTGTTGTTGTTGTTGTTGTTGTTGTTGTTGTTGCTGACGGTGGCTCTCTCCTCCAGGCGCAGTAACAGCATCTGTAAATCCCCGGGGCCCGTCTCACCCAAGGACCAACCCTTCCTATCGCGGGACATCGGGCGCTCCGAGTCCCTGCGTTCCTCCAGCAGCTGCTCTCATCGCATCTTCCGCCCCTGTGACCTGATCCACGGCGAGGTCCTGGGGAAGGGTTTCTTCGGCCAGGCCATTAAGGTGAGGGTCCGCCTGACCACGGCCGCCATTTTAGAAACGGCTTCTGTTAACAGGCAGTGTTGGCTGTCACCATTTTAATTTTATAATACAGCCCTGTATTTAATAATAACTCTGTTGTTTCTGTAATGTCTGTGGCATTGTGGTCGGAAGTTTGAATTGGATTTCAGTTGGATCTGGTTTTTTATTTCTATTTCAAAGTGCATTTAACTGCACAATGGCAGTTAAATGTGTGTACTGTTTATTTTCTTAACTGGGCATTAAAAACAATTCCCATTAAAAACTAATTTTGTCTACTGAATCTGGCAGGTTACCCACAAGGCCACGGGGGAGGTGATGGTGATGAAGGAGCTACTGCGCTGTGATGAAGAGACACAGAAGACGTTCCTGAAGGAGGTCAGTCATTTCTAAAATTGCAGTGGCAGTGGCATCACAGCATCGACAGCAACAAGAATCATCGTTGTCAAATCTTCCAACAAATTAACTATCTTCCAAAGTAATCATTAGGATTCTTTGACACAGGATTTGAATTCAAAATCCTACACAATGTACGTCTATCAGTCTAGAACAGGATTTCCCTCTACGCTGTTGGGGCCTGGTCAGTATTCTGTAGGTTGAGGCTTGGACCTCATGACCGAGTTAACAGAGCGGCTTTCACACGCCCCCTCTAATGAAGCCTCTTCTATTTAGAGCTGCATTGTACCACAGCGCGGTGGCGCCACATGTACCACACCAGTCACGGAGCACTAAAATGATCGATGATAGTGAAGGACACCTTAACGAGTTCCCACCTGGACGACCTGGAGTCCACCAGCTGAATTGTAAAGTTTGACCTATGACCTGTGTTGACCTTAGGTGAAGGTCATGCGGAGCCTGGAGCACCCCCATGTGTTGAAGTTCATCGGCGTCCTCTACAAGGAGAAGAGGCTCAATCTGATCACAGAGTACATCAGGGGAGGGACCCTCAAAGACTACATCAGAGACATGGTACGATGCTGTGTGTGTGTGTGTGTGTGTGTGTGTGTGTGTGTGTGTGTGTGTGTGTGTGTGTGTGTGTGTGTGTGTGTGTGTGTGTGTGTGTGTGTGTGTGTGTGTGTGTGTGTGTGTGTGTGTGTGTGTGTGTCTTGACCAACAGATTGGCATTGACTTTACAGAGGTGTGTGTGTGTCTCTCTTTCTCTGGCTGTGGAAAAAATGTAGGCTGGCCCAGAATGAGCTCTCTGTCTGTGTATGTATGTGTGTGTGTTTTGTATATATAAATGTGTGTGCATGTGTGCGTGTGTATGTGTGAGAGGAGACCTAAGTTGAACCTTGTAGGCCGCTGATGAAAGCCTGTATAGTTTGGCTGGCATGTGAGTGGGCTTTGCCAGGAAACCAGAGTACACGTAGAAAGTGTTCCCAGGTGGAAGATCCCCTCCCCCTCCTCCTCCTACCCTCCCTTCCCCCTCACAAGCCTGGCAGCGGGCCAGCGAATCATATGGTCCCTGAGTAGCAAAGGGGCTTTGGACCTTGTGTCGTGTTTTGAAGCAAAACTCTTTTAATTCGCCTTCAAATGTGACTTTTCAGATGCAAGGCAGGACCCCAGATTATGTGTTTTATGCCTTTTGTTTTCTTTCTCCCTCCCCCCCCCTCTTCTTTCTCTCGCTCTGTCTCTCTCATTAAAATGACAGGACCTGTTTCCATGGGAACAGAGGGTCAGCTTTGCCAAGAGCATCGCGTCTGGCATGGTGAGTTGGTTTCCTGTCCAATTAGACTCCCTTCAAATTTGTTTTGGAGTTGCTTATAGGACTATACCATTCTGTGTGATCAAACCACCGTAAACATCCGTCATGGTTTTGCTGAAACATCCGTTACCAATCTCAGTTATTGTACAGTTTCTGCCGGAGAGAATCGTTTAGCGTGCGCGCGCCTGCCATGAATGTAAACAATGCCAAGATAGCACTTTCGTCTTTTGGAAGCATTGTACTCCGTCAGGAAGGGGTTTGTGGTGTCGCCAACAGCGAATCGCCATACGGGTACTTTACAAATGTCTTAACACAAAGACAAAAGTACGATATTGCCAATGTTTACAATTGTAGCTGGCGCATTCACACAAATTCTCTCAGGCCAAATCAGAACATCAAAGAGATTATGAATATTGGTAACGGTTGTTTTAGAGAAGTCAGGAGAGGCGGTTATGTCGATATGATCCCGTCGATGTCCTCCCAACGTGTGTTGTTGCTGTTGTTTCTTGTCGCCATCAAACCCTCCGCATGAAGCTACCATGTATTCAATCACTCAATTACAGACATGCCAAAGGATCACCGCGCATTCGGTATGTGATGTTTGTTATCCTTTGTTGTTGTGCTTAGGCCTACCTTCATTCCATGAGCATCATCCACCGCGACCTGAACTCTCACAACTGCCTGGTTAAACTGGTAGGGCACAAACTACTTCGGACCAACACTCCTATCAACACATGTTAATGTGCATGTCTATTTAATGTATTTTTGTCTTAAATGGCACTGCTTCTGCAGCGCTCTCACTTTTAAATCTGTCTTAAATCTGTATACTTGTTTGCATGTGACAAATAAACCTTCTTGAAACTTGAATGACAATTGTAGTTAAAAAAACACTTATTTCCTTGTTGTCGCAGTGTTTCCCTTTTTGAATCGTTGTTTATTCATGGGTGCTTCTTCCCACTCCCTGCTCCGAAAGGACAACACGGTGGTGGTGGCCGACTTTGGGCTGTCCCGGCTCGTTGTGGAGGAGAAGGTCAAGCCCGTCGAAAAGCCCACCTCAAAAAAGAGAGTGTTCAGGCGCATCGACCGCAAGAAGCGCTACACGGTGGTGGGGAACCCCTACTGGATGGCCCCGGAGATGCTCAACGGTGAGCGTCAGAGCAAACTCTGCAGACCCTGAGGCGCCATGCTTCATCCCGTCTGTGATTTCAATAATGTGATGGCTATTGTATTTTGTACGTCCCGGCCCTTAAAAATAGTACTTTTTGCATTGTGTAGCGTCTTATCCTAGCTATCTTTGTTGCATACGGTGAATGGGTTAACCTAGCAGTTGTAAGTTCTTTGCACTTATTTCTATGACTGTCTTTACTGTACCAACGGTGATATATAGTGTTGTTATTCTTTCTCCGGACAAATCGACTTATTGTAAGTCGCTTTTGATGAAAGCGTCGGCTAAATGCCCTTCATGTAAATCTATAAATGTGATGACAATTGTTTCACGTTCTCCCTTTTCTTTGACTCTAATCTCCAGGGAAACGCTACGACGAGAAGGTGGATATCTTCTCCTTCGGGATCGTGCTTTGCGAGGTAATGGCTGGTCCTAAATTCTAACACGCTTAATGCTCCATTCTAGTCGGATGTCTCAAGACGCCCAAACTGCGGTCCAGGTGGATTAACTTTTTGTCTTGTTTGCTCCTGTTTTTTTGCTTCCTCTCCAGATCATTGGACAGGTCTACGCCGACCCCGAATGCCTGCCCAGGACTAATGACTTTGGTCTGAATGTGGAGAAGTTCTGGGAGAAATTCCTTCCTGAAGACTGCCCGCCTGGTTTCTTCCCTCTGGCGGTGGCCTGTTGTAACCTGCTACCAGACAACCGGTAGGTGGACCTGGCCATCGATCAGTCAAACTCTGTTTATATGGCGCTTTCAGTGTGGCACAAGTGTTTAAAAGAATAATAAAACAATGCTATTCACAGAGATACATTTGAGAGGTAGATTTAAACGAAAAAGCTTATACACGACTTGATTACATTTGTTAATTAGGTTGATGTAAAATGTTTTAAAACTAAGCTTTTTAATCAATAATGGCAATGGGTTTCTGCTTAAAATTGACCTAAACAACCCCAAATTAACCCAAATGATAAGTTCTTTGAGCTTTCTTGACAGTTAGTGGTTTGTATGTAAGTAGTAGGTGTTTGTCTTCTGTGAAGCTTTAACTGAGGGGACACGTGTTGTAGAAGGGAACAGACTGTATCGCCGCCCAGCGTTCACCCTGTGTGACCTGGCAGCTCTCTGCTCGGTGCTGCCCCAGGAACCAACAGGAGATAGCATCACAGTTTCACCCTTCAGATTCCTATGACATGATTGATTCCCTGTGTTGTAGACTTTGCTTCCGTTATTTTAACCTCAGGCGTTCTCTCTTTTTCTATTTCTCTCTCGTTTTCCCTCTCTTTCTCTGGCTTTCTTTTTCTGTATTTAATTATTCATTGTTTTTTTTTCTTGCTCAGACCCCCGTTCCAGAAGCTGGAGGACTTCTTCAAGGCCATGGCCCTCAACCAGGAGCTTGGCATCCCGCTGCCTGCTGAACTAGAGGAGCTCCACCAGAGTCTGTGTCGAGATCAGGGGCCCAAGGACGGCGCTCCAGTCACCGGTCAATCCGTGGGCTCGGGTCAGGCCTTGGCCCCGGGCGCGGATAGTACCGTGGCCCCTTCAACGGGTCCGACCGTGGCCCTGTGCACCGATCAGACCGTGGACCCCGCAGCCTCGCCCCAGAGCTCCACGATGACGGGTGACGACAGCCCATAACAGACGATGGCCAATCAAAGTGGAGTTTGTTTAGTCAATGAACAACGGTGGACTTCTGTCTTTTCCGTGGCCAATGAGGAAAACTGGATCGGCGCATGTAGCCATAGCCAGCTTCCTAAACGGACCGCCCCCTGACTACAAACAAAGTAGTAGTACCCAACCTTACAGCCAGCTATCGACAACGCCACTAGGACCTTACTACAATCTCACAGCAACCTAACTTCAAAGTTACAGAAACCTTAGTGACTTCTAAGAGCACACTTACTGCAACCTTACTACAACCTTTCAGCAATTTTACTGCAACCTACCTACAACTTTTCATCAGCGTTACTGGAACCTTACTACAGTCTTCACAAACCATTATAGCCACCTGTCTACAACTTTACCACAACCTTATTTTACTAAAACCTTATGGAATCATTCCAACGATCATACTACAACCTTACAGCAACATTCCTGCAACCTTCCCATAATCCTGTCTGCATCCTGACTAGAACCTGATTACGATCTTACTATGCGCCCTGACGGCTACCTTGACAATACGATTAACCGCCCTCCTGCCTACAATCCTGAGCCAAACATAACTTTATTTGGCTTGTGTTCCATGTCTCAATCATGTACCGACACTTGACCAGTTCTGTCCAAAGACCAACGAGGAATCTTCTAATAGGGTGTAATAGTGTCTACTATGTGAGGAATGCAGGTGAGTATTCGCCCAGCAGAGAAACCCCAACATGCATTAGAAATATCTAGTCGATTGGAAGGTCAGAGAAAGAGCTGAAGGCGGGGCTTATAAAGGAATTTTGTTTACCGACGAGACGATTGGTGAACCAAAGTAACATTGGTTGAAAAATAGTGTCATGGAAATTTGCATTGGTGGCTTTGTTTTTCACCTTGAAGTGTAATATAATGACCAACAGTTCGATTTTACGATGAGTACAGTGTTGTAGGAAATCTTCTTCTGAATTTTTAAGGAAATGTTTTAATGAGCCTTATTGTTGAATTAGTTTTTTTTCTACATTCAACAAAGTTTTTACCAGATATTCACTGTTCTTAGGAGCCTTTAGATCAAAGCAGATTTTGCCACTAAAGTTAACAGTTTATGTATATACTTTGTTAAATGAATGCATTTTCTTCTTACCAATGTTTTCATGAAAAACAGGGTGGTTGGTTTTTATAAAGGACTTATTTAAGTTGTGGTAGGAAAACTTGCTGCTGATCATTTGAGAGTTCTTGCTTAACTGTGTTCTCCAAGACGCTGTACAACTTACTAAAGAGATAACGTGTACAAACTGGATTTATACCTTTTTTCGTGTAAAGAAATGTATAGAGATGTGTGTATATACATATATATATCTATATATATATATATGGTTCTAATTTTAAGGATTTTTTTTAATGGGACTAATGGATTTGTAGATTTCGAGACAATTTTGTAATTATTTTTGCTAGCATCTTAAGGTACGGACTTGCCAGATTCAACCACTTCTATCACTGTACTGATTCTGTAATAAACCTTTTTGAATTAAGGGTTGGCCTTGTGTTTTGGCTGCTAAAAACACATGCACATTATAATATTAAGTGAATTGAAATGAACAGTCAATGTGTGAGAGAAGCTACCTCCAGGGTTAGCGAGCTGCACATCCCTTGAAGGAAATTACAAAATTATTACTAAGTAGGATTTGATGAGCGGGAAACCAGTAGAGGCTGCAGGAGACATACAGTGACAACAGCCCGTGGCACTGCCGGAAGAGAACTCCGTGCCTTGATGGACCCATCAACAGCTCCCTGAACAGAGACCCAGCAGTGACGGCAGGCCAGGGCTGGCAATTACTTTGTCCTACTGGTCCAGAGACCAAGAGGCCATTCAGTCAAACGGAATCGTCAAAATGTTTTGAAAAACAATGCCCGGTTTATAGATCACCGTCTTCCTGTGTTTCTTAAAAATACAGGAAACAAAAAATACTGGAAAAGAAAAATAAGTACAACATATTTAAAAACGTACTTCAACTTGTATACCCCAGAAGATCAGTACACTGATCATCTGATCACCACTGACCAGAAGATCAGTACACTGATCATCTGGGGCATGCTGAAAGCCGAAGACATTGTGTAGAAATATAAATATCACACTAGAGGAAGAACCAGTAAGCTATTAAACCCTTAGGTGTCAACTGGAAATTGTAAGGGAGGGGCTCCGCTTGCATCCGGAAAATGGTCAGTAACGGTCATTGCGGTATGCCGTTAATCGACAACGTCCAATATGTTTCAAGCTTCGGGGAAGACCAGAACATATGCAAGAGTGTCCATATTAGACTTCCATTTTAGGTGTTCGTGTTAGATATTCAGGGTAGGTGTCCATAGTACACGTGCCTGTTAGATGTTCAGGATCCATTTAGATGTTCAGGATCTTGTTGTTAGGAGGCATCCATGTAAATAAATCAGGTTATGGGTCGACTTTAGAAGTCCCAGATACCTAAATGTCAGCTTTGGCATCCATGTTTCATGTTCTGTTTCAGTGTCCCATGTTAGCTGTAAGTGGTGTGTTTCTCTGCTCTTGCAGGTTAAGAGCCGGCGAAGCCAAGACCACCTCTTTTTTTTCACCTCCACAGTCTGCAGACCTTCGTATGTAGGCCATCACAGGAACCTTTCTGACTGTAAAGGACACCGGACTCGTGGCCTGTGTGATAGGCTGTTACACTAGTTACTAAGATGACTGACCTTAGGGGAGGTGGGCAACGTTGTGTCTTCCCCGTCGAGACACTCCACTGCTCCCCTGATGTCATCAGGAAAGCTCAGCAAGGTCTTTGGGCCTTCAAGGACCTCTGTGGATAACATAGGAGGCCAGCAGGGCGTTCTGGCGTCAACAAAGCGGTTCTGAATGTGTCAAGACAACCAGTGAGCAGACATTGAACATTCACAACAAAAATGATGGTCTTCTCCTTTTATATACCTACCAGGGCACTACCAGGGCAGATAGTAGGCTTATCTTAAAACCTTTCTTTGTGTCTAGGACACCACCTCATGGCCTGTTTGAATAGCTGCTCCACTAAGATGACCTTACGGGGAGCCAAGAGCTGTTTGCATTCCCTGTGAACACACTCCTCTGCTTCATTGATGTCGTCAGGAAAGCTCACAGAGGTCTTCGGGTAATCAAGGCGATCAGGGAGCAGGCCAGCAGGGTGTTCTGGGGGTACTTCATAAGCCCGTCCCTGGAAAGTCGCACACCAGGAAAGGCCTCTTTCGGCCTCTCCTGAAGGACCGAGCAAAGCTCCATTCCCAGTTTGTCCTGAATGACCTGACCTTTAATTCCTCTATATATACATATCATTACGATATTTCCTTTGCACACAAATATTCCCTGCATTTGACCAAATGCCCCTTTTTACTTGAAAACAGGATCACGCATTACATCATAATGTTGAATGTACTTTTTATATTACTTTCTTTGCAAAGTGTGCAAACTTCCCCTTGGGGACATTCTTTAAATTAGAAAAGCTGTGCATGTTAACAATGCTTGGATGTGATAGAGAGGGAGCTGTTGTACTTCTTCACCGTTTCTTTCCTGTTGAAACAAATGTAATTCCTTGTTTGGATTTATAACTAAACCCAAAGCAGACCTCCTGCTCGGGGTCCTTCAGGCGAAAAAAAAAAGGGTAAGGGAAGATTGAGAGGAAATTCCACAAACCGACCAGAAAAGACAGAGGGGATCAGCATTGGGCAGAGAAAGGTAATCAGGAACTTCACTTTGTAAAGATTTTCATGATTCGTAGCTATAAAACTAACCCTGATTGCTTGTTTTATGGCCAGCGGGTTGAAACAGCCTGTTTGTGCTGAACACTGGATTTACAGATAGCTGCTGGAAAGTTGAGATATTAAATATATTTGTATTTTATTTCTGTTTTTAACAGAAGTATTAACTACTGCTCCACTTATTAAATAACAGAGTATGTAAATAAATTAGCTGCAATGCATTGGAATTGTTTTAAATTGACTGAAGAACACTAAGAGTCACTAAGTAATATGTAATGGAACATCTTATTCAACCATAGAGACCCGGTAAGGATCTGTGGGCTGCAGAAGACGGTTGGCCTGCTGCCTGTCCCCCCTCACCCTGACCCAGGGGAAGGCAGAGCGGAGGAGGCGGTGGGTCGGTGGGTCTCCATGGTGAACCGCCACACAGGAGAGCGGAACAACCTGGAGAGCACCACACTAGTAGACACCTGTTTAGACTGTGGTAGACACAAGTCAACCTGGGGTTTCAGGAGCTTTTTCAGTGCTCCTCCAGCTGCTTTGATCTGAACATGAACCTTCCTGTGAACCACCACCGCTACCTGGCTCTAACTCAATGCCCCCTGCTATATCTCAGTGTTTGATGACTGTATGGATAGATACTGTGTGGGACAGCACTGGTGTCCATGGGGGACAACTTGAGCAACTTGAGATACCTGAGTCAGAAGCTGAGAGATGACTGCTCTAAGGGAGAAGCCAGAACCCACCTGAGGAGCTGAGGAGGTAAAGTTACTAACAAATATGTATACCCTCACTGGGTCTTGGAGAGGGTGGTGAGTCAGCAACGCAATGCATGAAAACCAGCAGCCAGTTGTGAAATCACAGCAGAGACTTGTGTCAGTGGGCTGGTGGGGGGAGTGTTAATTAAGTAATTACTGCCATTCAATTGGTAAGAGATTGGTTATTGACCTGCGCCTAAAATGTTCCACTGTTACTATGTCGACAATGATGCACAACACAAACCTGCAATCTTTTAGGGGAAAGAATGTAAAAGTATTATATTGAATTGGTTAGAAATTGTATCATTAATACTGACAAATGTTGGAAGCAATGATATGTTTGTTTCCTTTTTAGAGTTGAATGATTAGCAATTTTAAAATTGTATTTAATTTTGTCTTTTTCTTTGTCATGTTGACCTAGCATGAACATATATGGATGATACATTTGCCATTTCTTGATTGAGGTTCATGTTTATTTTACAGTTTAGTTTGACATAATTCTCTCAGACTCTGACAGTATCTCAAAATATAATACTCAATACTATGTAGCCACTTGGAAATGCATGCTTCTCCATGTGACATCATTGCTAGGAATCTCATTTCTGTAATCATTAACTGGTACCATAATGAATTATGTTGTATAACACAAAATATAAGTAGGCCTATCATCCGACTTGTTTAAAATACCTTTTTTTATAAATTAATTCTGCACTTTTTAACAAATTAATAAATAAAAATAATAATAATAATAATAATAATACTGATCCCATTGTTGGATTGAGCTGACACTCAGTTTGTAATCATTTCTGAAAATAAAACATAACTCTAGCTACAACTCTAGAGATTGCTAATGGGAAAACGTACAGAGAACGGGTTTAACATTAAAGTGGTGATCAAAAGGGCCATCTAAATTTCGGGAACAGAGGTGATTGCATTTAACACTACAGGCCAACCTTGGAAAAGCCCATTTGTGGCAATGTTAATCAGATAAGTTGGTGTGAAATGAGTTGGCCAATTACACCATGAACTGAATCAAAACACTTTTTGACTTAGTATTTCAAGTAAAAAATATATATTAAAACAATTGTGGCAACCTATTCACGCAGGAAAATGTCAATTTTTCAATACAGATTGACGTGAATGAATGGTACATTTAGTGGTACTTAAGCAATGCTGAATCTGTGCTTCGAAATGACAAGAAATAAAAGAGGCAGACTGCAGGCTGCAGCTAAGCCAAAATGGGGTCAGTTTGGTGATCAGTGATTTTTATTGGTCAAGATAATGTCAAAATCAGAAAAAGTAACGGCTGTTTTATATTATGTCATGTACAACCACTTATTGTTAGAGAAATGTGTTAGGAAATTGCAAAAGTCAAATAGACTGTAAAGTCGTAAATGAAACTTTTTGCTGTGCTTCCATTAAGGCAAGATGAATACCCACAAATTTGATTCAGGTCCTACAGATTAATCCATCCACATAAGTCACAGAGTTGGCATGTTGCTCCATTTGAAAACGGAGCCCTCTCCCCCCATCTTTGGTCACTGTTTCCCAGAACGTGATGATCACCTGGCCTGGGACCAAGAGAGGCTCCAGGAATTGAACAGTAAGGTTGATGGGAGGTCTTATAGCATCTACCCCTGTCAAAAAGAAAGGGAGGGGAATAAGATCATGAAATATGCTCCTCACAGCATTAAGAAGGTCATAACCCATAGTATATAGCATTTTAAGAAGGGTACTTAAAGAAAGAAAATATGCATAGCCTAATCATGCCACTCTGTCAGTAAGTCAGTATGTGCTTCGAATGTCTTCACGAATCATTCCAATGGGACACGGCATTCATCACTGTACCTTTGTGCTTCTCCATCTCCGCCAGGCAGACAGACAGCATCCACAAGCTGGGGGAGCTCCTGTCCCTGCAGCCAAGAAGCCTTGCCGGGAGGGACAGGAGGGGACTAGGGGAGTAGTCAGAGAAGGACCAAGCGAAGCAAAGCCCAGTACTCCATGGGACCCTCATTGCTACTCTCTTCAAAAGGGCTACATCAGGCAAATCTGGCAAAAGAGAACAAAAACATGGAAGTATGACATGGAAGTAAGACTGCTTTACTGTGATTTGGCATTGATGTTAACCCCCCCCGTCTCCTCCTGTGTGTGCGTCCAAAGGCAAGACAGAAAGATGAGGGTACCCCTTTAAAACTAAAATCAATACTAAACTCACATTAAATCACCATTGTTATTGATTGAAGCTGAGAATTTATTGTTTTCCTGTTGTAGCCCCAACCGTACCTTTTTTATGATCTGTGGGCAGACTTTGGAGCGTCTTGTAAAACTTTTCCCTGGAGAGCAGCGTCAGGGTGCTCTCCCACACCAGCTGACCGCAGCGGGACGTGGCTGACATAAAGACGTCCACCTCTGCTCCGCTTCTGACCGTCCGGTACTCCAGGACCCGGGCGTGCAGTGTGAACCGGCCCTTAGTCAACTCATCAATGGGCTGCAGAGTTCTCAGGGTCTGCCGCACACGCACCAGACCTGGTCCAGGAAAAAAAGGGAAAACTATTGAGGGATTTGGCAGAGGCTTTCACCCATACCAACTTATTGCTCAATATATTTGTCACTAATAAAAGGGTAGGGGTTAGGCATCTTGCTCAGGGATGCCAACAGGTAGACTGCAGCCATTGGAGTTAGAACCAAGATTCTTTCGTCTGGAACTCATACCGTCCAATCACTAGACAATCGTTCCCATCCAAATATTGTCCTTATCTTTACCCCTTTCAACACAATCCCATTCAATAGGAAAGCCTACATTTTCCAGGTGGCGTCTAACATTAAGTAAAAATAAATAAAAAGTTGTAACGTAACCTAACCACTGGCAGTTATAGTTAAACAAGAACACATGAAAGCGATTCCGACCAGTAGGCTATCTGCACCTGCTGGGTTCAAGGCGAAGTGGGATGAGGTCAGCACCATCAACAGCAGCCTGAGACAGAGGACCTCTGGGAAACACAGAGGAACGTCTCTGTATTCGCTGTCTGGGTAGTCCCAACCGTAACCTGCTGCAGCACAGAACTTCCTCAACAGTTGGTTTTCAAGCCTTGGAAGAAATACTGCTGTTATATTCTGCATTTCGGTTAAGCAAAATTCAGTGAGTTGTAGTTCATGGATATTATTGGCTTACCTGCAGTTAATAAGCGTGTATGAGAGGTCGGTTTGCTTCTTGTTTATTATAGACCCCCGAGTTACTAAAAGAGCTTTGAGCAAATATCGTGCAAAAAGGTATCCGAGTCCTGGCAGACGGTCCTCGTAGTTTACAACGGTTGATTTCAGGGCTTTATGAGAGCGATACACATGAGCATAAAATACATAAATTGCACTCAAAGAGAAAGAGGCGACCACGAAACTCTGTGTATTTCCCATCGTGATGCTGTGCTGAAGGGATTGAGTTTAAAAATCAATGTCCGATCGCAGCCACATATGGGCCATGGTGACGTAGTCTACTGTATATACGCACAACGCAATACTATGCTTATCCATCTCCATGACTTATGACCCCGATATGCCTACACCTAGGGACGCTTGTATACTTCCAGAAATCAAAACCACAGGTCATCATATCACAACATAATTCACACAGGAAGTACGGAGTGCGGTAAGCGACAACCAGAATGCGCATGTGAATTTCAAAAAGTTTAATTGTAAAAACATTGCATTGATCAAACAAACAGCTACAAAAAGTACAACTAATTGAAGTGATGCTGCATTATTTGTCAGTAGTCCGTGGCCGCATTGACATTACAACAGAAGCGATATTGAACACAAAATGGCATTCATAAGCGTTGCGCTGCATTAAAACCAAGGCATGATTCGGGCGGTGCTCCATGTCGTGGCTTGCTGTCGGGACATGCTGCTGATCGCGGGTTCTGGCAACGGCGAGTGGGTCTGTTCGTAATGTGGAGACGGGTTCCTGATGCCACAAAGAAGTCATCCTTACCCGAACAGCAGCAGTAGCACAATGCAAACCGAATTCACTGCTATCAACGGCACTGTAAGAGACAGGAGAAGGCCAGGACACGTTAATACAGTGGTTCTTAGGGTCATGGGTGGGGTGTGTCTGCTGTTTGTGTTTGTAACTAAAACCCACCTCTCATCACTGTTCTTACGGATCGAATGAGGGTCATCACCTGCACCTTGACACCTGGTTCATCCCCAAACCCTCCGACGCTTTGGTCCACCCCCCAGCCAACTACAAGAGGACATATATTAATTGAATTGCATAAACTGATTTGAAGGCACGAGTTTGTCAAATGTGATCATAACTCTTAGATCATTTTGGCTAACCATGGATTAGCTGCACGCTAAATGAAGACCGGTTAAAATCACATAACGCACACAGAAGCGCTTCCCAATAAAACACAAAGCACTTACTTTTACTAAGAAACCTCTCTTCGTGTAACACGGCGACTGCATTCACACACAAGATCGCTGCTTGGATGAGAGAGTATAAAGTAAAGGCCATGTTGTTGCTGCAGTTGGACCTGGATTCTTACAACGTTTACAAGTTTGACGTAGCCTACGGTGGCCGTAAGGATCACATGGTACGCGATCGGAAAAGGTACATAAAAAAGTACAACCATCATAGTAAGCCTTAGTTTATTTGTGTTATTTACTCGTGAAAAAACCTAATGGAAAAGGTGGTTATGTGTTTAAAGCATTTATCCGGTCATATTGGACTCATAACAGTGAGCATTAATG
This sequence comes from Gadus chalcogrammus, assembly GCF_026213295.1. NCBI lineage: Eukaryota > Metazoa > Chordata > Actinopteri > Gadiformes > Gadidae > Gadus > Gadus chalcogrammus. Next base: position 7,543,147 of record NC_079417.1, read on the forward strand.
GCCTAACCCACCCTTATTAGTCCTCGTAAATGGTTTATCAAAAGTTGTTGCAAATCCACTATTCAATAATTAAACTAATTTAACTAATAAAATTCAATAATTAAACAACTCGATACTAGAGTTGATGGGAATATCCAGTCGGGGGGGGGAAGGAGACCCAGATTACACACGTGACAATTTAGTAGCCAATATCACACAACCTTTATTTGAAAAAGCACACATCATGAGAATAAAAATCTTTATTAGTGTTTGATGAAGTCTGCATAATATGCCACACGCCTGAGAAGCTTATGGTCAGAAAAAGAAACTGCTCTATCAATATCGCCCTCTACTGGTAAAACAACCGCGACATCTACTGTACTGTGCTTTGCAAAAAAAAAAAAAAGGAAGAAAAAATATTACTGTTAAATACACACATATTGTACTACTGTTATGTATATGTACTTCTGGTCCACGTCAGAATTGTAATGTATTTTTTTTCACATTCATATGTTATAGGCCAAAGATAATAACAATGTAACACTGGACCCTTTAACACATGGATCAGCTCCCCAAATCCAAACTCACTAGGTGCACTTAAAGTACAATCACTAGTGCCGTAAAGTAAACACATTTACATCAAAAAAAAAAGGAGAGGGTGGGGAGAAAAATGTTTAAAAAAGCTTGCAACAGCCACATAATGTCAAGAATGGCAGACTGCAAGCTCATTAGGTTTTGTACAGAGTATATTTTATAGACAGGAACGAATACAATACACACATTAAACACAGAACATCCCAGTGTGTAGGCTCATTCGATCTTCCTTTCCGATGTTAAAAAAAAAAGAACGAAAAATAAAAGGAATACTGCCATGTTTATAAAACATTTTGAAATTCAATTATAACTGGTTAACCTTTAGCTGCCAAGATATGCACTTAAAGGTCACAAAAAGGTTTTTTGACAAATGTGAAGGAGATGAACGGCTAGAACAATTTTTTTTTTCTTTTTTTTTTTACAACATGCCTCCGGAAAACGTTCACGGTTGCAGGAACGCCTTTTCGGTTGCTTCATGTACTTTAAATGCACCAGACTTCTTTGGATACAGTAATAGGTAAAAATAAGAAAAAAGAAATAAACGATAGACAGGCTACATCATCGTGTGTCGTTCTCACACCAGGACAACAGACTTCTGTTGGAAACGGATCCCAACGGAAGAGCTCCGGGGGGGGGGGGGGGTGGGGGGGCAACGAGGAATGATCCAAGCTCTCTAATGTGACTTTTAAAAACAGCTGTGGTCTTGAAAATATTACTTTAAGAAAAAGAGTGAATGACAGAAAATCTTAAGTATATTTATATATAAAAATACATGAGAATACAAAAAAGTAGCAAAAGAAAGGGGATATATTCTAAAACAATACAGGATGAAATCAACCGATACCTTCAATTTCTCCCGGTGAGAGACCTTTAATTTATTTAATGCTTCACCTAACAGAGCCCCAAGACTCCCAGTGTCATGTCAAATAAAGAAAGAAATAAGAAATAAACTTAAAAAAGCTTTGCCTGACGGCTGATATTCTCTGGTCCCTGCCCAGTGCACCTGGCAAAACCTGGACCGCAACTCAATAGCTTCATGTCAGATTGGGATTTTGTACGGGAAGGGGAGGTGGGGGCGCATTTACAATAAAGTAGGGGACTTGTTAGGGTGCCATATAATGACAAATATTTAAACTACAGCCAGACTGAGTTTGTTTGGGGGTTTTCATTTTCTTTGTGGGCCAACATTCCTATTCGTCCATTAAAGAGGCGTGTCATACAACGACACAACACGAGTTAAAAAGAATAATGAGGAGAGTGAAGTCAAATCAGCAATCTAATTTCATAAACACAGTATGGTCGTTTCCCCCTCAGGGGAAAACCACCACCTAAAAGGTCATCGTTTTTTCTTCGCCAAGCCAACAACCCCCCCCCCCCCCCCTCATCCCCCATCCCTTAACTTAAGATGGGGCCACGATTCCCAGAGTAAGGTAGACTTAGGTCCAGAACCATGGCTGGGGCGGGCCGGACCATAATTCATGTACGTTTTCATGCTTGTGTTCCTCGTACAAGCGTTCTCCAATACTGAGAAACTATTCACAGATATTTTTGGTATTTGCCCCCCCGCTTCCTGGACTAAAACCAATATACATCTCATTTGTACCACAAATAGATCTAAAATTAAGGATTTGGGGAAAAGCAATTTAACAAGGTGCATGACTTCCATGGGTAACAAAGTGCCAAATTCGATGCTGAAGTCTGTATGTGTGATTCATGTGTGTGAGCGCAAGTGTGTTTAAGTGTCTGTGTGTGTGTCAAGTTTAAAAAGGGCGGTGGAGCTGGGCCACAAATACTATGACAATTTAAACATAAATTCATTCTGTGGGATTTTTTAAGTTTAGTTTCTTCCCCATGATAGGAATTCGCAAGTTTAGAATTTCATGAACTTTGTTATTGGCTGACATTTTGGGTGGTTCTGGAGCTGCTTAGGACATACTGGAGCAGCGCACAGAGGGTGAGCCCATCTGGGTCAGAACCTTGTCTAACCACTGCAGGGGTCCGTTCAAGTGCAGCTCGATCCAGCAAGGAGTGCTTGTAACCGTCTGTCGCCTAAAACACAAAAACACAGTTTTCCTTTAATCTTTTTGAAAGGCTTGCGTGTCTGAAAAGCTGTTTTGTCTGTACAAAACATGGCTTTAGCCTATTTGTTATGATTCACAGGTAAAAGGCAAGCACCTTTTAACCAAACAAAAACAACAATACTAACCGATATAGGGTTACACATACATTTGATGATGGAAACCTATTTAAGGATCAACTAAAAATTGCCAACGTTTTACAGATGGTGTGTGAGGTAAAGGCAAGGTTACCCTTATACCCAGTAGAACCAGTAAGCATCCATGACCAAGATATCCAACCTCTTCCCGCCAAGTCATGATATGTACCAATAAAAAAAAAAGGTGGCTCTGGAAAAAAGTTTCAGCTAAATGACTAAATTATGAACAGCCTTCGTCAGGGCTCACCTGTACTCTGCTCCCCAGCCTTTGACGAAGCTCATGCGTATGGTACACATCCTGGTGAGCTGGTAGACGGCCTCGAAGCCCTGGTTGACCGACTGGGCCAGCAGGGCCGCAAACTCCTGGTTGTTAAAGATCTTCAGGTTGCAGCCTAAACACGGTGGGGAGGGGGAGAGGGAGAGGCGCGAGTCAGACGGGACTGAGGAAGTCTCTGGTAGGACACGCACGAGAAAGTTGTTGTGCTGCTGTGACTGTCCTGTTGCACAATTTGGGGCCCTGGAGAAGAGTTTATGCAACACACACACACACACACACACGTGCTCTGACAGCACTCATGTGGCACAATGTGGCAACAGGAAGTTCTTCTGAGGAAGTGCGCATGAAACATGACCTTAAAAACACATCTGGCACGTGTAATGGTAATTATCGAAATGAATGAATGAATATACATTGCCGTATTAATAGGGGCTTAAAACTCTGGTTTCATCACGATACGATATTACAATACGATATATGCCGAAATCAAACGTCAGCCAGGATACGACTCGATTTGATTCAGGGGCATGCGATCGATATTTGACGATATCATCTGCCTATTTAACACAACCTCTTACATTCAAATCAACTCACAATTTTCTTCTTTTGCACTTCCGGATATTCAAAACAAAACAATCCATTTTTATTACAAGGAATAAAGTGCCACATTGCATTTAAGTGCAAAGGTCTTTTTAGGGCTTAACTTAAAGAGCCTTTAATGATCTTTCATGTTAAACAAAGACCATTCCCAACCTATCTGTGGATAGTGTTCACTTAAAAACAAAAACATCCCTTGGAATCATCTTGGCTGTTAGGATTAGCCGTCCGATTTTCCCGCAAAATTGAGCTACTTTTAACCATTAATGTGTGATGCAGTATATGAAATGTCAAACACACCGTGGCGTTATACCAAGCGTCTGAAAAGCTTGACCCTCTCTCGGACGTGCCTAATACAGCCACTGAAGAGTAGCATGCAAAATATCCTTTGAATGATTGAATTCAGTTCATGGCCATCACCGCTAGTTGCTACTACATTTTACACACTGAAACTTTAAGCCGTTCACTGCAGCTGCAGGGTGCTGTTGAATACTAGGGTGCTTATATTTCATATGAAAGCTCAAGACCTTTGGGTCCACCAGAACCTACCAGGAGGTATTTTGCACACGGTGGCCGGGTGCCATCCGTACCGCTGATTGCAGTTTGGACTCTGGACAAAGATGGCGCTGTCGCTCAGGCACTCCGCAAATACCTCCCCACCGATGTAGTACAGTCTTACTCCTCTTCCTGTGAGCGAGAAACCAAACAGATAAAAAATGATTGAGCTTTGCTAGTTGGTTTGTGTTTTTAGTTTGTGACGCTATCCCTTTCAATTTGGCCAAAAAAATAAACAATGTTCCCATAATGCACCGTTCCCGGCATCCATACCTATGTGCCTGCGGGTCATTTCCACAGTGGCGTTCCTGTTGACGTTGGATAGCAGGCCCAGGCAGAAGCGCTCAGAGTTTGAGGGGTCCGTGAAGCCGTCCACCGTCAGAGAGGGCTGGGAGGCGTGGAAGGTCTCGCCAACGCGCTGGTTCAGCTCGTAGTAGGCTATCGAGCACCAGAACGCCGGCTCACTGTAGGTCACCGGCTGCAGGTCTGTGTAGGGGGATAGAGATTGGATCAGGGCTGGCTCATTTACTTTGTAACAGACCATGTTTTACTCAGATTGTTCTTAGCCTCATAAGTAAGTGTACAGTAAGTCAATCCGGATGAAAACTCATGCTAAATGACTTAATGCTATGGGAAGATCAACTCCCAGACGAAAGGTACTTTGTTACCTAATCCCTAGAGCCTACTTGTTTCCATCCTTGAGCAAGATACCCATCATTTGCTCACGAATGACATGCATCTGAAACCACTCAACGTTGGATAGTATAAAAAAAGTGGAAATTGTTAAATAGTAACGTTTGAACTCACGGCAAGGCACATTTATTTGGATCTCAGAAATGGTTTTACAACACCATCATTAAATGGAAATGACATGGCCACAATAGCATCTTAATGCATCCCATACAAGACTGTAATTGAGGGTTAGGTAAAGAGGGCTAACCCAAACTCTAACCCCTTGGAACAGATCCAAATTAAATGCACTTATTTTGCCATGGTAGGGCTGTGGTAGCAGTAGGGCTGAGTGACTAATCAAATTCGATTTTATTGTAAAAATGATCACAGTATAACACAGTATAACTAATATAAATCGAGTTAGATTTTATTTTTTTCATTAAATGATTTAAAGAAAGTACAGCTGGATACATGCACATTATTTTATTTGACCATTTCGTGTACTTTAAGGCGAAATTTCAAAGATCTCAGTTTTTTGGGAGAGACATGCTGAATCATCATGTTTTCAAACTCAAAAGTAATTGTTTGAATAATCGTGATTATGATTTTTTCCATAATCGAGCAGCCCTAGGTAGCAGACAGCCTCCGACCATCTGGCATCACTGGGGGCCGAGGATTTCATCCATCTTAATGGATGCCATTTGGTGGACCTTATCCACAGCACCACAATGCCATGAGTGCATACATTTTGGGCCTGGGTGGTACAGGTGGCCACCTAACCGGTAATAGTGAATGACATGTTCCACCAGTTGAACCAATGCCGGACCACTGTCTGTGGTGGGGAGTAGAGCTGGCCTGAACACATGATGTTCAGGCTTTGAAAGATTGTCAGGTTTTCCAGAAAGTTTCATGAGACACAGTACGGTACTTCAATTGGATGAGAGTAAGCCTACTTTTCATTATCACCAAGCAGGTGTAGTGTTGGTGATGGATCACCATCCAATCATGAATCACTTTTACTTCTCTATTCACGATTATTAAATAAACAAACTATTGAATCTTTCTGAACGAGGGATGCCCCCTGGTGCCCTTATATTTGTTTTGGTATTTTAACCCTGGGATGTCTGGTCGAAATTAGCAAATCGTTCCCCTTGCATCTCCAAATATGCACCGGCCTAACAAATGTGTTTTTTCCTGCATTCAAATCCTAAATTGTGATTTGAATACCTACCCAACACACGAATATCCGAAAAACGTAATAGTCGGGCTCGGTCCTAGTGGAGATAGAGTCAATACTTCAATACTTTTCATTCATTTAGTTTGGATTCGGTTGCTGATGTGCGAGGGCTTCCTCCGGGGCAAGGCTTACCCATGCTGTGGTTGACCGGAGACAGGGTGCTAGGGGACAGCTCTGCAGGAGAACCTGGACACACAAGACCAGAGTCAAACACTGGCATGCAACAGCGGCCCTTTAAGAAAGTCCACAATAAAAATATATAATTTTCCAAATGTAACAGAATGGCGGTTCATTCTTTTTATAATCATTATAATACTAAGATTGAGAGCCGTGGATGTTAATCAGTCCTCAAAAGCGAGCATGGTGTAGAGGTGCACAGGTTGGCCACAGCGGGGGCAGCGGTGTCGACCCTTTGGGGACAGATGAGCGATAGGCAGGCGGCACTAGTCTAGGGTACCTGTGTCCATACTTTGATTCATCTGCTGATCACTGGCCTCTCCATCCTCACTGATGTAGCCAGGCGGCGGGGTCTCTGTGGAAAGGAGTGGGAGGAAAATAGGACGTCATCGCCATTGGAGAGGTGCAACTTCATTTTGCAACTTCAAAAATCAGGAAGTGTGACTTTGCCCAGCAACGATCATGTGACTGATGCGTGATCAGAGCCGGAAGGCCGTAGTGAAGTCTATCATTTCCTATCGGAGGGTGTTATGCCCAACTCTGCTCCAAAAACAATACTGTCAGTGCAGAAGATTAAAGCTTTGATCACATTTCTTTGGGCAGCACGTATAAACAACACATTTAATTAACGCAGGCAAATGTGATGAGAAGCAGATTAACATTATTGCTTAAGAATAATCTAGCGCTTCCTTTGGACCCATTATGTGGTCTCTAAAAAGGTCATAAACAAGGACAAACATCCAGCGAAGCAATTGTATCGCTTTGCCTGACAAGCAGCAAAGACAAATTAAAGCTTTACTTGCATATGTGTAAAGAGCAAAAGTGAACCTCTTATTTGCATTACAGAACTTTGAAGCAGATGGGATCCTCATTATGAAAAGAGGAATTGTTTTGCATCATTCGAGAGGCTTAGGCTGGATATGAGAGCCGGAAGTGGCTGGGTGATGAAGTCCATCGGTCCAGTCGCCGGTCTGACCCAGTCTTACCTGGTATGTAGTTGTTTGGGGGTTCGATCCCTGCGGGGAAGTTTGTGTTCTCGGGTATGGAATGGGTGTAGTCATCCAGCGGTGGCAACTCCGTCAGGATCTCAGAATGTCTGGGCACCAGGACCGGGGGCAGAACTGGAGGGTTTGGAGAAAAGCACCGCTCAGTCAAGATGCAATGCACAACAGAGCAGGGTTCACCAACAATGTTATTGATGATAGTTAGGCATCAACTAATCAATGCACATGATAATTATCATGGGGATCGCATTACAGACATGTAATGACATTGTCAGTTTCAAATATTGCCATGATACTGATTTCACCATAAACACCTGGCGAAGACAATTCAAGCTTGGACGCCATGTTACGATGGCCATCGAGTCTCCCCTGAGGTTAGTGCTAAACCATCCAGCTTTATGTGCCAGGATGGCTGCTAGGCAGGTTTAGTGGAGACTCTCACCTGGGGTCTCCACCCGTTGGTAGTGGTAGGGGTTGATGCACACCTCATCCTTCTTGAGGTGGAAGGCGTACTCACAGGCCTCGATGGCCCGCAGCTCGTGGTGGCTGTGCAGGTCAGGCCAGCGCCACAGGCGGCAGTAGATTACATGGGGAAGCCCCTTCCTGTGAGAGACCTGCAGGCGCCCATCCAGGGATCTGATTGGACAGCAACCAGGAAATGGTGGTGAGAAAAGCGGGAAGACACACGGGAGGGAGAAGAAGGGAAAAGGAAAGGGTAGGGAGGCAGGACAAAAAGGTGGAGAGGATGGGTATGACGGGCAGATGGGGGAGGGAGGAGGGGGGGAGATGGATCGCGTTGGGGGTAGTGACGAGAACGAGAAGCAGAGATGTTCTCAATGTCTGCCACGCAACCCGCCCCTGTATACCATAAAGACAAGTTCCCCCACATCAAAGCTGTATGCAAAACCATACGAGAGGTAAGGATAGTCACCTGGTCTGGTCAGGGTAGCTGTATAGGCCTGTGGTATCCCACTGTTCTATCGTATTTGGTGGACTCAGTCCCCATATTTCAGAGCAATTGCTGTGCACAGAGAAAAAAACAACAAAACAAAAACAAAAGATGATAAACATGGGACATGGATATTTCAGAAATATCAGTATGGGAAAATGTAAACAACTAAAAAGGCCTCTTTTATTAGAGTGTAATGAAAGAAAAAGACAAACGACAATAAGAGAAGCCTTTTGACAAACGCAAGTAAAGAAAAAAAAAACAATGGAATCCACTCAAACACAATGACACTGTTGGTGAAACAAAGAAACAACACTCGTAAACAATTGTGGTATTGTACTGGACACCAAAAATAAACGTTTTTCCTCTCAACAGCAGTTTATATCTGAGACAGTGGACCTTTTCTGGTGACATTCAAACAAACACTGAAGACACAATGGGACAGAGGAGGGCGAAGAGGAAGACATTTCAGGTTTCAGACACTCAAAAACATTGAATATGTTCCAATAAATTATAAAACATGGAATGGAGAAGAAAGAGTAGTTGCTTCTGAAGGACAGGAGATGGACAGGACTGTGTTGTGCTGCATCTCGCACTGGGGCTTAGTGGGATGTCAACTACGCTTCGGAGAAGTCCCCGGGTTCTGGGTTACTTTTAATGACTAGGACCAATGTGCATGTCCACTAGTCCATTTGTCACAGAACAAAACACCATCATTACCCAATAGGATGTATAGAGTATATCAATGAAATAACTGGTGGTCTGGTGCAGCCACCAGCCAAGGCCAAAACATGCCAACATCCAGCTTTGGGCAACAACTCTCTCTATCCAGTCATCCCTCTTGCCTGTGCAATATACACTCACAACCAAGCCATACAGTTAGATAAAAGAGAAGACCAGCCATGATTTCCCTCACTGCAAGCTAGCCGGCGTATCTAAAAATACAAACACAGGAGTTTAGTGTAGTACTCAGGCGATAAGGACAAGCTCTCTGGAGACAACCCTGTGACGTGGTACTCAGCAGAGCATCAGGGAAGTGCATCAGGTGACATGCCGTTCCCAGGGAACAGGAGTCTGGGCCACCAAGGCTGGCTGGCTGATAAAGACAACATCCTCTTTCCTCCCTTGTCTTGTCTCCCCTGGCAGAGGGCTACAACCGACTACAGCGTTCAATATACACCATTCCTTGTATTTCAGGTGTTACTTAAATTAGCCAATCCAAAATTCCATATTGGAACACAACCCTGAACTCATCTGTGCTGCACCAATCAGTGCAGCACACCAGGGTTTAAAAAATACATATAAGCCCTCATTCTAGATGTGTTGTGATCTTGCAGATACACAATGCATTTGGATAACTTGCACAATGGAAGTGCTCTGTCACTACTAGTACTTCAATATGACAAGTCACAGGTCAAAAGGTCATACCTGGGGATGGTGACACACTTGGTGTTGCAGTTCTGTGTGGTGATGGCTTTCTCAAGCTCGTCCAGCTGGCCTGTCTTCTTCAACTTCTTCACCAGGCTTTTCACCGCCTTCTCACACCACTTCTCCTCCTGTCCGTTCTGCTCCCCCCCGCCTGCTCCCCCAGGGCCACTGGCGGACTTCTTCCAGCCCAGCAGCCTCTTGACCACAGGGGGGGTGAATGGCAGGATGGAGGACATCCTGGTTGGGCGAACCGAGGGTCTCCAGACAGCCTTACAACCAGTCACACACAGAGGCAGAGGGGACCTGGAGGCACAGTTTGGGCCCTTGCTCTGGTGTGGCCCCTCTACTGACCCAGGAGAGATGGGGCTATGGCCAGGGCAAACAGGATGCGGGCAGAAGATCTAGACACCTAGACAGAAAGTGTTGCATAATCAACACACATCAATAAGCACTGTGTAAAGTAAACAATACTTGACCAATACCAATGCCCCCAAAATTATCGCCACGAACTGATTTCCAAAGCATTTCAACGTTATGCAACATTTACACAGTTGACATAAATTAAATTAATATATCAAGTGGAAATACTCCTCGAAAGGGAAAAATAAAACATTTGATGAGGTGCATGGGCAGGTTGTACAAATGAAGAGAGCTTGTCATAAATAACGTTCAACATGTCGTTAGCCAGCTAAACCTGCAAACTTGTCAGCAAAACAGGGTGTGACAGAACGCGTTGCAGATCCTAGAGTGACACACACTACGGAGGGTCATTCATGCTCACTCACGCTAAAACACCGAAAGAACCAGAAGGACTCTGATGGATTGAATATAAAAAAAACGAGTCTCCTAAAATGTCCACATAGCTAACACCCACTAGCCTGCCTGCACAGCCTCCAGGCCGGCTGCTCTCTGAGGGGGCCTTGCTCCTCAGTCCCATCACAACAATCAATTCAGTAGCGTGGGCCAGGCTGCTAACGCACACAAGGTATCCAAATGAGATCCCACGAGCCAAATCAAGCTTTAAAAAACAGGCATGCATGTTGTAGGTGTTTGTAGCCGATGTGTACCGGCAATCATGTCTAACTAGGCCAGCTAACATTAGCATCACCGAGCTAGTTATCAGAAATCCTTTTGTTGTGATCTGTGGAAAACAATCAAGCCCCGCTACTTTGCGAACTAATATTAGCCGACACATTTATGCAAATCGAATAAACGAAACGTGTGCATATTTTTCAAACTGGTGGATTTTAATGGTATAGATACATATGTTGTTTGGAACTTTTACTGAAACAAACGCGCGTCACCGATGCGATTAGAAAACGAGTTAGCATCTTGCAGCGAACTATTGCTAACTGAAGTTAGCTAGGGGAGCTAGGTCGCTCCTTCACACAAAACAACACGTATCAAAGTCGATAAAACAACCCAAATCGACGCAATAGTTACCCTTAAATTGACTTCACCACGCTCCAGTTTTTAATGAAAGCGATTGACACCGCTTAACACACCACTTAAGTGGCATAAAACTATCTTAAGTCCTTATATAGCATCCACTAATTTTAACAAGGGGATTGTTGGCTTTTCTCAATGCTACTGGAGCTAGTTAGGCCAGTTAGATAGACCGGAACAAAATACTCAAACTCGCATGCTTGCTGCATACGCGTTTTTACTCCCGCCTCTCCCAACGCTGATTGGACACATTTCGAAACAGTGAAAAGGGACCGTGCAAATGATTGGTCCGATGGGCTCACGACAACTTCATTGTTCATTTGACAGCATGATTTGTTTTGGTATTGGAAAGTATTTCAAGCGTTTATGGTTTTAAATAAAAATATAATAAAAATAATAATCTTCCATTCAACACGTATGCTAATACAATTGCATTGCATATTATTAAATAACCTGTAATTTACGATTCATTCCAACCACCTATCAATCGTCCCCATTGCCTCCCTTCCCATTAGTTTTTATTGAGTGCACCTGACATCATTATAAAATGCGTCAAAACAGACAAATAAGACATAGAGCGTCAAGTACTTTTTTTGTTCAGTTCTGTTCATGACCATGGCATTAGGCCTATGTCTGCGTTTTTGTATACTGCTATGGCATTTTGTGTTGCTCTTGAGAGGTGAGCAAACTGTTAATTCAGTCTAAAAATAAAAGTAGTTTGTTTTAGAAACCCAGGCAGGTTTTAATACATTACTTTTATCCCTCTTCATGACCAATAGTGGCGTTACCTGGCAGCGCGCCTCTGAAGTGCGGCCTTGGCTCTAAACTGTGTGATGACGGCTCCGAATGTATTCGCTTCAGCCACGTGTGTGACGGAGAGGCCGACTGCGGGGACAGTTCGGATGAGAAGGACTGTGATGTCGGATGCGGAAAAGGTGGACTTTTATGACCTATGTTTAACGTTATTTTGTTCATCGAATAGTCTCCTTAGCTTTCTGATAATTCTGGTGCCTGGTATAATAACGCTTTTATGTAATGGTTATAACGATCAATCGTTTAGCAATAGCAAGTGTTGCTTGAACGTTAGGCACCCGTAGCTTATCAACTACCTTATGACTACAAACTTGCAATAGCCTATAACTTGTTAAATTGCGGTTGACTGTTTTGCTCAAGCAGACCAGTTTCAGTGCGCCCACGGGAAGAAGTGCATCGACCTTGGGCAGGTGTGTGACGGCCAGCCCCATTGTCAGGACTACTCGGATGAACAGCAGTGTTCAGAGGCCGGGAAGGGCTGCGCCCACCAGTGTAAAGACAAGAGCCGGTGTCTGCCCAAGACGTTCTTGTGCGACGGGGAAAGCGACTGTGTGGACGGCAGTGATGAAGATAACTGTGGTAGGGCCTACATTTGCGTGCATTTATTGTTTTCCTCAAAGGAACGCTAGATGTCCCAGGATTAGGATATGGACACCTCTAGGAGTAAGCTTAGTAACTGTGCCATGCCATTTATATAACAAAATCAACTTTGTTTCATATGGTGAGGAGTTGCACTTGGCATTTTATTCTATTTGATTCTGGCAGTTAAATGTCAAATCGAAAACGTGCTTGACTGCGATACTATGTCAGTAGGCTTGTTGTATATTCTTTGATGCATGTGTTCTCATGTCTGTCCTTGTCATTTATCAGTGGACATGGAAGCGAAACAGCAGGAAAACGGAGCCTCCTTACCCCCCTTGCCTTCTGCCCCTGAAAACCCGGTACATTCCCCTAGCCTGCCTGCCCCCATCAAGTGTTCGTTGGGCGCCAAACCATGCCATGACGGCACAGACTGTGTCCTCTACAGCCACATCTGCGATGGAGAACTAGACTGCAAAGACGGTTCAGACGAGGATGAATGTTCTACTACTTGCCAAACAAGTAATGACCATGTTTTAATTTATTGTGGAATTTGGCCAGACACTGCACACACATCTAGCAGCCTTGTTTTGCATTGTTTCATTTCCCGTTTTCTGTGGGGGAAGAAAATATACCAAATATATCCTAATAATGTGTGACTTTTAATGGACCCAAACCAGCTAATGGCTGTAGAGGTGTAGTATGCCCTCTAAATATACTATATATGATCGTGTGACGGGATAGGCTGTGTAAAGATTAGTTGGAATAAACTATTTTCGGTATTGGCTCATTAATGCCAAATGACAATGTTGTATTTCTCCCAATGTAATCAAAGTAACTAACCTTTCATGTGCTCATGTCCCACTACCCCAGCTCAGTTCCAGTGTGCCCATGGTAAAAAGTGCATCGAGAAGGAGCAGGTGTGCGACGGTGTGTCGCAGTGCCAGGACCGCTCAGACGAGCTGGAGTGCGGCAAGCGCTCAGAAGGCTGTGTTCACCAGTGTGACGATCAGAGCCGCTGTCTACCCAAGAGCTTCCTGTGTGACGGCGAACGCGACTGCCTGGATGGTGGAGACGAAGCAAACTGTGGTAAAATATCATGACATAAGGGAGGGAGAGAGGCAGAGTATCCCCTTACTAGAATTCCCCATGCCTAAACTGCATTCTTGTAGCAATCACACACGTTATCTAAACTTTTACCGTCGCCCTCTTGAAACCCACAAACTCTCAAAGCGCTTTGTATCTTTCGTCCCTCCAGAGGATAAGCAGGAGTGCAGTATCAGTGAGTTCAGTTGTGCCAGCGGCCAGTGTGTGGCGGAGAGCATGAGGTGCGACGGACACCCTGACTGCTGGGACCACTCGGACGAGAAGAGCTGCACCAGGCCGTCCGTCTGCGCCACCAAGCACTGTCCCCTGAGCATGGAGTGCCTCATCCCAGAGTGGGTCTGCGATGGAGACAAAGACTGCAGAGACGGCACAGATGAGAAGGTATGGCTGGGCTTGTACAATGTGTCGGTGCTGAAACTGGTGCCAGGGTTGGTGGTGAAACTTCTTGCCACTTGCATTCAAGTGCCCTTCACTAAAATGGCAAATATGGCTCAGGAATGGAATCTTAAAAATAATTTGTTTGGTTGGTAAAACTAAACTGCACTTTTTTTGATGACTGAGAACTTCTTAAATGTGTTGTACTGAAATATACATTTCTAATGTCATTACACATTGTAGTCGTATAAATGTAAGGATTAACAGAAGTCCAGTTGGATGATCCAAAGAATCTGAACAGTGTGTCCAGGTTAACGTGAGGACTTCTTTCTAGGATTGTCCTGTGTCTCCGTTGAAATGCGGGGAGTTCCAGTGGACCTGTAGCTCCAGGACCAGGTGTATCCCCAAGTCCTGGCACTGCGACGGCAGGAAGGACTGCGACGATGGCAGTGACGAGATGGAATGTGAGGGGTGGAACGACTTGATCAATAATGGGTTAATGGCAATACGTCTTATTTTTCATCCAAAGCCACCTGTTAGTGAAGCAAGTCAGGTTAAGATGTCATAAATGGGCAGATGGGGATAAAAGGCATCATGCTTGCAGGTATACTGGAGGTTCATCACTGAGTCTTTGGGCTGAGAGCTGCCCTAACCCAGCATACCAGAGATTTCCTAATACTTTACACCTGAATTTAAAGGACAAATTTGTGATTCATTTCTTGTCTTTTGTATGAAAACTACCCGCCTGTTTTTTGGATTGCTGGAGGCTTTTGCAGTATAAAATATTATGCCTTTGGCCACAATTCACATGGCAGAGGAGATTCTAAGCGTTTCCCTTGAATAACTAGCCTGGCTATTACCACACCAAGCCAATTGTAGATTGGACATTGGTTTGGGGAAGCTGCCCTCATTTTCTTCAGCACAAGAGGCGTGATCAACGGGCCTAGGTCAACTGACTCTGTACGCGATTGGCTGCATGCCGTCGCTACCCTGTCGTCATTGTGTTAAACCAGCCAATAGCACGCCAAGGGGAATAGCCAGCTTGGTGATTGGCTCCCGCAAAAATGGAATCGGAAGCAGAAAGAAATGCATTGCTCTTCTCCAGACCCTTGTGCGGGGCGACTTCAATTCGCCGGAAGAATGGGCGGGGCTACCCAGGCTATTGAATGACCTGTATATTACATATACAGTCTCGTCCAAAATATTTTGGATGAGACTGCTTTTACATAAGTGTGTGAAACGGGGGCCCACTGACTGTAGCTGTGTGCCTAGGTGACGCTGCCACCTGCCCTCCCAACCTGTTCCAGTGTGGCAGCCAGGAGTGCTTGGCGCTGGAACAGGTGTGCAATGGAATGACCAACTGTGCGGACGGCTCAGACGAGGGAGGGGCCTGTCTGAGCAGGTGTACCGAACAAGACTTTGCCCGCTGTTCACACATGTGCCATAGCACTCCACAGGGAACGGTAAGGAGTGAGGCTTCTGCCCTGCACGGCAGTAGGGCAGTTTTGTAATGCAAGTGCTTAACATGGGGCATATGACCCAAGGCATTTGGAATATGGCATCTTAATAACGCCAAGAATAAAATTGTATTTATTTTTATGTCCTTAGTTCCTCTGACTGATCAGAGAAGATGACTTCTGAAATTCTCAAACCATAACTCTGACCTTTCATCGGTTCACATGGTGGTCTTTAGAGTTCATTGCTTGAAATAAAACGACTAATACTCTCCCTTGTGTAGCGATGTCACTGCACCCCGGGTTTCATGCTTGCCGAGGACGGAGACACCTGTGTTGACATTGACGAGTGCGCGGCTGTTAACGAGTGTGCAGACAGTCTTCTGCGCATGTGCAGTCACCTCTGCGTCAACACGCCAGGCTCCTTCCAGTGCCAGTGTCCCCCAGGCTATGTCCTGCAGGCAGACGGCCGCCACTGCAAGATCACAGGTAAGCGACGCGCTTTCCTTACCCAGCCCAATGTGGTAGCAGCACTGCTGCATGGGGCGCACCATTGAAATAGTCAAACTGTTTACGATGAGGATTTTGTAATTGGTAAACACTGGAAGAGATTACATTCAGTGAGAAATGCAGCACTGCCATAGGAAAACTCTTGCACATGCCTTGTCTTATGTAATCCACATTAACGGACCTAACTGGTTTAAGTCTGGTTGCTACTACAGGTGGGTATTGACTAACCAGAATCAGGCTGAGAAAGTTGTGTTGCCCTCGCCCACTGCAGGAGAGCCACTTATGCTGTCATCAGTCCAGACGGACCTGATCCTGTTCGGCCTGCGTAGTGGTAGTCTAGACGTGCTGCCGTCCACAGCAAAGAAGGCCATCCTGTCCCTGGACTACGACTGGAGGGAGCAGAAGGTGTTTTGGGCCAGCCTGGACTCTGAAAGCATCCGGTGGTCCTCGCTGGATCAAAAGACGAAGGGCACCCTAATCAAAGGTCACACACACACACACACACACACACACACACACACACACACACACACACACACACACACACACACACACACACACACACACACACACACACACACACACACACACACACACACACACACACACACACACACACACACACACACACACACACACACACCTGGAGGGTTTTGAACAAGAAACCCCCTGGATTAGAGGGCGAACACATTTAAACTGCGGCCACAACATGTGCCAACGCCACAATGCATAACTCTGCTGACATAATTCTGCTAACTAAAAATAGTTATATTGATTGGCCTTTACAATGCAGTAACTGTTTTATGCATAGCGATGCCAATTCAATCTGCATCTACCTGTTAATTAATTAACCTTGCCATATAACTACTCTTGATGGTGAATAACATCTGACCTGACCCGCCCCATCCACAGGCGTTCGGGCAGATTCTGTTGCCGTGGACTGGCTTGGGAGGAACCTGTACTGGATTGATGGGGTCAAAAGTGAGATTGTTGCCGTCAGATTAAACACTGCAACTGCCAAGGCACCAGACTACAGTGTTATCCTTGATGAAGACATGGACCAGCCTCGATCTCTGACACTATTGCCACAAAAGGGGTTTGTTTTGTGCAGTCTTGTTTGTCAGCAACAGTGAACCATTGTGAAATGCAGTCTTCCCTGCCAGATAAATCTTAAATCCCTTCAGACCTGCTTCCTATAAAAATCAGTCCAGACCTCTTTAATCGGTGATGACACTCAAACAATGGACTGTTATTATCCATGGTATGTTTGGGTTTCATCCGTCCTTATCTTTAATGCAGAATGTAGAAAATATGTTGTCTTACTGTAGGCAATTTATTTTAGACACTGCAAATTTAGCATCTATCAAATGGGAGAGTGCTTTCAAAGTTAACCAAAATGCAGGGTTTATTGCAGAACATTAAGAATTGCTAAACTTTAGCAGATGGTGCAAGAAGGGGCCCAAGACTGAGCTGGTCTAGTCATGCAACACCTGCATCTCCAACAGTTGTTTTCTTTCCAGGCTAATGTTCTGGACCGAGATTGGAAATGTAGCCAAGATTGAGCGAGCTGGGATGGATGGTTCTGCACGGAGGGAGTTGGTAAACACCAGTCTGGGCTGGCCTGGGGGCATTGCTGTGGACACAATGTGCAACAGAGTCTATTGGACAGATGAGCGTCTAAAGGCGATAGGATCAGCCAATCTGGACGGAGAGGACATCCAGGTGGAAAGCGATTGGTTTCAGGATTACAAAGCATAAACAAACCACATATTTTAAACCTCCCCTGACCGGTTTAACATGGGACTTTTGTGTTTGCATCTCTCTGTGCTGCACAGATTTTACAGATGAAGGAGACCACCAACCCCTTCTCTCTGGCAGTTTTCAATGATCTGCTTTACTGGTCCGATGCAAAAAGGCGCGTGTTGCAGGTGGCACAGAAGGGAACTGGCAGGAACTATCAGATTCTCCTCAAACGACCCAAACAACCTTTTGATGTTAAGGTATTGGGGAAATTTAGCCTTCTGATTTCACTCTGTTGTATATTGTTTTGGAAATTTACATTTTATCAGCATATCTTCGTGTACTTATTAAAATTTTTTTTTTAATATACAGAAAGGAGGACACTCAAGTGACCCATAGAGTGGCAGAGTCACGCCCCTTTCAGTAGAGCCCATGGGACCTATGAGATCGAAAAATATGAATTGGTTTCAATGGAGAGAAAGTAATTATTGTCTGGTCCCAGTCTTTATATGCCCCGGACTACGCATACGTTTGTGGATTTAAAAGATAATTTTCTTGCAAAGAAAACTAATCATTTTCGTGAAGAAGTTTGATAATGTTAGGTTTTTTTCAAGGAAAGGATAAAAGCATCAAAAGAGGTGAAAACCATTATAAATCGGGGCATCGGGGAGAGTTTCAGTAATGCCGATGGGCAGATTGTCGGTCTTGTCCCCGCCAGTCGCGGGGAGTGTGACGGCACATGCGAGACAGTCTTTCTCATTGTGTTTTCGCTACAGCCTTTAACTGTACAATTGCACAATAAACGGTCAAACTCTTGACATGAAAAATTATCATTTAAATCCACAAACGACATGTGTAATCCGGGGCATATAAAGACTGGGACCAGAAGATAATTACTTTCTCTCCATTGAAACCCATTCATATTTTTTCGATCTCATAGGTCCCATGGGCTCCAACGGAAGTGGCGTGACTTCGCCACTCTATTTATACAGATGCTTGGTGAAACTTTTTTCCAGATCATTCATTCGCTGCTCCAGATGGGCGCGGAGAATCCCTGTGAGAAGACTCACTGCTCCCACCTGTGTGTGCTGGCCCCAGGCTTCAAGGCCGTGTGCAAGTGTCCTTCTGGGCTGCTGTTGGAGGAAGATGGTTTCACCTGCTCCAAGCTGAAGAACTCCGCCTTCCTGCTGATGCTGTCCCCCTCTACAGTCACACGGGTTAGTCGAATGTTTGCTGTATTCCCTAACCTCAACCACGTCCAAGTTATTGGCTCTTTATCGTATGCGCGAACGATAAAACGTCTTTTGTGCAAAAAGAGTTCTGGGTCCAAAAACACACTTGGCTATCTATGTTGACAAGAGTGGTTTAAGGGATATTGTACACTGAGCCAATCATTATAGCAAAACACAAACCCAGATGGGATGATGCAGGAACTATCATTTGAGCAAATATCTCGCTGGACATTTACCCGTTTCTTGCGAAAAATCTATAAATCGCCACAAATTTAACAAATCTTTTAAAGTATTTTATTGCTTCTGCATCAAATTGTCTACGATTGTACAGTTGGGAGGACTGCGTCC
This sequence comes from Gadus chalcogrammus, assembly GCF_026213295.1. Lineage (NCBI taxonomy): Eukaryota > Metazoa > Chordata > Actinopteri > Gadiformes > Gadidae > Gadus > Gadus chalcogrammus. The sequence continues at coordinate 7,562,435 of NC_079417.1, forward strand.
ATAGCAATTAAGATGGTGGCTAAAAAGGTGGTTGGTTGTCATGGTGAGTATCCTAATAAAGCGTGGTGTACGGTTAGATCTACCTGCAGGCTCGACACGCGGCCGTGGAGCTGAAGCAGTGGCCAGAGCACCAGGCCCTGCCCCTGTACAACGTCAACGAGGCCACCATGCTGGACTACAGCCTGCGGGAGCAAGCGCTACTCCTGACGGACACGGGCACCACCTCCCTGGGGCTCTTCAAGCTGCAGGACGGCAACCTGTCCCCCCGCGGGCAGCTCCTCAAGCTGCTGGGCGGCACCATCACCGCCATGGCGCTGGACTGGCTGACTCTCAACGTGTACTGGAGCAGCACCAAGCAGCCCCGCCTGCAGGTCACCTCGTTCGACGGGGCCCACACTGCCGTGCTCGTTAAGGAGGCTGTCGGCACTCTGGAGAGCCTCGCCGTGCACCCGCCCAGCAGCAAAGTGTGCTTCGTCAACCTGGTCCAACAGGGCAACGCCGGGCCCCGGGCCGCGGTCGAGTGTGCCAACATGGACGGCAGCAAACGAGGGGCTCTGTGGCAGGACGGCGTGCGGCCCACGTCGTTGCTCTTTGCTAACGATGGCGGGGAAATCTTCTGGGCAGAGACGAGTAAGATTTGGTTTTGCGTCCAATGTCCATTAATGCAAAGGGCGAGTGTCTCGTTTGTAAAGCGGTTAATAAATTGTGTTGGATTCCAGGTTCTAGTACCATCTGCTCCATCAGGTTGGACGGTTCCGGTTACAAAGAGTTTAAGGTCGGCAGCGGGCTTGCTGCCATCGCCTTCAGTGATGACGTGCTCCTCTGGATGACTAATAATAATGGTAATGGGACTGTTTTATATCTTGCTTCACTGCTGATCAACATCAGAATTTTTTTTTAGTTATTTCTACAAATCACAAACACTTGAACTATAAACTAATGAAATAGTTGTATAAAAATGCACTTTGTCAAGTGTTGACTACATTTTTATTCCAAAGGACTTGGAATATCAAATTTACCTTCACACTACTGACATTTATTCAACCCAATGGGGGCACTGTTGTCTTGGGAAACGTATTGTGTTGCTTTGCGTCTAGACAAGACCAAACTATGGTACCGAGATGGGCAGCAAGAAAAGCAGATGTGGTTTGAAGTCAGCACAGCTGTGGTCGGCTTAAAGGCGTACAGCAAGTCAGGCCAGACTGGTATGTGAAAAATATGACTTCTGACATTATAAAAGAGTGCAACGGGACTTCCATGTCATCAAGTATTTTCCCGGACACTTCATGCGTGCACCAACCTTAACGTAGACAAATGAAGCAATATCAAATAAGCTTTTCATGTATCCGTTTCCTTCCTCCGGCAGGTACCAACCGATGTGCTGTGAATAACGGAAACTGCCAGCACTTGTGCTTGGCAGTGCCGTGGTCGCGGACGTGCAGGTGTGGCCACGACCACGTGGCGCTGAACACCACCCACTGTGCCCCGGCCCGGGGCTGCCCCGCCGGCAGCCGGCTCTGTCTGGACGGGCTGCTCTGCCGGCCCGGTGACAAGTTCTGCAACGGCCACGCCGACTGCCCCGACCATTCGGACGAGAACTGTGAGGGGGCGTACCTAATGGGTTGTAGCTTAACGGGGGGGGGGGGGGGGCTTGGGTTGAGATGCCTTTGCTTAAGGGGGAAGGGTAGTTGAAGTAAGGTGTGAGACTCCCACCCAAAAGGTTCTTGGTTTGAACCCTAATGTCTTGTAGGCGTCCTTGAGCAGCTTTTGCTGGCACCCGCCAGTAAACGATTGTCTACAAACACGCGGATGGATTGACGCTGTGATTATTATGCGGCCTTTGACACTGGTTGCAATTATACTGTGCGCTGCTTCTAGCTGGGTCGTCTACGTCGAGGGATGCCCGTCAGGGGTAGCCTTATAATCATGCTGCCAAATTTTGGACTGGCAGTCGTTCCGAATGACTATTCTGAACATCTTGGAAATCTTTGGGAAGTAATAAAGTGTGTTCCCCTCACTTCTAGAAGTTGATTGAAGCAGCTAAGGCAAACTCCCCTGATGGATGCACAATGATGAATTTGGAATTTAACCACTTGCTGCTTCTGGTTAATACAGGCAAACACCAATGTCCAGATATCCCTGAGTATCCCTTTAATGAATTATATAATCAAAAAGGGACCTCCCCTGCAAGTACCCTTTGGCTTAAGATATGTCTCCTTAAATGTAGATTGAACCCAGATCTGACGAGCTCTCTCCCTCCTGTCTCAGGTGTCCACCTGAAGGCCGGCTGGAGAGACAAGGCCTCGCCTGCCACCAAGCCTCCCGGGTCCCCCCCTCCCGCACCGCGACCAGAGGCACCGACCATAGCCGCCGGCGCTGATGACGACCAGCGCCGTAGCCTGGAGGCCAGGACCTGCAGAGACACGGTGTGCAGCGGGAACGGGGACTGTGTGGACCCCAGTGGCCGTACGGGCTGCACGTGTGCACTTGGCTACAGCGGGCCGGCGTGTGAGGACCACGTGCTGAAGAGCCTCTCGGGCCCTGTTGTCTACGGGGTGGCCGGTCTCGTCGTGGGCCTGTTGATGCTCACGGCCGTCCTGGGGATCGTCATCAAGAGGAGGCGGTCCGGCAATGCAAGGTCTCCGTTTGTGTTTTATTATTATTATTAGATAAAAGCTAGAAGGTTTGATCACATAGAAACGCTCAGGACACTAGAGTAGCTGAACTTACTTGTTTACATAGTACTACTCAAGCCATTTACATCATTGCCGTAACATGATGAAATGCTACCTGTTCATGTTGGGATACTTAACTACTAGATACAGGTTCATGCTGAGATGTTGCATGCTACAGAAGTCTTGGGGCCCTGTCGACTTTATTTTAATTGATTGTGCTCCCCAGCCAAGCTAGTCATGTGATGAAGGAAACTGGTATGACTGTCCTTGAGAAGGAAGCGGAGCGGGTCCCGACGACTCAACCGCCACCACCGGACACCACTGTGGCAGAGGTGGGCAGACTATACTTCAACAGTTTGGTTATACGAACGACCTTGGTAACCTCCTCCTTCTCTGCAGGAAGTGGGCTCTCCTCTGGACCAATGCTGACAAAATGGAGTTTTTCTGTTTCTGTGAAATAAACTACATTTTAATTAACAGTGTTCATTGTGCTCCTAATGTCGTCATTTGGGATTTTCTACAATGGTTGATTAGACCATGAAATATTTACTAAAATTGATCAGATTTTTCAAACTGCCATTTAAAAAAAAAAAAAAAAAGTGCATCATTTTAGAAAGTGGGATTATATTATACTTGTTCAATGCCACAGGGATTCTGGATAGCAAGACTGCCTCAAGGGGGCTATGTGTTTGAGTCAAGTTTGAAGTAAAATGAAAGTGTACTATGCAAGCTTTCGTCCACTTTATCGCATTGATTAATTTGATAGCTGCCTTTTTAAAATCGAATTCAAAGATGTACCCTGGTTTTTTGCACTCATTTTTGCAGCACTTCACCTTGGGTGTTTCGAAACAATGAGTGGAGACAATCTAAAGGCTTGAGATGAGACCGACTCATTGACCCAAGTGTGAGGGACGGCCCTCGCTCATGCTTGGGTGGACGGCTGATAGAGAACCGCCACTATGGAAAAGTATTCTCTTCCAGAAGAAGCACATCTATTTCACTGAGAATTTCCCCAGTTTAAACTCTTTATACATCATGGTCAATAAATGTTCCCCAACACCTCGAGACCCCACATGGAGATATTTGTTATATATATATGAAGGTAATTAAGTACATTTATTTCAATCTTTCTTTCACGCTGGTGGATTTCCAGAACTTAATGCGTCTACAATCTCCCTACACTTATCTCTAAATAGTGTGCAATAGCGTTGTGTAGGGAACAATGGAGCCAATTACCCCACAAAGCATAATGCCAACCACAGGTCTGCCTCCCCACCATCAGCTGGCTCAGTCCACACCCCATCATCAAACTGGGAGGTTCACATCTAGACTGCGGTACATGCCAATCTTTATATCTCCTGGAACAAGCAGCTCAGGCACAGGACAAAGGGAAGTACAGTTTCCCAACTGGTATACTGGGCCCACATGCACTTCCATCATCAGATGTTCAGGAGTGGCTGTAGTGTTGCAGACACCCTGACCACAGCTCCTCTGAGACATCGCCTCACTAACGGGCTCCCCTACAGGGAGGCGAGCACTCTGGAGGGAGTGAGTTGCACTTCGGCACTTTCTTAATTACTGTGAGTCAATTGTGTCCCTACAGTTGGTTTCACAAATCTGTAGACAAAGTCAATTGTCTGTTATTGCCGTGTCAAGTCTTTATGCTTTCACTAACCGGTCAACAGCAAGAGTGTCGTCTCATATGCATGGAATAAATCAAGTTTAATCATTTGACAAACCACAAAATATGTTTATTGTTTCCTCCAACCAACCATATTTGTGTCATCCTCTAATCTGAGCATGCCTGGGTTTTATTTTAGTGAATCATAAAAAAGGAAGCAGCAGCTCTAGATAGGAAGTATTTGTACAGCAATTAGCCAGCAATGAATGATGCGTTCTTGCACATAGCGTGGCAGTATATAAGGAGAGGAGCCATTCAGATTGGTAGTACCAGACTGTTAGTGTAAAGCAAACTGGGGAAACTAAGCTGAAGTATTTTTGTGCTACTAGAGGGGCTTTATGCCAGCAGGATAAAACGATAAAAGATATAAAGGTAAGCTCAATGCAATTTATATTCAAGTCATGAAAGGTTCAATCTTATTTTGCTTTTCTGAGTACATGGGACAAGACAGATCAATGCTTTCATTGTTACTTGGTGTGGAAATAATTTGATTTATAAATACATGTATGTTTAAGTGCTTACATTTAGTTAATTTCTCTTCACTTTATGCAACATTACATCGCTTTTGGCTCTGGTATGTTAAGGCATAATTGATGGCATCATTTACTGATTAACTGATTATCAGCAATGTTACATTTAGTTAACTGGATCCCTAGTTGTATTCCCCATACCAATTTTTTGTTTGATTTGTATTATGCAGGTAATAATTCATTAATACAGATAACTAAAGGAACTAACATGAAACATAAAGAGATACTAGCAGTAGAAGAAAAGCACTTTGGGCCAGACCAACAAGTTGAAGAGAGAACATTTTCAAGCAGGATGGTTCATCTGGCATTATAACATAAGCACTGTTTAATTCTTTCAGCAGACAAGAGACTACCATGTCGTTTCAAAGGACCTTGTTTTGCGTTTTCTTCATTTTCTACATTAGTGTAGTGGTTTCCAAACCTGTAAGTAAAGATTTAATTTGATATATTTCTCAAATGCATGAAGCAATCAAGGCTTTTGTCTTGTGTCCAGTATTGTAAACCGTTGTCCTCACTTCCAACCCAGGTGAAAGAAGGGTCTGAATCAGAGTCTAGTGACTCCGTGTCAGACGAGGAAGCAGAGAGCTCTCTGGAGCAGACCGAGCCAGAGCAGGAGGAGCAAGAGCAGCCGGAGCCTGAGGGGCCAGAGCAGCCCCTGCCAGAGATGCCCCAGCCAGAGCTGGAGGGGCCAGAGCAGCCCCTGCCAGAGATGCCCCAGCCAGAGCCTGAGGGGCCAGAACAGCCCCTGCCAGAGATGCCCCAGCCAGAGCTGGAGGGGACAGAGCAGCCCCTGCCAGAGATGCCCCAGCCAGAGCTGGAGGGGACAGAGCAGCCCCTGCCAGAGATGCCCCAGCCAGAGCCGGTAGGGCTAGAGCTGCCCCAGCCGGAGCTGCCCGAGCCAGAGCTGCCCACGCCGGAGCCGGTAGCACTAGAGCTGCCCCAGCCAGAACAGCCCCAGCCGGAGCTGCCCGAGCCAGAGCTGCCCACGCCAGAGCCGGTAGCACTAGAGCAGCCCCTGCCAGAACAGCCCCAGCCGGAGATGCTAGAACCAGAGCTGTCCCAGACAGCGATGTGCCAGCCGGAACAACCCCACCCGGAGCCGCCCGAGCAAGGGCAGCCCCAGCCGGGGCAGTGCCATCCAGAACAGCCCCAGCCGGAGCAGCCTCAGCCTCCCCAGACAGAGCAGGCAAAGCTGGAGCAGCCCACGCCGTGGCATTGCCATCCGGAGCAGGCAGAGCTAGAGCAGCCCCAGCCAGAGCCGCACATGCCGGAGGAGCCCCAGCCGGAACAGCCCCAGCCAGGGTTGGGAGAGCCAGTGACCACAAACGCCCAGGAAGATATTGACCCCCTCTGGAGCGAATCCCCGCTGCCTGAATCTCGGACTGGCACTCCTCTCAGCTCACACCTGCCTGCCACTCCCTCGGCTCTGCCTGAGATCGCAAGCCTACCGACCTCTACCGGGATCCCCGACCTGATGATGCCCCCACCGGATAGTTATCCTACACATGACCCTTTTGGGGAAGCTGTCACTCAGAGCATGCCAAATACAGATCCCATTAATGCGGACAATGAATATGCAGTGCCCGAAGTCGCAGCCTCAAATAGACACGCGTGTACAGAGACGGGATCCGTCGCTGGAGACGTTGGCGCCGGAGAAGATCCGCTACATGTTACCATATTCCCCCCGGACACTGCTACACCCTTCCCACACGTTACCATGTCAACGTCTTCGCCACACTTCCACACCCCCCAACAGCCAATGCCAGTCTCGTGTGCCGAGGCAGCCGCAGGCATTCCCATCTGTTTCACTATCCACTATCCACCATGCAAAGCAGAAGCAACAGAAGCAGGGCCACTTAGAGGGGATGTCTAACCGTTGGTGGGAAACAGATGTAAATCGTATGTTTACTATTGGATTCTCCCGTTCACTTTTTATCGCCACTGTTTTGAGTTTTATAGTGAAATTTGTAAGGCAATTTTAGCTAGTGTACACATTAGCTGAAACTTGTTTTAAATTTCATGTTATGGAACTGAAACCTTGTGAGAAGAAACACTGATTCGATTTAACAGTTTTACCGTGATACAATTTATCAAAAACTGACTTGAATAACGATAAAGGAATGAGTTTGATCCTATGGTTTTTGGTGCTGTTGCTTCCTTCAATCTGTTCTTTTTATTTGAATTGTATACGTGAATGCATGTTTATGAGCAATCAAAAAAATGATTGCAGTTCAATTAGTTGTGCTTCAATATTAAAGAAATCATAGTAAACACTGCCTGGATTTTCTTATTAATCGCATGAGTTTATTTTTGTCATGTTAAACCATAAATCCTCTGAATAATTTGACAAACGATTAAAAAACAAATCAAGGTCTGATGGTTGAAGCATAGAAGTTGATAAGACACTTCCACCACACACTACACACTGACCGTGTGTAGTTGCAAAACATCACGTCAACTAAGTAAACTGAATTTTGCAACAGGAGTATACAGAGAAGTCCCATTCTCCATTCACTGTGTCACGTCTCCATGCTTAAAGTGTAAGAAACATAAAAAAAATAGTTCAGCCTCCAGCACAAAACAAGTGCAAACCAATAAAGGATAGCACAAAGATTTCACTCATCATTTGAAAGAGGACCCTGAAACAGAAACTGCAAGTGTGTGTTAGGGGGCCACTCACACTAGGGCCGCAGCCCCGGGCCCGAGCTCATTTGCATACTAAAGTCTAGAACGTTTGGCTAGTGTGACCACGCCCTCCGTATTCCAGCACGGAACAGCCCCTTGGCCACGGCACACTCGGGAGAGGTGTGCCGTGGCCAAAGTACAGATGCTAATGAGATGACACTTGCGGATACGCAACGTGAGCTGGATGACGTAGTCCTTGCGCGACACTTCTTTCTTTATAGGTCCATGCCCTTCTTCCCAGCAACAATCATTTTAAACAATGGCGGCGAGCGGTTCACGAGTGGGTTTACGTTGGTGCGATAGTGAATTCGAGTGTTTACTTGAAATTTGGGCCGACGACAGCATTCAGTCGCAGCTGGACACCACTCTAGGTGATGACGTATTTATCGTATTACGACGTGATGACGTATGCATGAAGGAGCAATCGTGCCCAGGCCACGGCCTTTGGGAGCAGTGTGACCACGGGCCAGCGGGGGGGGAGTGGGGAGGGGGGGAATCGTGCTGAATCTTCCTGCAGCACGGAACAGGCAAACAGCCCTAGTGTGAGTGTGCCCTTATTCAGCCATGACTTCTCAGATCGTTCCTCATTATGGTCAAAAACTTCAAATTTACAGTCAGAGAAATCCCCCATTGAACACTTGATCATGCAGAGAACAGAGTGCAACAGTACCAGAGTGTTGAAAGTGTTATTCTAAGACGTAGCACAGAAGCGCAACAGTGAGGAGAGTGGGATTCATAATGGGGGAGAAGTTTAATCTGGAGGAGGAGTTGAAGGTGATTTCAGTTTCATGTGTCTGGGAAAAGTTCATGTGTCTGGGGAGGGGGTAACGGTCGGGGGGAGGGGTTTAATGGTGGCGGGGGGGGGTGCAGGTTACTGGGCTGGCGCTTCCTCTGCGGCTTCCTCTTCGGCCTCGGCGTCCATCCACTCATCGCTGTCACTGTCCGGTTCAAACTCAAGGGGTTCACCTCCTTCTACCTCCTCCTGCTGCTCCTGCGGCTCCCCATCGGGGCCCGCCTCCTCCGCCCCCTCCCCCTGCTGTTCTTGAGGGGGTGCTGGAGGCTGGATGAGGCCTCCGTCCTGCGCCGTGTTGTAGGAGCCGCAGCCGGTGCACTTCATCCCCAGCACGTGGAAGGCCACCGTGCAGTGAGCCTGGCAGTCGTTGCAGATGATCTGCAAGCAGACGGGCAGAGGTGATGTCAACGGGAGGCCCAGCAACACGGGAGCTCCTGTACCACGGGGGGACGTGGCAAGATAACATCCGAATACACCTTGGGGGTTTTTAATGAGAGCAATCTGGAGCTGAAAACTGTCTGCTCTACCATCACATCACACCATTTATTTGTGTGCATAAAGGTAAGAAGGTCAAATATTTCACTTGCATTGTCCCTTTGCTCAAGGCCTTCAAATTGAATGCATCCCAATCCTGCTTTGGATTCTACCGATGGTGTAAGAACCCAAGCTAAAACCATGTTGAGCCTTCGTCGACTGCATCACAGCCACTTCGAGCCAAGTCTCAACTGACAAAAAAGATGTGTACTGACCTTGACGGTGGCGTCCTGGTACTCTGTGGGCATTGGGGACAGGGCGATCTCTTTGTCGATGTGCTCCCAGTGGGTGCCCATTTCCCAGGCCGAGTGCATGCAAAGAGGACAGCGGTACGCTCTGGCCAAAAATATGACAGCTTTTATCAGATCATTATTATCCCAGTGGTACACACTGACACAAAATATAACAAATGGAAAAAATGACATGAGAGATCAATAATGTTGTTTATTTGATCAATGTATAGTTATTCACCGATAATAATGCATATCTATCTAGTGAAATATGAATCCTTCAAAAGACTTACCCGGTTTTGATCATGTCATCGAAGCATGTCCTAAAAAGAAAATATCGTAAACTTATTTAATAAGGGTTGTTGATCTGAAGATAATCTTTCGTAACCAACTGTTATTTCAGGTATGCCATACAAGAAACACCATATGGGGACGTATTCCCTTATTAAAAGGATTTCTTTCCCATTTCTATCATATTTAAATTGTTTACATTATTTATATCTCTCACTAAATTAAGTCGAACACTTTATCATCTCAATGAAATATTGACAACCAAACAGCGTGTACTTGTGTAGAAGGTGACCGCATGGAAGAACTTGAGCTCCGATTCTTGAAGTGTGGATATCCTTAGAAATTAAGTACAAAGATATTTAATTCAAGGGTTATGGTTCATTCAAACCAAACCAAAAACCAAATCCCCTCTTTGAGATGTGAATATACAGATCATAGGTAGAATATAAACCTACCTCCATGCACACTGGGCAGTTCTGCCGAGAAACATTTTCAACGCACTAAAGTAAACGATAAAAGAGCAGTAAAAATTAACATTAAGAGTTGATGAAACAAAATAATCAAGGATTATTGATGATTATTCTTGGCATTATAAAGATGAAGGCTTAAACTGACCTTGTGGTTTCCTCTCATGCTACTGACGAGACAAAGATTACACTTGTCACAATGGAAGTACTTCTCTCTGGGTCCTATCCTGCAGGGTTCAAAACAAGACATGGATGAGGCTGCAACAGGCTGCTAGGGTAGGCACCCTGTAGCGGGGTTCCAGTCAGACCATCTAGTCCTATGCTACATGTTATTTCTTTGAATTTATTTGCAATTTCTACACGTTATGTCTTTCAACCCACTTTCCCTCTTCTTAAGTGTCTTTCCCCTGAATGCATACGAGTGCCTTGATTTGGAAAGGTGATTTATTTCCTGGTATAACAATGAAATATATTTAGACATATTTATTTAAATGCTAAAAACATGACTGCACTTAGTAGTTAATCCAGTATCCCCGTTTGGGGCTTTTCAGAGCGCGCTTACATCCGGTTTGGGGGAGGGAGGGTGGGGGCTGGAACTGGTATTATGGCCCATTGGGGCAGAGGAGTCTTTTGGTGGGTGAGAAAGAGAAAGAGAAAGAGAGAGTGTGTGCGTGTGTGTGTGAGTGAAAAGTGAGTCACCCTAAAGTGAGTGAGTTAACAGGTGGGGTTAATCTGTGCCTAAGGTCTGGTGTGGGCCCGACTACGGGACCCAGGAGGAGAGAAGGAATACGTGGCAATATTAAATACCAGGCGTGCGGTGGGGCTATATGGTGGCATGACTTGGTGTGTGGATAAACATCAGGGCCATCAGAGAGATGTTGAAAGTCCAGACAGGAGATGGGGTACAGGATGAGGTATTATGGTCCGAGGGGTCAGGGGGCTGTGTGTGTGTGTGTGTGTCTGTGTATATTTTGATATGAAAAAAAACATAATTATCCGTATAGTGACACATATACGGGTTATATCCATATGTGGTAAATGTGGTTTCACCAACGGTCCAGAGGGAAACGTGTTTATAAAAAGCCACACATTTTAAAAAGACAGATCTCACAGATGACCAACTATTATGAAACTATGTTACTATTCTATTACCGGTAATTAAGACAGCTTTTATCAGTCACTACTATTTTTAGGGATATTAACTTGCTGTTTTGCAAAATTAAATGTGAATGACACCTTGGAGGAGGGAGGGGGCGTTTAATTATTTGGTAGGTCTGTCTGATACGGGGTCTCCAAGGAATAAGCAATGAACAGCTGTTGGGGATCTGAACAACGTGGGGCCGGGACCAGCAGTTGTAAGCTATTAAAACATACATAAAGAATATATGTATATCTATTCTTTGTGTCTCATCACTATCACTACATAGAAAACCGGATGGGTTTCTTTGGCCACAACTATGGCTGTGAATATTGCTACAAGAGCATTGCGCACCCCGCTGTACCATAAATGTCCATTATTCGGTAATGTGTGTCTACAGTTTATGTTGTTAGGTGCAATGATCATGACAAGTGGCATATTTAGGGGGTTAAGGAATAGAGTACAAGATTAATAGTCCTTGAATTTTTCAAAGAAGCGATATGGGAGCTAGTGTGTGTGCGTGTGTGTGTGTGTGTGCGTGTGTGTTGGTGTGTGTGTGTATGAAATTTAATTACAGGTACTCAAATAAGAATAACACAATCACAAAATAATGTATTTGTGGACGGTATATAGTGTAAGTTTGGAGTTGTTTGTGTATTTATTATGGAATCAACTACAACTATGTTCTGCAGATAAATCTGTCTGTCTCTCATCCCAGAGGGCCAGAGCCTCCTGGGATAATGGATGTGAAAAAAGTAATGTATGATGAACACTATGGGGAACCGGAGGAAAAGGTACCGCATGACACGAGATAAAGACTATTCTTAACAAGAACATAATAATCATTAGCCTGCACCCATTTATTTTTAACCGTAAGCTAACTATTTTCTTACAATGACATTTGTTTTGCACAAAGTATCTAATTTCTCAGATCTATTGTCTTGTGAATACTCTGATGTAAGCGCGCTCTGAAAAGCCCCAAACGGGGATACTGGATTAACTACTGCACTTCATTTTGCTTCTTTCAGATATGTATTAATACTGCTGCTTACCGGCATATGCCGCATGGCTGACAGTGATACTGTTTTTTATCTTTGTCGAACAGATGGCATATGTCACAGTAATACTCGCCAAACTCGGCATTACACTGTTGGCAGGTCTGTTGGGCCTAGAAAGAGCATAACACATGATCAACCATCGGTCTGCAGTGCACATTCAGTTTTGATGACGATATAGCATTTCAACAACGACAGGCAGCCATAGATTTGATGTTCTTAAACATAACATGAATCCCGAGGCCACTAGCCCTACCTGTTGCACTGTCAGGCAGTCAGAGCATTGCACCTCTGTCACGTTAAAGCGATCCATCTGGTGGTTCTCCTCGGCATCGTGGCAGAGTCTGCAGACATACAGTTTGCCACAGCATGGCGCCTAGGAGAAGACGTGAAAGAAAAGCAAAGGGGCCTCAACATCACATACATATTGGGGGAGGGAGAATAGAGTCCTTGACATTTTTATGTAATGGCTAGTCTTATGAGGATTTCAGGCAATGGCAAATGGTTAGTAAAAGGTTAATTGATGTTGGTCAGTTAGACTTGAAAGATGTTGTGAAAATCAAGAAGCCATCTACTTTCAAAATGTCAATAAACTAACTTTTAGTGAAGTACACTTGAGAGTCACGGTTAGTTAGCCACCTTAAAACGCAAATGGCAGGCTGGCCTCTATAAGGAGGAAGGAGGAATTCAAAGTGCAAACTGTCCATGATGTGCGGCATTGAATTACGGCTAGACCTGCACGTTGGTCTTTAATTCGTGCTTTGCGTATAAGGATGTCTTTTAAGTCCCTACACCTGCCGGGTGGAGGTCTCATCCGAGGTGATACAATCCACAACGTGTCGGCTTCTGTCACTGTTTTGGTAAAGGCTGTTGTCAAACACGGTAGTCTAGTCTGTTGTCGTGGTATCACCTCCTGCAGAAGCCACACTGTACAGAGTACTAAGCGACCATGGTTCAAGTCAAGTTACCAAAACATTGACAGTCTCAAGAGATATTTTATGGATTTAATCATTTGTTTCGCTTCGAAATAACCAGATACCACGACGGGCAACGAAAGGACATCCATGCAGACCCTTGGCATATGTTAAAAGACCACTGCTACCCAAGAAAGATGGTAGAAACACGTTTCATACACACTTAACTTATAAGTTTACAAGATTTTCAATGGAAACACCTTGCGACCCAAAGGACTGCGTATTATTATTATACACCGACGTTTTTGGTCACAAATGGGTCTAAATGTAGCCATACATTAAGCCATGTGATAAGTAGCAAGCTGTTTTACGGAAAATGTTATGCACAATTCTGAAATATTCTCACTTTTAACAAGCAGCTGCGGACGTAATGTTCACATCCAGGAGGGGAAGCCATTCTTGTTCTTCTTCTTAGTGTTTGTGTCGGTTGAAACAACATTTCGGTGCGTTATCGCCACCGCCTGGACAGACGGTGAGAATAAACCAAAATAATAAACATAACTAACCATAACTTCAATTCGATGGATCAATGTTGTTATTTTAACAAACTCATGTTGTTGAAAGTTAAAGCACTCATGGTGGTTTAGTAAATATTTTACTACTATTACGTACTTCGCTTCTCAGTTATTTTATTACTGCTCTTTGATCTCTATATTTTATAAATTAAATTTAATAAATTTAACAATAGTATGTTAAATTATTTCTTTCAGCTCGTGGTGCACCTCGTCCCCTTCGGATGCTTTTTTCAAATAAAAGAAATGCTATTTGATTTATTAAATTGCTCATCCCTTAATTTTCTTATCCTAATCGCTCTGCCATTTGTTTTTACTATTTCTCTTTATAAGACTTTTGGTTTCTGCTTAACTGAAGTCTGGTCTACTTTGGTTGAATTTTTTCCCCATTTATTAGCGTTTTAATTTCCACTATCTAACCACCAATACTGGATCCGATGTATTGTTAACTACTATCCCCATCCTCTGGATTCTGGACAGTGATTTTAAAATGTCATGCAACCTATCTTGCCTGATTGACCTGATAAGACTGTATACTCTTCCATACTGCACATGGATCCGAACAAATCAAAGTATGAAGTGATCTAACTTCCTCTAATGCTAGGCTTATGGCAATCATCTTCCCATACTGATAGGATTACTTGTGATTTATTTTTTCATTTTGAAATTAAATTCTTGTACAACATGATGACCTTTCCACTTTATTCCTCTTTTGACCCATACGTAAACACATTAAGGGATACATAATATATACAATTCATGGCATTATCTATTTTCCCCTCCATATCTTTAGCGGCATCAAGTAATTCTATGACTTCTCCACACAATGGCAGAGGCCATGGTGGTTAGGCAGGATATACAATGGTTGTGCTATATTAGTCCCTGACAACCCTATTTCAAACGCCTCCTTCTCCCACACCCATCCAAAATATTTTATCATTCTCTATCTCCCAACTTGGCTCTTTCCTATTGTTTAGATGAACATTATGCACTTCTATATTAACCAAATGAAAGTTGTTTCCTTGACATTTCTAACGACAATTCCCCTCATCTTATCTGCATGGCTGTCACTCGGAGAGTTTTATGTGAAGCACAGCTAATCCTGAAGGCCTAGGCTTCAATGTCATCTAGTTTTTCTTAAGTCTGGTGTTTGCAGACTAGCTGATTGTCCAAATGCCACCTACCCAAATTGTCCAATTGACAAATTGTGTGATCTCATGAGGCAAATATAAATTGCACGTCTATCTACTCCCCACTCCCCACTCGGTCCCAGACCAAATCTCATCTGTATTGTTTTCCTTCTTTGAGTTAAAACCACATCCCAAAGAATTTAAATCCGGTCATCAGTTCCAACTCTCTTCGGTTTAGTTTCAGCTCCATCTTGGTCTCATCTTCCTAAAGAATAAACGTTCAGGGACGCTCGAAGTAATTCACAGTTGGGGGGGGGTTAGAAATACACCATAAGGCCAACTTGTGAATGTGCTTCATTGAATCACACATGAAATACCAGTATTTCTCAGAATATGTCTTTAATTAAGACCTCAAATATTTAATTGCACGCACAAGGTACTGATATTATGCATTAGACAGTGTTATGAACAAGTAACATAGTGCTAGCCTAGTTGATGACGTCCAGAGTAGAACACTTTAAACGGTCGTTATGCTGTGTTTGTGGTACTACATTTTGTGAATCAAATCATGCTTGTGACATTTATAGTCAAATATGTTGTTTGAGTTATGTAAATAAAATGACAATAGTATAATAATAGTCTGATATATTTATGTATTTATTTATTTATTTCCACGGGGGTTTTTGCATTTCACATTCAGCCTCTCGCCACCAGGGGGGGCTGCAGCCCAGCCCCCCCACTTCCAGCGTCCATGTAAACGTTGTGTCTTTCTGCTGAACATCTAAGTCCACTTCTCACAGACGAGACCACATTAGGATGTACTCCAATTATTGCATCTTGAATGTAGGCAAATCACTGCCTCACGTTTTTTTCTTTTAAATGCCATTGAAATTAGTTTTTGAAAAGTAGACACCTTTGAATTTATAACTTGCTATAATATTACATTTAAATATACAAATTCGTGGACTTCTAAAATTCAAAACATCTTGAAAGTGATTTGCTTCAGTTTAAATCTGTGTTTGGGTTCTGCCGTTTATAGATAGTATGAGATATGTATGTGCATCAACAAGGATTATAGCCAGATGTCCTCTATGCCTTGTGGCTCCCACTGTTTCCACATGCTGATTATAACCTACATTCTTGATCTACTAAGCTGCTTTCTGGAGAATTAGCTCTGCAAATCTTGCAAACAATTGTTCCTGACAGAACAGTAGAGTTTGGTGGAGGAGGAGTTAAATCCAGAAATTGGGAAAACATAGAAATTGTAGATAGTGTATACAGGGGGACACTGTAAATCGACGAGATTAGAAAAATAATAAACGGTGTCAACTGTTGCAAATATTTCTTGAAATAAAGAAGTGTATTAAAATAGCTGCCCGAACCATTACAAATTAAGCCGTTTTTTGTACATTTAAAGAAATAAATAATAAAAAATCTATATTTTTAATTTAATGTGAAAATAACCCCTATTAAAAACATGATTTTGGGGGAATGGCATTATAACTGCCATGAAGAGCGGGTCAATTCGCACTGGGGCCACCCATGCTCAGAGTACCCTCCAAATGCTATATTATTATACATAAAATGAGGATAGATTAAACATAATTAGGAATTCCCATTTCTATCATACATTATACTGAACAGACTGCAGCTCTCTTTAAAAGGTATGTTTCTGTTGAGGCTGGCAGAAGCCCTGGGTGGAGGCGAGTCGTAAGCAGGTAAAGTTGGCTATGGTCTGTGGGCTGTGTCTGGCCCAAGAGAGGGTGAGTGAAGGTTAGTCACACACTCTGTTCCCGCCCCCATCTGATACTGGATTATCTTTAATCAGCATATCAATAATCTGTCCTATCCTAAGAGGATTCCAGCCTCACGCAACATTATGCAATGCATTAACCAATGGTTCACATTCTAAAAATGAATATGTGTATGAATAGGTTTCTGGTCACATTAATATCTTCCAGAATCAAGAATGGGACTGTAACTTTACCCCTAAATGTTAGTGCTCTTGATTACTGGATGACTCTGTCCATTGATTCCTTTATCACTACCTCCACAATAGGAAACAGGTTTACACATAATGCCTTCATTCTGTTTAATGTGGCTACCCATTGGGTTTCCTTCATGTTGTTCATGTTTGCCAAACCCGAAATACATTTAGAAATATGCTGTAAAATGTCCATATGCTTGATGTCCATTAATGTTGTGTTTCTACTTAAACTAAAAATCCATGGCATTATAAGATATGCAGTGGTATTTCTCCATAATACCACTCCAAGATGACTTCCTTTAAATAATCTACAGGGATTAAAAAATAGATTAATGACTAACAGCACAGTGCCAGAGACTTTATATTACACACATCAAACACATTAGAGGACCATTGACAGTTGTTGACTGCTGTTCTAATAATAACTCAATTTAATACAACTACTATTTGAGCATTCAATTGACGACCAGTTCATATAAAACACAACTTCAAAATGGGACATTATTGAAGTTGTGTCGACGTATACCTTGAGTTGTGCCACACGGCTGTGCGTCACATGCTCGAGGGAACCGGGCGGAGGATAATGGTACTTAGACATCCTGTAAGCAGGCCGATCCTCCCAGTCAGCAACATTAACAGGGCCACGATGCATCCAGCTCCTGCCCTCCATCCACACATAAGGGAGGGAAAGTATTAGCCAATGGTAATGCCGACGGGGTTCCGTGCTGCACTGTCTGCTGTGTAACCCTGGAAAAGGGGAGGACAGCGGGCGGGCATCAGACATGGGTAGCACGGCCAAGATGGTCAACCTTTGGAACAGGAGACAGAGCCTTTTCCCCAACTACAAAGTCTCAGGGGATTACGACAATCGACGGCCGTCGACGGACAGCGTTGGGCCGCTGGTCAAGGGGAGCTCCGTGAAGTCATGGAGGTCCATGCAGGACCTGAGCCGGGACATCTACGACATCTACGCAGAGTACGCAGACTACGAGGAGGACGAGGTGGACAAGGATGAGAACCTGTTCTTTAGCTCCTCGAGACACGCCCCAAAGAAAAACTACATGATCAACATCAACGTGGGCGGCAAGCCGTACCAGATAGCCTACAGGATGGCCGCCAAGTACCCCAAGACCCGGATAGGAAGACTGGCCACCTACACGGACCACAACATGAAGCTGGACCTGTGCGACGACTACACCGTCACCAACGACGAGTACTTCTTTGACCGGGACCCGGATGTCTTCTTCAGCATCTTCAACTTTTACCGGACGGGTGTGCTGTGGATCAAGGATGAGCTGTGCCCCCGCAACTTCCTGGAGGAGATCAACTACTGGGGGGTGCGGATCAAGAACACCCACCGCTGCTGCCGCATATCCTTCGAGGAGCGGCAGGACGACCTGAACGACCAGCTGAAGATCCAACGGGAGCTGGAGGCCGAGGTGGAGATCGAGGAGAACGAGGAGCTCTTCCAGGACATGTTCCTGGGCCACTTTCGCCGGGTCATCTGGAACCTGATGGAGAAGCCCTTCTCCTCGGTGCTGGCCAAGCTCATGGCCGTGGCCTCCAGCATGTTTGTGCTGATCTCCCTGGTGGCCATGACCCTGAACACCGTAGAGGACATGCAGTACAGGACCCCCACGGGGACGCTCAGCGGGAGGACCTACTGCGAGCACGTGGAGTCCATGTGCATCGCCTTCTTCACCATGGAGTACCTGCTGCGCCTGATGTCAACGCCGGACCTGGAGTCCTTCTGCAGGAGCATGCTCAACACGGTGGACCTTGTCGCCATCCTGCCGCAGTACCTGCAGCTGGTGCTGGAGTTCTTCGACAACGAGGAGAACTACATGAAGCACGAGGCCGACATGCAGGCGGTGCGGCAGGTGGGCAAGCTGGGCCAAGTGCTGCGCATCATGAGGCTGATGCGCATCTTCCGCATCCTCAAGCTGGCCCGCCACTCCACGGGCCTGCGGGCGTTCGGCTTCACCCTGCGCCAGTGCTACCAGCAGGTGGGCTGCCTCTTCCTCTTCATCGCCATGGGCATCTTCAGCTTCTCCGCCATGGTGTACACCGTGGAACACGACATGCCCCAGACCAACTTCACCAGCATCCCTGCAGCGTGGTGGTGGGCGGCGGTAAGGACACAAGACAAAGATACTCTAACCCTAACCCTTCATTCACTTCTCTGTTGTCGTCTCTGTTTGAAAGCAAATGACAGTAGGTTAAGTTACATTCACTAGATAGGTCATTGATGATGGTTAAAGATGCCCCGGAATCCAACCCAGTTCATCAGCTCACATCACATCAAACAAATCTAAGGGAACACAGGGCACTTGGGTGAATTTGTACAAAATTGGGTAGGCCAGGAGCATCCATGAGGTAAAGAGGGTACAGGGGGGAATAGAGACAGAGAGGAGCTCCGGGTCTCTCGAGGCAGAATAGAGAGGAAGGAAGGGGATGTAGTGGTTGGTCCTGTTGTGTTCAGGGTGGCCTAGTGGGCAATAAGTTGACTCCTAGCTGAAGGGTTCTTGGTTTAAAACCCAAGGTCGTCACCTTCGTACCTGTCGTCATCCTTCAGCGAGATGCCTAACCCAAAACCTGCCCCTTAATGACCTGTATCTGAAATCAATGTAAAACACTCACTTTGTATGCACGCATCTTCTGAGGGACTCATAGCAACAAGTGACAAAAACAAAACTTAATCACAACACTCCTCTCTCTTTCTCAGGTCAGTATCTCCACGGTGGGCTATGGAGATATCTACCCAGAGACCATCCTGGGGCGCCTCTTTGCGTTTATCTGCATCTCCTTTGGGATTATCCTCAACGGCCTGCCCATATCTATCCTTTTCAACAAGTTCTCAGACTACTACGCTAAGCTCAAGACCAACGAGTACACAGCTAACATGAAGAACCGAGGAAAGGTTAGGTTCGCCAAAAGGACAGCGAGAATAGTAAACCTTTGTTGTCGTGGAACAAGGGTTGGAGAGGTTGATACTTGATTTTTGTTGCATCATTTCATATATTTTGTTATGAATTTCGCCCAATAGGTATACGTTATTTGTGTAGCCCAATGTCTCCTTTACGTTGCAATGTGATGGGCTTGATTTTTCAGCTGAATAAAGAAAAGTAAATCTGACCAAAAAACGAGGTATATTTTTACAAATATTGTGCTTGCTAGTTTTGTTAGCTGAATTAGAGAAACTTTGCATGTGGCCTCTCTTGTATCACATCCATAATTTACAACGGAACATTAAAAGGTGATATGTTGGGGCTTGACCTCATAATGCTGTGTATACAATAAATTGCTGTGTTATTATTACTTATTATTTTGTTTGTTTCTTAACTACACGGGTGTTTTTGTAATTAAATATAACTACAAGTTTCTTAATTGACATATAATACACATGATTTCATACAAAAAAACGGTGAATTCACATAAACTAACTTTGCGCAGTCACAAGTATTTTGTGATTAGTTAATGTACGCCTATAAAGAAGTATATTCGTGCATGGTAATTCATTTCTTGATATAAATACTTTTTAATACATGTTGGGTTAGGGTTTTGACACGATAAAAAAATTGGCCTATATGAATAAATACAGACAATTTATCCTCTTGTAACTGGAAATCTACTGCCCTCTCCTGGAAGACTACAGGTCGTGCAGAATCGAAATTACGGAAAAAAATCTTTTGAAAAAATACGTCAAATATATATTTCCTTCCAAGCTGAGAATTTCGTTTGGTAAATAAATTTAATTTATATATAAAATATTACCATTACATATTTACGTCACTGTCTCCCACAATCCCTAGCGCCGGTAAAGTGACCTCTGTAGTGCACAAACCGGTATTTGCAAACTGAAGCTATGGCTCCTCCCGTCGCTGTATCTCCACTGATCAAGGTTTGACTTTTATTGCTTACCAACCTTAATCGGTTGTATGACACTCTAACCTGCTGTCTAATTGCACCGAGATCGTCTTTGATGAGCGATAGCTATATACCCAGCTATTGCTAATGTTATTATGCTATCAATGTGAACCAGTAAGCTAACTGTGGACGAGCATGAAACATGCAGCACAAAAACAACGATACAACAAATACATTACAGTATTGAACTGTGTTATAAGAGATTTAAATGCGTGCGTTGAATAAAGATATTTCAAACAGCTTCAAACATAAATCAATCGTGAACAAGAATGTGGTTAATTAACATGTAATATGTGTCCGTAGACCGCCAGGTATTCAGCATTAATTGCTGGGATCATCTATGGAAAAAGGAGATATGGTGAGTAACTCCAGATGCAAGTGACAAATGTCCAAAACAATTGCATTTAAAACGTATAAGAATCTAACCATCTGATTGGATGAATGGATTTGTTTTCTCAAACGTCCAATGCAAATAGTTATTTTTGTTTAGAATCAAATAAAAGTTTCTTTCTGGCTATGCCTGATACAGTTCATTGATCCTGTTATGTACTTTGGTACAGTACTTGAGGTCAGTACTGAAAAGGAAAACAAGGGTTTTGCTTATTGTACATCTTGTCCTTTCTCCTTCTCAGATGAACTGAAGCCCATTGCTGCAGAGGAGAGGAGGGTTGAGGAGGAGGAGAAAAAAGTCAGGGAGGAGAAGGAGCGCATCGCCAAGGCGATTGCCGAAGGTAGTCTCTTGCTTTCTCTCTACACCCGTGACATTGGATTTATGATAATTTGAGTGTATGAGCTGCTGTATAGTTCAAATCGATATTAATGTGATGGTTTCAAGCAAAGCTAGTGTGTTGCCCTGCATGATTTGTAGTGTACTAGACATGGCATAATACATTTATGTGTGTGTGTGTGTGTGTGTGTGTGTGTGTGTGTGTGTGTGTGTGTGTGTGTGTGTGTGTGTGTGTGTGTGTGTGTGTGTGTGTGTGTGTGTGTCTAATGCCAATCTAACAATTCCACTAACCTTAAATTATTTAGAGAAATCTTTCATTTTAGAAACGTGGTCATTTAGCTCTTCTATTTTTGGTTGATGTAGCTTCTCAGATTTCGCTGGTCTGACATTTTTGTTTCATAAACAAGTCACTTTGAAACTTGAAAAGTGGCTATTAAATGTAATGAATGTCTCTTCTTTTGCTTTCAGCCTCTGAAGAAACCATCCTGAAGTAAAAGCTCTGGACCTGAATGTAGTCTATGTGTACAGATCCTCACAACCTTGTGCAATCCCCCTTCCCTCGCTCATGCTCGCTTGCTTTGGAACACCAGGTCACACCGTCTCCACTCCCCAGTTTGTAGACTCTCACTGTATCTCTTCTGACTTCGTGGCTACCCTCCTAAATACCATACTTGTATAAAATGCGCTGTTACATTACAAATGCATTTGTTAACTTGGGTTATTCGTATATATTTAAATATTGATATTAAAGTTTGATTATGAACACAAAACCAGAATATTACCCTCTTGTATGAATGGAACTTTTTCTTTCCCCAGTGTTTTATGTTAATTTACTATGCCAAGCAACCAAAAGCATTGACATATTACATTTATTTTTGATAGGAGAATGTTATATTACATATATTTGCAAACTGTCAATGATACTGAATGTGTCATTCCTGTGCTATTTGGGATTGGTTACTCAAATAAGAAACATTAGGCTTATTATATTATTTATACATTCAGCAAATATAAAAGTCCACACTTTCAGCACAAGTCACAGGGGTAAAATTAAGACCCTCCCGGTTTGAAGGCGGGAGACCTTCGGAATTAAAAACTCAATAACCACTGTCCAACTTTAACCGGCTCCAACATTATGAAACCACCATCGATTAGCAGTGACTAGATATGTCCAGGTTATTTGAAGCTACGAGCTTGTTAAAATGTTACATGGTGCGACTTTTAATTTATCACGCCAATTATTGGGCAGCCAGGAAGACACCTGCTTTCTTTAAGAAAGCTTTCTTAAGTGTAATACTTGATATGACCTTGTACTTAAGAAGTCTGTTCTCCACAACATGGCCGGTTAAGATGTCTGAGAGAGAAAGGCAACCCAAATATAGGCTAGGTCTATATTTAGTCAGCTTTCCTCACTTTGCTCACACAAAATTTAGTATTACATAGAACTGCATATGGTGACCGTGATTAACAACAAGTTTTTTTTAATATAATGTATCCACAACACACTTTTTATAGATTTAAGTCTAAATGTCATCTACACTTAAATCCCCTTTACAAATTAATTGCAGTTTTTAATTGCAATGTATATACGACAGTAGGCTTAATTTACACACGTCTCACTATGTATATAGCCGTACACATAGTTCCTATTGTAATCCATACATTATCAAAAGTATAATTCCGACCTGATAGCGGGGTTTAAATCTCTGTATTTAGCTACCTTTCACGTAACTTGCTTCAGTTGTCTGGGATTATAAACTGAAACACTAGACTGCTCTCTGTCACCTGGACAACAGGGGTGAGGGGGTATTTGTACCGTATTTGTATGGCCAATACAGAGAAGCTCAGGCGGTGCTTCCTGCTGTGCCTTACTCTGTGCTCCCCTGCCCCAGCATGCTAACATGCCCACAACAGAGTATAACAGACTACTATCACAAGCTCTCAGTGGAAAACTAGAACTCTTATTTCACAAAAAAAACTGTCAAAGGAGCAGGAAAAGTTAGCATTTCACTGCTAGTTGAAACATGTCTGACTTTGAATGTGACTTATACAACTTGTACTTGAACTTGAGAGAGGGTTAGGTAACTCCAGATGAATACTAAATGGTAAATAGCAAGAAACAAGAAATAACTATTATGGTTCTGTTGAAAGAATATGTGAAATACGTTGAAAGAAACTACAAAGCATATAACATTAGATTGTCAGAGGAATATTTCTGCTCCAGGCCACATAACAATTCTCTTTCTGTTAAACTGGCCTACAACATACCAGCCAGATAGTTCCCTCATCTTTCAGACTATGAAAGTAGAGAGCGTCATTTCACTGGCCTAAAAGTATATAAATATTATATAATATAAGTATATAAAAAACACATTAATTAGGTTGATAGTTACAGTGATCAAATACCAAGTTTCATCACATATACATAATTTACTCCATATATTTATGCCTTCTGGACAGGCTATGCTACAGTATATAATAATGTAACATTATTTTGTAATTTAAATAATTTGAAGAAACAAACATTATTAAGTCTGTCTGGAAAGTATTTGACCGAATGTAACTGGCTTACGCAGCCATGTAACATCCACCTAAATACACCTGTGGTTGTGTCATGTAAACAAGGGTGAGTGTATGGCATGCGCAGGTCAACTCATTAACCTGAACACAGCTATTATTGTTATGTACAGCCCTGCAGTCATTACATAAAGCCTATACTGCTGTATGCAAAGGCTCCCACAGATTACAGTGAGGATTTGCTTTAATTGGATCAGTGATAGACTTAAACTCTGCATTTAGTTGCAAGATGTGAAAACAAACAGGTGGGCTTGTCTGTTGTCTAGGCTATAAAGGCTCCCTCTTGGTGTTTACAGGGGCATTCTCTACAGAGACATTTTGACAGCGAACAACGTTTGGAGATCTACTACCTTTCTACAGCTCCATGTAAGTTGGCTTGGACATTATGTCTGGAGATTGGTGGCTTGCAGCAGCCTCGTTTTTATCCTTACTTTTGTAAAGACTAACATATGTATGAAATCCTAAATGGGAAAGCAATTTAAAGCAATACCAACAATACTGGGACTACATTTCCAAATCATTCCTTTACCAGACCCTTAACTAAATTTGTATTATTGTAAGCGTTGATTTTCAATAAATATATGAATATAATTATATTTGTGCTTTCCATCACCCAGAATGGACTTCCAAATGTTGTCTCTGTTGATGGTGGTGCTGGCCTGCGTGGAGCAGAGCCTGGCCTCCTGTGTGGTGGAGAGTTTCACCGTGAAAGAAGACTTCGACCCCAAGAGAGTGAGTCAACAGAACACAGATAGACCTAGACCATAATTACTGCATTATCAGTGATATCATGTTTATACCTCTGGTATAGTCATTGAAACATTTACATAATATGTTAAAATCTTATTTATAGTACCCAAATAATATATAGATCAATTTTAGTAGTTTTAGTAGTTTAGTAGTTCTAACAAGTAGTTTAACAATTTTTATTTTCTGAAATTTTCTTAAACTTTTTAATTGATTTACCATGTGGTTATTTTGCTGTGACCACTAAATGTACCGTCTGAGATTAACAAAGTTAACTTGTATCCTTAGTGACAAAACGAGGAGAAATATACATCGTACTCACTGTGCCGTCTTGTAAACCCTGGTGTTTCTGTGCGGCAGTACGCAGGGAAGTGGTACGCTTTGCAGAAGAAGGATCCGGAAGGTCTTTTCCTCGAGGACAACATCTCAGCCGAGTACACCATCGGGGACGACGGGTCCATGGTCGCCGCCTCAAGGGGCAGAGTCACCCTGTTTGGGTGAGTTTTCAAAGTTTCTAGAATGATAACTTGCATATAATTGATTCAAGTTAAAGTGCAACACAATGGCATTTAGAAGGAGGTTTGGCTATAGATCATTTGATGAGTCAGTTGGACTTATTTTTAAACATTGGAGAATAGCTAAAAAAGGACATGGGTTCAACAGTTTATCTCCTTGTGCAATTCGTCTTAAAGTATATCCTGCCAGAGTTTCCTTACACCATGGGTCAGACAGCTTATGTCCGACAGACAGTATATGTTAGACTGACGGTCTTCTGCCTGAAACTACTTAAGGTTCTGGGTGGTGTGTGCCGACATGGCAGCCCAGTACTCCGTTCCCGACCCCACCACCCCCGGCAAGATGTTCATGAACTACCAGGGCCTGGCCAGCTACCTGTCCAGTGGAGGTGAGCCACAGTCCAATCACCACTCATGCTGAAGGTGTCGCCTAGCAACAACCCTGGTGGTGGCACCGCACCTGAGGTCACGGTGGGGTTGCTGACTTATAAGCTGTAGATATGTGTGTGTGACCAAAAAGACACGCGCACGCACACACACACACACACACACACACACACACACACACACACACACACACACACACACACACACACACACACACACACACACACACACACACACACACACACACACACACACACACACACACATTAATGTCTTTCCTGCTGCAGTAGGGTGTTACTCTTTCGGTATCCCACAATTTACATTAAAAATGGATTATGGTTCCGTACATTTGGTACCAATTTCACAATCACGTCCGTTGTGTGCTTAGAAAGGAGGTGTGGTAAATGATGGCATGAAAGCATAGTGAAGTTAACCAAGAGTATAGATTTGAAATAGTAATTTCAATGAATCGCAAAAATCTAAAACATACAAAGGATAAAATAAGACAAACAGGGAAATAAATAAACCAAAGAAAATAATTTTGGGGAAACAATTCCGAAATGATAGAAGATTGAAATGTGACCCTATTATTTTTCTTAAACTCCTGTTCTGCTGACAATTTGCACAAAATAATCCTATATCTGTTTTCCATGCCAGTATGTTTTAGGCTCACTTAGTATTTTTTTATTTTCAACGCCTTGTAGACACATCTCACACACAACCACACAGACTAATTGATATTCCTCTCTAGGTGACAACTACTGGGTGATCGACACGGACTACGACAACTACGCCATCACCTACGCCTGCCGCACGCTGAAGGAGGACGGGAGCTGTGATGACGGCTACTCCCTGATCTTCTCCCGTAACCCCCGCGGCATGCCCCCGCCCATCCAGAGGCTCGTGAGGCAGAAGCAGGAGGAGCTCTGCATGGTGGGACAGTACTCGCCCGTCCTGCAGTCCGGTACGTTTACATCACCTGCCACACCACTGGCCCCTCTGCCACACCACAGGCCCCTCTGCAACACCACAGGGCCCTGTACCACACCACAGGCCCCGGCTCCGGGACTGCAGCTGGATGCTACTGCATTAGAAGAACACACACTGGACTTCCACACAAAGAACTGAAAATAATTCATTTAATTTACTAAAGGGCAAGTTTGAAAAGTTCAAGTCGATTGGTAATTACAAGCAATCTTAAAACGACCCTTAAGTGAGTTGGGAGTGTCCACCCAGATGTATGATGTCTAGATCAGCCAACCAGACGATCTCTGGGTAGCCTGGGAGATTGAACTGTAAAGCATGCATCTGGGGGGAACCTTTACAGGTGTATTTTGGTTCAGTGTTACCTGGCTGCTTGTTTGGTCGCCAGAATGTTGATTTTAATGGCTCATCAACGTCACACCTGATGGTGATGTCGGGATCATTTAAGAAACAACCAAGACGACATTCTACAATACGATACGATACAAATAATAGAACTGAACCTATATAAACCGTTCCCCTCTTGTGTCTTCTCAACAGGAGCTTGCTAAACTCATCCAAGCCCAAGGTTTTCCAGTGAACTCCTGCATTGTGCTGGACTGCTCTACCTGCGGGGGCCATGGTCTTCTCAAAAAAAAACGTGGATTGTACGAGTGACCAGTATTTCTTTAACACCGACCGTGATGATATCTGAATGTATACACTTATGCAGTACAAGTACAATACTATCTCCCCTCAGTAAAAAAAACAACATTCTCAATGTTTATCAGTGTAATGCCAAATACAATAACTACAAATAGGAAAGAATCCTTTACAGTATCGCCACATTATTGAGGAACACCTTCCTTGTTTCATCAGTTTGTTTTGGTGACAATAAATTTTACAGAAAAAACAAGTCTTCGGTGGATGTCATTCTCTTTTATTGTGCAAGAACATGCAGTCGTTATTTCAGAAAGAACATGTTCCAAATACCCGAAATCTAAAAACAGAATGCAAAAAGGTGCTTACATTGTAGAAAAAATAAAAATGTTCCCCACCCACCCACCCACCCCCACCCCCACCCCCACCCCCACACACACACACACACACACACACACACACACACACACACACACACACACACACACACACACACTAGTGGTCCTGTGAGTACGGTTCGGCCAGAGAGTAGGACCCCGGTCGTCCCCAGTAGTCCAGGGCCCGGACCCTGTAGACCCCCCTCACCTCCTGGTCAACTGTGGAGACACAAGGCACCCCGTATCCTAGTTAAAATGAACCCCATTATCTTGGTGAACATAAACACAACAACGATTACCACCCTTTTAATAAGTTGTTCCTTAATGTTTAGGTACGGACATTTTCTGCATAAACGTCATAAACGTTTTAAATGTTTATTAATGAACACTTATTGTAAAGTGTTACCAATGACTCAATATAGACCATTCCATGACTATCTGTAGTTGATCAGTATGAGTCCGGTGGTCAGTATTCATCCTCAGCAGGTTATTCAATTTACCGAGGGTATTTACCTAGAGAGTAGACGTAGGTTATACCGAGGGTTCTTACCTAGAGAGTAGACGTAGGTTATACCGAGGGTTCTTACCTAGAGAGTAGACGTAGGTTATACCGAGGGTTCTTACCTGGCGAGTAGACGTAGGATGTAAAAATAGAGTGCCGGTCGTTGATGCGATGGAAGTCCTCGCCATCCCTGGAGAATTCCACTTCAAATGTCAGGAGGCACCTGTGGGGATACAATCAGCAGCAGAGAACGTTTGGCTTCCCCTGTCTGGTAAGAGCCGGAAATTGAATATGATGCAATACACTTCCTTAACATCGTTAAAGTTCCTCCTCCCTGGAGGAACTTCCTCCCTTGAGGAAGTTAAACGATGTTAAGGGAGTGTATTGCATCATATTCAATTTCATTGTTGTTTTTGGTGCTACAACAAACAAAGAAAGCTCATTACATATTTGCAATGAAAACTTTGTTGTTCTGACTCAAATAGACACAAAAATGCCTGAATCTGTTTGAATGCCGAGGTGAACGTAATAAAGTGTTTCAGGGTCAGGAGAAACCTACTTAGAATCCACACAGTGGTCGGACCAGACAATCAGGACTTGGCCTTTGGTGATCCTGATGAAGCGCAATCCATTGACCTGAAAAAGAAAAATGAGCAAACAGAGACACAACACATGTACTTGCAATTGTGTTGAAATATTGCTACACCTACTTTTTGCAACAGTTTAGCCAGTGACACCCAGAATACACACAAAGTGCTTATACACTACATAACCCAGAATACTGTCTAAGTAAATCACTACCATTCAAGCATCAAGCATGGTATTTTTATATCGATAATCTCGGGGGCCAAATTGAGGGCCATGCAAGGTGTGTGATGGGAGGGCTGACCTGATCGGGCACTGCCCTGGGCTTGGCACACACGTGGACCAGGAGGACGGAGGGCAGGGACAGCTTCAGATCCAGGGTCAGAGTGTCCCCTGCAGGCACCGGCCAGGGCCCCTCAACATGGGGGTCCTAAGTCAGTCAACGGACACACACACACAAAACAACATTTGGTGTGTGAGTTGACAGTAGTTGCAGACACATGCACACACAAACACATGCATATAGATGATCACTAGGTAGACTACTGAACACACTGGACTGACTGGACTGGTTGACTGGCTGTGCGTCTTTCGTTAGTATGGATGTAAGCCTGACCTCTGCAGCCCTGAGCTGCTGGAACTGCTGGGCTGTGGGGAAGTTGGGGCTGCCCATGGCCCGCCACAACTGCTGGGGGTTGGTGACGTTGTTGTCCAGGGAATATGTGACGTAGACCAGGTCTGGGAATGGGAATTATATTGGGGCAATCTCTGGGTTATTCAGAGATATACGTGTTCCTTGATTGGCCATGTTGTCATGGTGAAGAGGTTACTAGGACAAGTCAAATTGGGGTAAACAAAACAAGGGAATGTAGCAATTTTCCCACCAATTTCGCTATCAATTTGAGCTCTGCCAAAGCATGATAATGAACATAATACACCAAGGATAATACTGCATGCTGCACAAAAGTAAAATACACATCAGCACCTTAGTCGAGCTATCAGATAAAATAAATAAATTCTTCAAATGAACCTTTTTGTGCTGCCAGTCC
This sequence comes from Gadus chalcogrammus, assembly GCF_026213295.1. Classification (NCBI taxonomy): domain Eukaryota; kingdom Metazoa; phylum Chordata; class Actinopteri; order Gadiformes; family Gadidae; genus Gadus; species Gadus chalcogrammus. The sequence goes on from NC_079417.1 coordinate 7,592,133, forward strand.
CTTTAGAGTCAGGGTTGCACGCTGAGTGCTGGCCGAGGAGCTGCTGTCGTTGCTGTTGTAGATCAGCACAGCCGCCTGCCAGCTGTCAGAGGTCCCTGGGACCCGGGGCCTCTGGGAGCTGGCCAGGACCCCCAGCATGCTGCCGTTCAGCACCCTCCCCGAGTCCACCACCTCAGCTTGGACCTCGACGTCTCCTGAGGAGTCAAGCACACACCACTCCCATGAGACCCGGATTCACTCATAGGACAAATGTCACCACACAAACTAAGACATTTGACAAACCATTATGTTGAAACAGTGAAAAAAGCTGGGCACGCATGACAGCCTTTGGTGTAGTCATACATAGCCAATGCATATACACTAGTGTATACATATAAACATCGTACATTCAATATATAAATAAACAGATTTAAATAGATGAACAGTTAAATATAAATTAAGGTGAGTATTGAGACAGTGAACATTGACGCTGTTTGCTTCGGCAAAACTGGTTTATATTACATTTAATACAGCACTTCATCAAGAGCAATGGGGGCAGAACTCCACAGGTTTGTTTCCTGGGTCGTGACCCAGGAAGAACAAAACACTTCCTGGGTGGCGATCATAGACATATATACTGACTAGATATCGCAATCGACCTCAAAGCATGCGTCAACAATGCCGCCATTTATCCGCGGGGTAGCCACCCACCCAAATGGTTGTCTGACGGGGCAGAGGTCCTTCCCAGTCAGAAGCCCCTTCTCTTTAAGCGCTCCACTGAACAGCCCAGCTCAGGCACTATCCAGTCAGTATATACATCTATGGGTGGCAGTGACCGTCTCCCCCCCTCACCTATTAGAGCCAGCAGGCCCATGACGGTCAGGACGGGCTTCCGGACCAGCTGGACGTGGGGCGGCTGGGTGTTGTTGACCTGGAAGCGGGCGGTCAGGGTGCGCTGGGTGAAGGGGTACGGGTGGTAGCTGAGGAAGGCGTTGTCGTTGCTCAGCAGGGTGTAGTTGATGCCGCTGCCGCCGGCCGCCCCGAGGGACACCAGGGCCTGGTGCTGAGCGATCACCTGGCAGGGGGAGGGGACAGAAAGGGGGAGGGGACAGAAAGGGGGAGGGGACAGAGAGTGGAAGTGAAAAGAGGCACATGGTTCTTCCAATTGGATGACTTGAAACAACTGGTCACAACACGATTCTAGTGTGGAAAAGGACAGTGTTTTCTTTTCTTCACTACAAAGTATTATATAGAACAGCTCAACAGAATTATTAAAACAAGTAAAAAGTTAAAAGAAAAAAAGAATACAAAATGATAAACAAAAACAGTAAAGGAAAAAATATTTGTCTGGTCACATCTCAATGTTCCATCTAAAATATTCAGATTAGGCATTTATTTATAATGTGTCACGGCTCTTATAAATGTTCCATTTTTCCCAAAGCTTTTCAGGAAAAGGACTTAAAAATATATATAATTTAAATAATCTGTTTTGTGTTCATGGACAAAAGAAGAGAAATCTTTATTTTCTTTTTGTCGTACATTTATCTGAGGGAGCCTCCATGAAGACTGTGCTGTTTACATCTCCACTGTGCGTTCCCGGACTGACCAGACATTACCGTAGCCCTCTGAACCATCTCCACTGAGCAGACGTGGTGCTACCTTGACCACCATGGCGGCGTAGGTGACGTCCGCCCTCCACGGCAGGGGCCTGGACCAGCCCACCATGGGGTCCGCCTCGTCGTTGTAGACGGCGAGGCTCCGGAACAGGGGGAAGCGGTCCTGGATCTCCTGCATGGTCTGCACCTCCTGCTGCAGGATGGGTAGGGAGAACCCCCCTCCCTGGAGCCGCAGGAAAAAAACGCTTCTTTTAGTTATAAGCACGACAACGTGGGCTTTTGGACCTTGTAGATAGATGACTGTGATTAAAATGTCCCTGTACAGAACAACCAGGTCCTCATTTGATCATAAACACTGATATTAACCATAAGTCAAATAATGCTCTTGTCATTGTTGTTTTTTTCTCCAATAGGAACTTTAATTTATCTATCCATTCATCCAACTTTTGTTGTTGTCCGTGTGGGACCCCTGTCTATTCTGTCTATGTTTGCAGAGCCACCGTTCGCTGTTATCATCCCTTAAGGGGACTCGACTCCACGCAAACACCAGGAGAACCCACGCTAGAACTCAAACCCACGTCCTTCGGCCCTGGCTTGTGGAAACAGAACTAGTTTGCACAGCCGTTCCCTGGCTTGATAAGTCCCCTCCTCCTCACCTTCTTGTGCAGGGCGATGTAGTCCAGACGGACACCGGTCTGGCCCGTGAAGAAGTTGGTCCCGTTGTAGCAGTGCTGCAGCATGGCCCAGCAGTAGGGCGAGTGCGGGGGGCTGTGGCACGAGTCCCCCGGGCCCCCGAACCCCAGCGCCGGGCTGGCGGCCCGCAGGCCCTCCGAGCAGGCGTCGTAGTAGTTCAGGAACCCTAGAGGAGGTGCAGGGTCGAGAGGTCAGGTCACAGGTTATTAAGGCCAGAAGGCAGATTCAGTTGTAAGTCCAGTGTTACAGCAAAAGAGTGACGCAAATTATTAAATGGGAAATACTGGCAGAGGGAAAATCTGCATATACCCACACACATTTGTTTTTTGACATTTGGTGGCACATAGCAAAATCCAGTCCACTTCATGCACACGGAAAGTAATTCTATCCAACAGCACGGTACCTTGGATGGACATCGTGACGTTGTCAAAATCGTGGTTGTTGGGTTCATTCCATGTTTCAAAGTTCCACTGGGAGACGACCCCGAGACCATATTTGTCTGCAAGATGGTTGAATACAGGATATAGGTTGCATAGGTTGTCTCTTTAAGTAGTGAAAGTAGTGAATAACATATCCTTAAGGATTTGGTCGGAACACTGTGATTTGGGATACAATGGATGTCAATGGCCGAATGTCCAGTTCCGAACATTTCTACACCGAGAGATGGGGAGAGTCTAACAAAAATCATTCTGATCAAGCTGATGAACGTCATGACATAGACAATTTCAACAATTAAACTGGAGTCTTAACAAACTGTCTCAATCCTTTTAGGATATATTATTTCATTACTTTTACTACTCAATGAATGGCCAACTACCCGAATTACAGAACAAAGATCATGGCTGTTTTCATCTGGACATAGACCTCAACAGTTAACCTGCGGTCTAAACAGACCTGTCAGCTCTCTCTCGACCATGCAATAACTCACCGATGTACCGCTTGGCAACAAGGTACACCATCTTCCTCCACTCCTCCACCTGCTGCTTGTCCTCCAGGTCACTGAAGAAGTTGGAGGCGCTGCCCATCAGTTCAAAACCTTGCAGTGTAACAACAGGTACAGGAGGCCATGCAGGACAACAAAATGAGGACTGTTCAACATTTAAAGGAAAGGTCAAGCACAGGGAAAATAGTACTTTTATGATAGGACACGGTTCGACCTATACCTGGTCTCAGTCCGTTGATCCACAAGAGCTCAATCAGCTGATCTAGCTTTGTGAAGTTGTACCGTGTTCCTCCTTCACCATATCTAAACAGGAAATCAGAAATATGTCCATAACTACATGCTACTATGTCACTGATCATTAAAGTCCAACATTGTCCTCATCTTACTGTATCGTTACTAGCTCCAGCATCCAGTGGATGCGGACCTGCTGGATCCCTCCGTGGGGAACCGACCCCACATAGGCCAGGTTCAGTTCCTGGTCTCTGCTGAGGACAAACCGGTGGGCCTCGGTGTGGGGGAGAGGGGGGCTGCAGTAGAGCCATTGAGGTGTAAAGATTAGGGTGTTTCAGTATAATCATTTGTAAACAATTCTTAACATATGAACCAAGACAGGATGGCTAATCAAGTAATACCGCGACGCTTTCTTTGCCGTTTAGTTATGTGATTTAACTTTGTGGATCTCAACAAGGATTTACCTACCAAAAACCAGTACTGGTCCAAAAGTGTTTCAATTCTCCAAGCGGCTTCTCGACATCCACTGTGATAGTAAACGAGGAGCCTGCCGTGTGGTCAAAGTTTATCAGGAAAGCTAGAGTAAAAGTCCACTTAACTACTTGTTTATAAGTGAGCATGTTGGCGATGGCTGACAAAAACAGAGACAAATCCGCAGGGGATCAATCTGGCACGGATTATTAGCCGCTAAAGGAAAGGATTTGTATTGTAAATTGTGTCATTTTTATTTTTGGCAGAACTACAGCAAAAACGATCTTCCAAAGTGAAGTAGCAATGAGGAATGACGTTTTAAATACGCGACCCCATTGGTTGAGTTGCACAGTGGGCGTGTCTACTGAATGCGTCATTTTCACTTAACTGGTGTGCTGCAAGTTTTCACTTCTTTAATCTCTGCATATTTTGGACATATTAAGTAACTAATACTTATGGTTGCATTCCGTCCCATTCAAGTATATGTATGTTTCATGTTGATAGCTAGTGGTTTACAGAACCAATGCAAGACTACTTTCATTAACTCACGAAACTAAATAAAATAAAATAATCAAGGTTCACACTGAAATAAAAATAACAGGCTGTTACTGGGACGTTTATTCAAAAAAGAAAAAAGGGGAGATAAAGGCATGAAAGAAAATGTAATTTACAGTTCGCAACAAGTTTTCTGTTAAACATCGACAGTTATACACATCCATTTACACAACCTGTACATCAAAATAAAAGAAAACTACACAAGGCCCCACCCTCGAGAATTAAGGTAACATCTTGAGAATTAATTTCAAAATAACTTAAATAGGTTTTCTAAGTGCAAATCCATACGTGTGGGAGTGAGACCCAGGTGGGCTGATGAAGGCGGGGGGGAGCTCTCATGAGCCATACTGACCATAGGAGCAGCACCCAGGGGTCGCCTGCTTATGTATAGTAGGTACAACAAAAAGGCATCGTTAAAAAAAACAAAGCAGGGGTGCACTGCAGTCTGTACTCGACATGATATGATACCCTCACATACACACGCAATAATATTAACTCCACGCCGTTCATACAGCTTCTCTGCCGATAGCTCTTTGCATTGGTATAAATACACATTTACAATGCATGGCGTGCAATACGATGCATTACTAAGCGTTTGAGTTGCCTTTTGTTCAGGTTTTATATGCTTATTTAATGGTGATGAGCCCTCACAATGCACTCTAAACGTTCACACTCCTTCACGGCCTTCCGGTCTCCTACAGGAATACACGCCTTCTCTCTTGATCACACAAGGGGCTTGCACAACTATAAGCCTTTAAAGTTCCAACTGCAACAATGTACACCCCTGAATGAATTACCTTGAAGAAAAGACAATGACCGTCAGACTGGCTGCATAATAACATGTGAATCGCGTGAGAAGCCGTATGTACAGTAGAACTATGTCGTCGTCGTCTGTGCTGGTGCGTGTTGCGTTACTTGTTAGCGTTAAAAACACAGTCACAAGAGGATGCTTTGTACAGGAGGAGCCAAGACGTCTGTCCATCTGATCCAGGGGCAGTAGTGCGTGGTTGTGTGTCCCATCTCGACACACAATGCTGTGTGTATATGTGTGCGCGTGTGTGTGTGTTCATAATAACAAGGCAAGGAGATAATTTTGGAGTGGATTGTCACTAAAGGAAAATAAAGACAAACACTTCATGGTCTTGGCAAGCGTCCTTGCTGATGTAGTGGTTGATTTGTGATTGGTGGAGAGTGACGGGTAGGGGGAGGGGCAGTAGAGGAACCCATGCAGGCTATTGGGCCATACATGCATCTGTAGCACATGCCAACGCTAACAAAAACAACCGTCAGCTTGGAATCTGACGTGTCATCACCAGGAGTAGGAAATTATTATTATCCCATGGGTCATCATGTAATACAGACCATGTATTTTACTGAGATATACCATCTACTATATACACCTTGTACTGTACTGAGATATACCATGTAATGTATACCCTGTACTGTATTGGGATATACATTGTATTATTTACCTTGTAGCGTACTGGGAATATAACATGTTCTGTACTGGGACAGAGCTGAATTGAAGTATGTGTTGCAAATAGAGGGAAGGGTGCTTATTAAGCATTTTCATAATAAAATAAAAGGTTGAAAAAACTATTGCGCAAACCGACAGGGTATAGCGTCCTTGTGTAGCACGTGGGTGTGTGTTTGTGTAGCGCATTTGGGAAGCGCGTGTGTGTAGGGCGCCTGTGTGCGCTCGTGTGTTTGTGCGTGACTAGGACTTCTGCTCGGCTGCTGCTGCAGCCTGTGGTGTGCTCTCTGGCTTAAGGATCTGGTAGGTGATGAGGTACTCCGGGAAGGCCTGAAAGAAACACACAGAATTAGCACTGTTGAGGCCTCTGAGGAGCATGTACAGGACGCCTTGTTGACATGGTCGATGTCCAGATGGAAATCAGCCATGACACGTTTGTTCAATTCAACCACTCTCGCTGGTAGATATGAAGTGCTAAATCCAAGGTTGTAAGAATGAGACTGGTGGATGGTGGTCGATTGATGGCAAACTGCCTAATTACTAAATGCATCAACAACGCGAGAAGGGTCGAGCAAAAATGATGGATGGTTATATTCTGGACATGGACCATATCAAAATAAAACATGGTGCGAGAAAAGTCCAAAGGCATTGAACATATTTACACAACGTACTGTACAAATAACAAAGTGGCGTGGGTCGGGGAAGAGCGTGGTCTTAAGTGTCCACTGTTCCCCGTCACGAGGCGCCGCGCGTCACCGTACCTGCTCTCCGCGGTAGATGACGTACTCGGCGTAGGCCAGGCCGTTGACGCTGGGCCGGCCAATCACAGAGTGGTGTCCGGGGGGGGCGTGGGCCATCTTCATGGCGCTGAATTGGAGGAAGGACTTCCCCAGGGTCACCCGGCAGAACAGCATCTGTCTGTGGGGGCAGAGGGGGACGGCGCACACAGGAGGGGGATGTGGAGAGAGTGGGAGGAGTAAAGGTTAAACACTGGGTACTGAAGGGGTGTGGGGAATTAATAGGACTATTCCCAATTCAATTCTAGCGGTTTGTCTAGCAGAAGCCTGAAAGGATGGCGTAGGAGTGGGGTGACGCCCGGTCAGGTTTCAGCAGCTAACACAGCTGGACCCATGTTGAATCGGATCGCTGAGTCCATCTTTTGCTACCCGCTTCAGATCGCTTTATTGCAGAGCACTTACTGCAGACTTTATGTGCTTTAAGGACATTAGTGATTTTTAACTGAAAAACCTACAAATGCCGCTTTTCCACCGCACATGTAGCTCGACTCGACTCGACACGGTAGCAGCACGGGTCGTTTTCCACCGCAAATAGTACCTCCTGGACGTGGGCGGGGTCGGCTGCGCGAAAGGGCCGTGACGTATTTTTGTACGCGACGCAAACAACACCTACGCAACCCACACATGGACAGAACCCACATAACAACAATGGAGGACATCGATAACATTACTATTATTAGCTGGCATGTTGAAGAAGTTGAAGAAGTGGAATATGTTGGCTGCGGCGCTGCTATGGCTGTTACCAGCATGGTTGCCATGTCGCTCTCGTGACTTCGTCACACTCTCTGGCCAATCAGTGGCCGGCCGTCTGCCGACGTCACCTTTTAGCATCGGCTCAGCCGCTTTGAACCTAGAGCGAGGCGGTACTAGAAAAAGCAGCCACTTCAGGTACCAGATACCATGTTTTCGCGGTAGAAACGCAAAAAATGCGAGCTGAGTCGAGTTGAATCGTGTCGAGCTGGTACCATGCAGTGGAAAAGCGGCAAAAGACACCGGAGCTGTGTCTCCACAGAGACCGGCCACGTCTAACTCCATAGATGAACTATCGTTAAGTATAATTACCTATATCCCAGTACATTAGGCTAATAGTAACCTATATTCGATTTTATGCAGATTCCGACATTGAAGGACGTGCGCGCACAGAGGACCCTGTGCGGGAACAACCACACCGGTGCGTCAGCGGTCGACGGTGGGCACTGACCTGTGGCAGAGATAGCAGGAGCGGTCTTTGTGCGTGGGGCAGCCCGTGCCGCCGCCGATGCCGTACACGTACTGGTTGCTCTTTGACGAGTTCTCGGCGAAGTAGATCCCGGCGCCGAACATGCCCCCGATGTAGGCGTGCCGCTCGTCAAAGCCCTTGTGGATGATGGCGTTGATGAAGGGGGAGCCTGGCGGGGGGAGGGGGTGCGGTTAGTCGCGGCGCCGCCGGTTATATGCTTTGCCTGCGACTGTGGTGTGGCTTTCATTCAGACCTGAGGAGGGGTCGGGTATGTGGAGCAGGGGCCTAGGGTTTCAAGAGATGGAACTTGGGGGGGGGGGGGGGGGGGGGTGCATGAGAAGGAGCCTAGGAATCAAGGGAAGGAAGCGAGCGAGCGTCCGAGGGAAGGAAACTAGCCTTGGTTACCGTGGAAGAGCATGCGCTCATTGTGGTGGTTGTGGTTCTCGTCGGCGATCTCCTTCTGCCGGTGGGTGTAGCGCTCCCGCAGCTTCTTGTTCACCACCTTCTGGATCTGTGGGAGGGCAAGAGACACCGGTCAGGACAAACACTGTGAGACGGGCGGGCCTCGCCGCTGACATTTGTCGTTGGGTTTGGACTTGAAATAAAAGCTGACGCAGCCTTTATTTTATGACCCACTCAACTCGTAGACAACAAGATGCGTATTGAACCAGCATCCTAGCTCATGGACCAATCAGAAGAGCCTAGATGTAAGCTAAGGGAAACAGGAAGTGGAACTAAATGGTGATTGTAGAAGTAAGGACCTTGATGATGTTGTAACGGCTGAAAACGCCCCCTGCGTTGCCCCCGTCTCTGTGCTCTCGGATAGTGCTTTGCATCTGAAACACAAACACGCACACACTTAGCAGCAGCCACTGATTTGATCTCAGGGAGGAAGACAAAAAAGAACCAGATAGTGTACTTTGACAGACTTTGACCACCGGGGGGCACTAGACATAATAGTGTAAGATGATCAGTATGATCAGTCACTGGCATAGACAAATCAGTTGACAAGACTTTTTAGAAGGTGTGGTTTAGCCTTTTTTTAGAGAGTTACCCATGTTATTAAAGTATTTATACAGAAACCAGAGTACAGAGTCCAGTTTATACAGATATAAACTGGACTAGAGGAGTACCAGAAGGTAGTCCATGTGTTTTTCCCTGAATGTGTGAGCGCTCCAACCCACCTCCTCCTCCACAGACTGGCACTCCTTGTCATCGGAGGCCAGGTCGATCAGGACCGTGCCCTGGTTGGCACAGTGGAATGTCAGGTAGGGGTTGGCACCTAGACCCCAGAAAAGAGAAACACTGTTAAGTCACAATGGGGAACGCGATAGGCTGAAAGAAGACATGTGACCTTAGGGTTACAAAACAATAAATAAAAAAAAGGGATGCAACTAAAAGATGCATTGATCTGCACAGTGACCCTGAAGAATCCATTTAACCACTGGAGGAAGGCATCCAGACACATCGATACTCTCCCTAGTGGGCCGTGCACATGGACGTGTGTGAGACTGTGGTGTGGAGGCTGATTCAGGACGAGCCCGGAGAGATGGACGGCCCGCGCCTCACCTTGCTGGCCGCCCAGCAGCCGCTCGATGCCCTTGATGAGCTTGTGGCGATGGCCGTAGGCGTTGATCCCGATCTCCTTCAGCTCCTCGTGGCCCATGTCTGCCAGCACGTCCAGCGTGATCTGAGGAGAGAGATGGAGAGATGCACACAGACACAGAGAGACGCCCACACAGACGCACACACAGACAGAGAGACGCACAGACAGAGACGGAGAGAAACAGAGGAGTTCATAGTTTAGTAAATCGTTCAGAATCCCAAGAAGACAAATTTAAAGCTTTTACAGACTTGAAGCCAAAGAAACTGGTATATTTAGTCACAGTAGTCCTACAGCCAGGAGATGGGTCGAAATTAACTATGAATTAATCTGGTACCCAATGTAAAATTAAATATCCGTATTTGACTCGAATAGAACACAGCCAGTCAATATGGCTTTAAAGTGAATCATGGTCCTATAAAACAACCATTAAAAACGGATGGGATGGTCATCCTTTCCTAGAGAGGATGATGAATGTGTCGGAGGCTGGGTGAGCTGGGCTGACCTGTTCCCTCTCAAAGATGTCCCTGAGGTGTTCCAGGCCCAGGGTCTTCAGGAACTGGCTGATGTTCATGTCCAGCATCGCCACTGCAACGCAGACCAAAAGACCAGGTTATCACAGCACACCACACCACATCCTCCACAGCGTCCAAACCACCACAGAATCCATAACCGTCTTTGAGGATCACCGCAAGCCTGGTTGGAGCATACTGACCTTTTCAAGACACTGGTATGTCAAATTTGACCTTATGTGCAGTGTTTTTTTTTTTTTTAATAAAAAAATCGTACATTTTTATCCTTACAATTTTTACCAACATATCCGAATCAAGTGACCTCAAAACCTCTCAGATCGAGCCGCGTGCTGCCTTGAGTGTTTTCCCATTCCTCGACACACTTCCCACCATAAACATCAACAGGCCCATCTATTGGTAGTGAGTGCCGCCATGGCCGCCCTGAACCAGAGCCCCCACTCACTCTCTCCGTCCTTTCGGTCCGAGCCCGAGGCGCCGTCAGCCACCCCGGAGGCGCCGCTGCCCCCCGAGGCCCCTGCCGCCCCGGCCAGGTCGCCCAGCGGGCCCGACAGGTTGTCCATGCTGCTGGCCGCCGACAGGCAGGAGGGCGTGGAGGCCGGGGAGATGACCGAGGCACTGACCACCGTGGCCTGGGGCTTGAAGCAGCTGGGCAGGGCGTCCGGAGGCATGGCGTCCGTCAGGAGGGCCCGGATGTCGTCCGCCTACGGGACAGAGACACAGACGGACAAACAGACGAGAGACGTCAGGATCCAGGCGGGCAGGAGTGTGGCTTACGTGGGTCTGAAAGGGGAGCAGTGCAGCTAGCATTACAAGGCTAGGCGAGACACTATCCAACTCCAAGAACAGGGTTGTAACCCATACTTCAAGTACTTAATACTTCTTTCTTCAATAGCTGGCACTTAAACAATTTTTTATGTGTAGCGTCTTATCCTTGCAATCTTTGTTGTCTACGGAGAATGGGTTAAACTGGCATTTGTAAGTGCCTGGCACTTGTTTCTATGAACATCTTCACCGTACCGACAGCGAAACATTGTTGTTTCTCTTTCTTCTGACAAATGTACTTATTGCTTTGGATGAATGCGTCTGCTACATTCCCTTAATTTAAATGTAATTTTTTTTTGCACTATAAATACTCATAAAGCAGGTCTTCCATTTAGCGGCTTCCTCTCTCTCTCTCTCTCTCGGTTGGATCGGTAGAACCAACCCATTATCGTTAGGCCCTAGCACTGCTAGGACATGTTTGTGCTGGACCAGGGTCTCTCCGGGGCCCTCTAGGGGGGCAGTGGGGTGCCGGTGCCTACCGTGGCCAGGTCCAGGGCCGTCTGCCCCTCCTGGTTCTTCATGGTGGGGTCGGCGCCGTGCGCCAGCAGCAGGGCACACAGCTGCGTGCGGCCCTTCTGGGCCGCCTCATGGAGCGGCGTAAAGGCCCACTTGTCCGTGGCGTTCACGCACGTGTTGTACTTGATGAGCAGCGCCGCGATGTCCACGTGCTGCCGGGGGGGGGGGGGACGAGACGGAGGTCAGAGGAGCAGACGGGGGGGGCACAACGCGACACGCGATTTGATAACTAGGTGTGGCTTGTCTACAGTATAATTGCTATCATGTTATTGTCATAGTATTAGTCATAATGCTATAATTATTTTTAATTTGTTCTGGCAGCCTTGTTGAATAGTTTTTCATGCGGTCGTGTTGGCTTGTGCGTGTGGGCGACGCAGACATTGTTTATTAAACTGAAGGCGAGGACACGTTTTAAAAGGTTTGTGGAGGTGGATATCATGCTACAATGACACAAGTCTCATTGTAGCATTAGGCTAGCCTAGTGGGGTACATGGTGCGGTGGGACCTCACCCCGTAGGAGGCGGCGTTGTGTAGGGGGATGAGGCCCCCCTTGTCCTGGGCGTTGACGTCGGCCCCGTGCTCCAGCAGGTACTCTGCCACCTCCAGGTTGTTGTAGCCGGCTGTGGAACACACGCATACACTCTTTGAACTTGGAGCTACAGCATCAGCATTTTGCGAAAATACACGCTTTTTAAAGTCAAAGGTGGAATATGCAAGGTTTGTGATTTCAGTGCCAGTAAAGAGAAAAACAAAACACTGAATTCTCTACTTGTCTGCTGGAAAATTAACCTTGATCCCTGTAGCCGTTCAATAAGCAACATCACAGAACGCGTTGAACACATTCAGTCACACCGTTTGAAGGCATGAACAAATACTTTATCGACAACACAACAAACCATACACCGTTCTCCCCAACACATTCAACAACCCTGCCGCCATGACCTCCGACCCATCGGCCCGCTGGGCCCAGCCGGGGGGCCCCCCCTGACGTACCTGCGAGGTGCAGCGGGGTGGAGTTGCGGCCCTGCGTGTCCCTGCAGTTGATGTTCTCCGGGGAGCAGAGCTTCTGCACGCGGGCCAGGCAGCCCTTCTTGGCGGCGTCCAGCAGAGCGGCGTCGCCGCGCAGCAGGTCCTGGATGTCCGTGTCCCCGTCCTTCACCATGTCCAGGGGCATGTTGCCGTCACGGTTCTTCTTGGTGGGGTCCGCTCCGTGCTGGATGTGGGGGGGTGAAGTGTTTTATTAATGTGTGCACAAAGGGTTTCATTGCCAAATGTGAAGTCTAGGCCGGTCGTTCTTCTGACAAAGAACACGGCCCTGATTGATGATAGGAGAATCAGTTGATTGAAGTGGGTTTTCATTTAGATTTTCATGCTAGCGGGGGCTCATTCTCCATCTTAAGGAAATGTGCGAACGGGAAGATTATCCGCTCCTCAATAAATCCAGAAGCTCTCGTTCGGCTCCAAAGCACCTCGGTAACAAACTGGAACCCGGGAACATTCAGGAGCCGGTAAGGGGGGGGGGGGGGGGGGGTATCCCCAGGATACCTATGCCGCTTTTCCACTGCATGGTACCAGCTCGACACGACTCGACTCAGCTCGCCTTTTTTGCGTTTCCACCGCGATCTAGTACCTCAAGTGGCTGCTTTTTCTAGTACCGCCTCGCTCTAGGTTCCAAGCGGCTGAGCCGATGCTAAAAGGTGACGTCGGCAGACGGCCGGCCACTGATTGGCCAGAGAGTGTGACGAAGTCACGAGAGCGACATGGCAACCATGCTGGTAACGATAGAACAGCCATAGTAGCGCCGCAGCCAACATATTCCACTTCTTCAACATGCCAGCTAATAATACGAACACGAATACCATCGCATCGATGTTCTCCATTGTTGTTATGTGGGTTCTGTCCATGTGTGGGTTACGTAGGTGTTGTTTGCGTCGCGTACAAAAATACGTCACGGCCCTTTCGCGCAGACGACCCCGCCCACGTCCCGGAGGTACTATTTGCGGTGGAAAAGCACCCGCGCTGCTACCGTGTCGAGTCGTGTCGTGTCGAGTCGAGCTACATGTGCGGTGGAAAAGCGGCACTAGAGGAGGTCGCCTGTGGACCTGGGGGCTGGCCCAGTGACCCCGGGCCTCACCTTGAGCAGCAGCTTGCAGATCTCGTACTTCCCCTTGGCGGCGGCCTCGTGCAGCGGGGTGAACTTCCAGAGGTCGGCCACGTTGACCGAGGCCCCGTGCCGGACCAGGAGCTCCGCCACCTCGTAGTGGCCGTAGGAGCACGCGTTGTGGAGGGGCACCAGACCGCTGGGGTGGGGGTTAGGGGTATGGATGTTAGGATGAGGATCTACATGGACACATAAATATACTTATCCCTCCTAATGTTTGGAGCGCGTCCCGGAAATGGATCCCAGATGACAAACTGTTGTGTGTGAAGTTTGACAGTCTTGCGGCAACATTTGTCAGACGGTTGTTGGGGTACGTAGGACAGCCCGGAAATTAATTAAACGTCTGATTGACAGCCTTGGTGGTAAAAACCTCCTCCTAGCGTCGAGGTGTCCTTGAGCAAGGCACCTAACTGACGGCTCCCCGACGAGCTGGCTGTCGCCTCGCATGGCTGACGCCGCAGTCGGTGTGGGAATGTGTGTAAGAATGTCAGGCTACATTGTAAAGCGCTTTGGGTGGCCACTGGTTACAAAAAAAAAAACGCTAAACAAATGCAGCCCATTTCACCAAATGCTATATATTGTGTTGTATTATAACACAATAAGAAGAAGAACTAAACCCTCTGTGGCGCTCACCCCTTGTCTTTGGCGTGGACGTCGGCGCCGTGGTGCAGCAGGTACTCCACCACCGCCACGCGGTTGTAGCCGGCGGCAAAGTGGAGCGGCGTGGAGTGGCGCCCCTCCAGGTCTCGGCAGTTGACGTTCTGCGGCGTGCACAGTTGCTGCCGTGCACAGAGACACACGCACTATGATTAACACACACCCTGTGATTCGGATGTATTCCGCAGTGTGGTCTGGATGAGCTCATTTAAATATTTCTAAAAATGGGATTGATATTTCATGAGATGCACTTCACCGGAGAGCTGAAGAGCTCTCCAGTGAAGCGCTCCTAATGAAATATCAATTTAGAAAAAGGGTTTTATTTTTCAGTTTCTGTATATTACCACCATCCAAAATCCTTAAACTTCCTGGCAATCAAGCCACAGTGCGTGATGTGTAATGGACTACAGTATATTACAGTGTAAGAAGGCCAGCAGAGGAGGAGTGCCCGGCCACTCAGCCAGAGGACATACCTGCACCGTGTCCAGGTCACCGGCTTTGGCCGCCTCCAGGAACCGATAGTCCACGTCGGAGTTACGGGTGGGGACGTTCTCTGGAGGAACAAAGACATAGCAATCATCAGCTACCATTCGTTAACCAAACGTCTTGAGCAGCGTCAACACACCGTTAGAGATCGGCAAGTTTATACCATTTACTACTTTTTCCATTTAGCAAAAACAAACATACTCAACTCAGTGAATTGCTCGTCTTTCTGCTGATTCTAGGTTAGCTACAGTCAGGTAGATTGTGGAGCATATGGGGAATCAAGCCCAGGGCCTTTCTGCGCTGGGAGGGGCTCCCCCCCCAGACCAGGGCTTACCGTTGAGGATCTGCTGCACCGCCTCGTTGCCCATCTGGGCAGCAGTGAAGCCCTGCAGGGACACGATGGAGGGGTCGGCGCCGTAGCTCAGCAGCAGCCTGCAGGTCTGGATGTGGCCCGCCAGCGCCGCCCGGTGGAGGGAGGTCTGCCCCAGCGTGTCCACCGCGTTGACCTGGTGGCGCGGGGGGAGAGAGGGGCAACAGAGAGGCCTTTAGCAACGCAGGACTGGTTCAGGAATGAGGATCGAGGTGATGATTTACAATTAGGTTTGTATTGCCCATCGTTGGTGATGTACTTCACCAAACAGGTTAATGATTTAGCGGAGTAAGGGAAAACCATGCTGGGCTCAAATCAAAGTTGTTCTTGTGTGCCTTAGTTGTACTATTTTCTATTAGAGGATGTGCAGAACAAGATGAAGGTTGATTTCAAATTGGCACACATCGTTAATGCCCCGAGTGCTACGACGGTATACGTTCTCATCCCTCCGTAGCTGTGCGTCTGTAACGAGAGGCTAGCCAGGGTCAACGCGTGGTGAACAGGGTACGGGCCGGTACCTTGGCTCCATGCTTCTGCAGGACCTCCAGGATGTCGTTGTGCGCCCTCTCAGCGGCAACGTGAAGCGGCGTCATGAAGCTGCAACACAAGGAAGGGAGTGATCAGAGCCCACGGGTCAAGGCGTTGAGATGAGGCAAAGTCAACACTTAAAAAAAATAAAGGCTTACATTACGGCTTATCAGACAAATCAGTTGTCAATAGTTCCAATTTTATATTGTTTTAATTTTGCTGAAATGCTAGGGCTTACATTTTATGTTGTTTCGTTATAACGCCATGTGTGTTAATTTAACCAATTAAATTTGCTGTTGCCAAAAAGGGCTTGTATGCAAAAACAACCGCGGTGACTTAACTACAACCGTGTCTAATCTAGCCAGAAGCATCTAAGCTCGCTAGCAACATAGTTACAGCAGCTGTTTGATCTTGCATCAAAGGAGCCCTGTATCAGGTTTGAATTGCGGTTTCCCCGAGTCAAGCCAACCACCACCCAAACGTCCGTGGGGAGCGGTTTCCCTTGGAGGAGAATCCAGTCCACCGGCACACTATTATCCTGGCAGATAGCAGCCGTCTCATGATTGGCTGTTCTTACTCTTTGTTCTTCTCGTTGATGTTGGCTCCCTTGCGCAGCAACAGCTCGGTCACCTGTTTGCGCTTGGGGTGAGGGGAGGCCACCGCACAATGCTGTGAAACACAGGAGCAGTACGTCAACACTCGGGTCAACACACAGGATTAGGATTTGCCAGGAGTCTCTTTGTGATAATCTACTCCTCCGAGCACGTTAATTAAACCTTCATTTTTTTAACACTGAGGCGCATTGGCTGCGCAAAGGGACCAATGACGTCTCAATCTAAATCATTTCAATACAGCAAATCTAAAAATCCAGAAATCATGCTGTAACACAAACTTTGCTATCGAGTTCCAACAGTGCGATGGGATACAGGCTAGTGTCTACCAGGGCGGTCTCATTGGTCTGGGGGTGCTTTCTAATATCAACAGTACGTTGGGATAAAGGGTGCGTTGGAATAAAGGGTGCTTCCTCCAAGGGCTTTCTTGTTGGCCTGGCGGTGCTTTCTAATTCGCACAGTGCGTCGGGACAAAGGGTGCTTCCTACCAGGGCCGTCTCGTTGGTCTGGGGGTGCTTGAAGCTGATGATCTCCAGGGCCAGGGTCTTCTTTACCTTGGCCATGTCGGCCTCCCGCGCTGCCTGGAGCAGCGAGTGACCTTTGAACTCGTCTACAAGTCACGGAAAAGACAGAGAGATGTACAATTGTAAGTGGGCCTCAAACATACTGCCATGAAAAACTGATGAGGATTCTTTTTCTGAGTCATTTATACGCGTTTTGTACAAAATGTCAGCAGGGTAGGGGTATAATAATCACATATCAATCTTCTATCATTTCTGAATTATGTTATTCTTTACTTTATTTATTTCCCTGTCTTAATTCATCCATTGTGTTTAGATTTTTACGATTCATCGTAATTACTTTTTCTAATCAATAATCTTCTTCTCTGCTTTCATGCAATCATTTACCCCACGTCCTTTCTTAGCACACAGCGGACTTGATCCTGAAATTAGTACACAATGTCCCGAAACATAATCCATTTTTAATCTAGATTGTGAGATACCGAATGATTACCACCCCTTCTGCAGGATAGACATTACAGTGTGTGTGTGCACATGCTCACAGGTGAGTCTCTCCTTGAGCTCCGGGGTGGGGGCCATGTCCACGGCGCTCTTGCTGTGGCAGTTGAGCAGGGTGGGGTCCGCGCCGTGGCTCAGCAGGAGCGAGCACACCTCCACGCGGTTCTTGGAGGCGGCCTCGTGCAGCGGCGTGAACTGCCACAGGTCCATGGCGTTGACACAGGCCCCGTGCTACGGGGGACAGAACATAAGTGTTAAGAGATAGGTCGGGCCATGTGATGTTCATGCTCTGTGGTCCCGAGTGGCTCAACGGGTAGAGAACGCCATTAACAATGCTAGGCTAAGGTGTCTGATTTTCCACCGAGGCAAACCAAAGCTCAGGATATATGAACCCATGGCCACTAAATGTTTATAAAATGAGTGATTTATGTACATTCATGGCGGATGAGAACATTCCCATTATCCAATGAGATAATGGGAATGTGTTTGTAAGTAGTGTTTGTAAGATAGCGTGCACATGGGCCTTACTTTAAGCAGGAGCTCTGTGACCTCAAAGTGACCGTAGGAGCAGGCGTTGTGAAGTGGAACCAGACCTCTGTTGGGGGAGGATGAAGAGGACGTGATAGGTCAGCATAGATTGTAAAACGTCCCTAGCCTAACATAAGGTCAAAAAGGTCAACACCCTTTCACACCACAGGAATTCCCCAAAAAAGAGTTTAGTTAATGTGACAAGTGTGATATTTGGCTTATGGCAGATCAATATCCGGAGGGTCGGACCACATACAAATAGAGTAGTCCAATGGTTCAACAAAAAAAAGTGATCATATTTTATCTCAATGCAAGTAAAAACGGTAAAAACAGCCCTACTTTATGTGAACACCTCTACATGGTTTAAACAGGGCCGCCAGGGACCCAGAGAGGCGCCTCACCCTTTGTCCTTGGCGTGGACGTCGGCGCCGTGCTGCAGGAGGAGCTGGACGATGCGGACGCGGTTGTACCCGGCGGCCAGGTGCAGCGGCGTTGACTGTGGGAGACAGAGGGAGACAGGCACCTCGTCTGGTTAGGGCGCCAGTGGCACGTGGGGTGCGGGAGTATGGCAGGTGCTGCCTTTGGTCTGAGGTGGGGTGTAAGGGATGCGGAGGCATGAAGGGCGGGGGGGGGGGGGGGGGGGGGGGTGGGGGGGCTGATTAGGGCCGGAAGCAATGTGCTGCGCAAGCCTTCACTCTGTAAGTTGCGGATGGATGGTAACGACGACGACGACGATGGTTGTGGATTGATGGAGGCTTTCCTGGGGGGGGGGGGAGGCCCTGCCCCCCAAACGCTGAGCCACTCTGGGCAGCGGGCTGGCTGTCAACGGGAGCCAGCGGGGCGTCAACCTCGACTAGCACTGACCCACCGAGGGAGAACCTTATGGAAGCCAAACTTTCCTTGGGGCACTGGGGCTCTTAAAAAACAAACCAATCCAACTGAGGTGACCCGGCTAGTCGGTATTGGAGATTTAAAAAAAATAAACAAAAACTTTGCGAAAAAAAGCTTAAGAATGCGTAGAGGGATGAGGTAAGTAAGCGTTTTTTTTAGCAGACAAAAAAAATTGATGTTAGTTAAAGCGAAGCCGCAAAGCAGATTCTTCAAACAAATTAATCCTCCAAATCAAGTGCAGGTCTACTCCACCGTGAAAGGGTTGGGGTGATGGGGCAGAACGGGGGGAGGGGGGGGGACTATTTAACTCTAAATTCCCATGCACATGGCTGAAGATCAAAACCAAAATGCCCACGGTAAAGGACAACCTCAACACACTGACGGCGTCTGTTGGGCAAAGAGCAGGCAACCAAATCAAGGTGGCGTCATCCAGTGTTAGGATAATGTGAACGATCAAAGGGAGTCAAATTACTGAGGGCTGCACAGCACCAAAGGCAATGGTACAGTATATGCACTACAAATACTAGTACAGTTACAACATGGGGAGGGGGGGGGGGGGGGGGGGGGTTGCACACATTTCCACATAAAAATGTATTAAACATATTGACACAATGCAGGGTGCAGGCCTTTGAGCATGCATGAGTGATCATAGAGCACATAAATACAATTAAATGATTATAAAGAATAGACACCGTGGCTTGGCGAGCAAGTAGCTAAAGACCGAGTGTGAGTGAGTAGGAGGTTTCATTTGGAACGGGTGCAGGAGAGTGAAGAGAGGCATCGAGAGAGCAAGCGATGGAGAAATATGGCGATCCTCTCCAAGCCGAACACGGTTGGAGGGTGTCCGCTCAACGCAACTACCACCCACGCACGCACACTCTTCCCGTCCCCCACACAGTCCATCCTTTCTTTCCTCACACACACACACACACACACACAGAGACAGACACACTCACAGACACACACATACGAGCATTAGGGCGGGAAAGATGAGGGTGACCCATACACCAAGGTCCGTGGTGTGCAATTAACGTGTGACAGCCAGCTCATTGGTCAAATCATAATGGATTAACAGACTAAAAAATTAAAAATAAATAAAAATCACAACAGTGCATCAATCAAGTGGCAGTTATCAAGGTCAACTTACCAGCATTTTTTGGGATGTTGACTGATCGACAAATGTTGCCAGAGTCACACGGAAAACAAAACGAAACAAAAAATTACAAAATGATAGCATCTTGGTCACAGCAGTTCTCCCTGAAACACAAGCCTAGGTCTACAGGTCTAGGTATATAGCCCTAGGTCTATAGGCCTAGGTCTTCATTGAGAGCAGGGCAGAGTACAACAGCTTTGGGGTTACAACAATTATTATTGGGCTCTCTAAAAATAATAAAACAAAGCAGGGGTGTTCATGGCTCTCAGTGGTTCAGTCTGGGTCCACGACCACCCCCGGGGGCGGGTCTTTCATGGCGGTCTGGGTCCACTTCCCCCCAGACCTGCATTGGAACCCGAGCTGCAGCGAGGGGGGTGGGAGGCTGAGCCCAACTGTTTGACTTAGTTAATGTAGAAGCTAAACTCTTGCACTAAACACAAAAAAGAAGAAATCTTTTCTCAATATTGAATGAAGGGCACGGGCTAGTGGGATTTATAATTGCCACGAGGGGGGTTGAGTTCAGAACTTTTGCTTTTTTATATGGATTTTTTTAAATATACGACACAAACATACACAATTATTTATTATGGTAACATAAATAACCCGTCTCCGGGTTCTTCCAAGTAAAATGTTTTGATAAGACCATGTTTCAATAATTAATTCCATCTACACTAATGCCTGGATAAATAATGTCGGTTGAATGTAGTTATACGAGTAATATGAATCCTTAAGCTAGTCCTAAATTATTCAAATCAGCACATCACCAGCACTTTGGGAATCAGACGACATCTGCCAAATGTAAAACAACTTGTCTGGGTTTGTTTATTCCGTCAAGTCACGTGAGCCATCGAAAGGGAAATTCACAGAGCCAAAACTAACAAACCACTTTTCCTATTCCCCACTCGAAGATAGTCCCAGTCTTCAGTGTGGAAAAAGTCAACATTTACGCACAAGAGAAAATCACTGCAGAGGGAGACCTGCTGAAACTACACGGGTCGAACCACAAGAACCAAAAACCTGGCCCTTTTTAAAACGGTGGCAACAGCACTAAAAATATCAACTAAGAAGTGTACTTTTCTGTACCTTTGCTAACAAAAGCAAATTATCCCGAAAGGGAAAGTTAGGCCAACCATATGACACTGACCCCTTTGGGCTTCAAGTTATCAATACCCAACAAATATGTGCACATAACACCATATTCAAGAGGTTATGTACAGAAGGGAAAAACACAAAGTGACAACCTGAGCCTACACTGTGGAGATGATAAAGACAAAACAAATTCTACGTCAGAGCAAATAGTTTAAGAGAGGTGTTATGTGAATACCACAGGCTGTATAAAATGGTTTGAGACTCAATAGCTTATTAAAATAAAAACATGTATTAAGACTAGAAGCGTGTATCATCAGTTTACTAAATGTGCGGGATCCCCTGCTAAAAATCCTTCTTAGTAACAACATTACTTCATAAATTTCAGTACTGTTGTTTATCCATCCACACTCAAATGGTTCTTTTTTTTCATCAAACACACATTGCTTTATATATATATATATATTACACATGTTAATATACACTTGTTATTTGTTACAGATAGGTATTTCCTGACCCGTTCTGTGATGTGTCGAGGCAGGCAAAGTCTTACCTTGCGACCGTCGCTGGCGTGGCAGTTGACATTCAATGGAGTAAGCAGAGCCATGAGCTTCTCCTCATTCCCACTCCTGCGGGAACAACCAGAGCAATGGGTCAGCGTGGCTCTGAGGGGCTCAGCATGTGGACAATAACAGAAAATGTGATGGGAAAACTTAGTGCATGTTCCCACCTGGCGGCCTCCAGGAGCTCATCCTTCTTGTATTCACCTAGATCAGAATAATGACATAGTATATTTAACAGGAATGCTGATTTTGTTTATAGTGATAGGTTGCATGTTTGCCCATGACATAAAAGTCAGCAAGAACAAATTATTGTCAGATGGTTATTTTAACCATACAACCTTGATGCCAAAATACACAACGATTTATAATAGCACCTAACTTTTGAGCCTTGCTTGCTAATAGCCAAACAGAAACATTAACACCAGTCCTGATTTGTATGGATACCTAATATGTTGATGACAAAATAGGACCTTACATAAAATACAATAAATCTGGAAGTGTGACAGTGGAGAAGATTTGAGTTGAGATACTGACCGGTTAGTACAGCTTTGGCTGAGGGGTCAGCCAAATCCAAGGCAGATTTACCATCTGTGTTGCGGATATTAGGATCAGCTCCGTGCTGCAGTAGGACTAAGCAACGACAAAAACGTGATGAGAAACATGATGTTTTCATTCTAAAAAAAAGGGATTCATTAAGCCACTACATTACATTATTCATTAGGCCAAGTAGTATAATTATTTAAATGTAAAAATCCCTAATTATTAATCTATTTCACTGACAAAAGCAATTATCATTAAGAAATTTACCAAAAGCATCCTTTTGCTTCAACACATACTACACCGCCAGCCAGTCAAATAGTAATTTTGAACAAAGACAGAAGCACAAGGAGTTGCATTAATTTGGGGCAATTCTTAAACTTTAGAACTCACCAATGCAAACGTCTATCTTGCCCTTGATTGCAGCTTCGTGTAAAGGGGTGTAGTTCCAGTTATCCCGGGCGTTGGGGTCGGCACCTTGGCATAACAGGAGACTGACCACCTCGGCGTGGCCAAACGAGCAGGCATTATGCAAGGGAATGAGTCCTCCATCGTCCCGGGCATGGACATTGGCCCCTGTCTGTAAGAGATGCTCAACCACATCTTTTCTGCCAAAACCTAGGGATGCAGGAGGGGATATCAATTTTATTCACACGTGCACCTCTGTGTTTAAACAACAGAGACGCTGAGAATACATTTAGTTGCGTCATCATTTCAGTTCTGGGTTATTCTCACTACTTTTCTAACGTTTATTGACAATACTTTATGTCAGCCGGAAAGACAGTGAATTCTGGAAGCGGCCCGTCTCCTGTTTCAGGGTCCTAGAGCTGAACACAGACCACCCCTATGAATTAGACTACAATAATTAGGGGGCCAAAGTTGACTAAATTAAAACGACATAACATCGTAAAGTGGAGTCTACAATCAGGCACCAGTACATACATACACATTATGGTCATCGGCATACGGTTCACTGTACGTTTTTAAAACGTAACAGTAAACAGTAAATAAACCCTAACGCTACAATGAATTATAGTGTTATGTACAGAGACAACCACCTGGAAATAACCCACCAGTAATACGGTGCAATCGGCGAAGGAAATAGTCCCGCTTCGTACAGCACTGACGAAATGTGTTTTCCTGCTGAATGCCGTTCAT
Organism: Gadus chalcogrammus; assembly: GCF_026213295.1. Lineage (NCBI taxonomy): Eukaryota > Metazoa > Chordata > Actinopteri > Gadiformes > Gadidae > Gadus > Gadus chalcogrammus. The sequence goes on from NC_079417.1 coordinate 7,615,333, forward strand.
TCAACGGGAACAGCGTGGAAACATGGCAACACGATACAGTTGCCATTTTCTAGCCAATGGAGCTTTTGTTTAGGGATGGGTGGGGGCATGTTGTTAAAACCAAGGCCTACGCAGACCCAGTCCGCACAATACCCTTAAAACCCACGGTACACCACGGGTAAAGGTTGCGAACACTGCATCGACATGCGATGCAAGAGGGTGCAATACAGAAGGGAGATGACACGGCGATGGCTAGCGCGGTCGCGTATATCGCACAATCAGCGACGAAAATAAATCGACACGGCGTCAGCTTACCCGCAGCGAAATGAAGGGGGGTCGATTTTCGCCCGGCCATGTCCTTAGCGTTTACATTCACCGAGTCGACGAGCCTCTTCACCCGAGAGACGTCTCCATTCCGACAGGCCTCGAACAACTCCCTGAAAGCTCCACCGATGCCACTGCTCCCGTCCGTGGGACTCGTACAGCCGGAGCCCGGACTCGAGACGCTGCTACCGCCACCCGATGTTGTTGTGGTGGAGCTGGCACTGCTCGCCAGGACCGCGGCTGGTAGATCCGGAGAGGCCAGACTTATCTCCATTCCTCCGCTGCATTCCCGTTCGCCTTCAGGGGGTACGGTGGTCGAAGTCAACAACGCCATCGGCGGAGAGCCCGGCGGGCCGGCTATAAGAGAGCTATTCCGTGGCGGGGACTGAATGGTACTTTGCTGTTGCTGCGAGGAGCGACGAGACACCGCCATTATCGCAGCTCTCTGGCAACAATAATAGTCCTCCCCGTTTCCTGTGTAAGTGGTGCAGCTTCCGGTTACGAAGACTGTCAGCTGTTTCTACGAGGTTACAGATATATACCTGGAGAGGTCCAGGGATACTTATATGCTTAATGTGCTTAATATGAATGCAGTTTATTTTAAGAAAAGCCTAACACCAAATAAGTGTTCATACATATATGGTGTCAATTACACAAGAATCAATATTAAGGAGCAAATAAAGCCGAACTTCATAAATGATAGGTTTCATTTGGTTTGTAACCCTGTTTATTATAGTATTATGAAAAATACTTGGAACAAGTAAACATAAAAACTGGTTGGAATTCAAATGAAAACCTAAAAGGAAAAAGTAAAACCAGTAAGAAAAAACAAAAGATTAGCTAACAATTGCAGTGAAGGCACTGTAGTTAAAGGAAAAATAAAAAGAGTTAAAGGAAATATAAACGGTCCGATAATTGGATTCCTGGTTCGGCATGTAGATACATGCCCGCAAGAAAGGCCAGCTTGTGGGCATATTTGCAGGGTGCTGGTACTCGGATGGTTCCAGGCCAGTTCCAGTAAATGTGGCACAACTTGAAAGTGAGCCTAGAATCACATAAGTTACCACGTTAAGACAAGGTGATTTGGTTTGCCCGTGAGCAAAATTATGACCAGCTCCAGGTCTTCTTGGCACCAATTTGTTCATTTGTTATTTTACCGTTGCAAGTGGTCAGGGGGCAGATTGGCGGTGTTGTACACCGAGACGTAGTGTGTAGGGAAGCCACATCCTTGGCGGATGGAATGTGCCATCAGGAAGAAGTCCACCCTGAAGTGATACATTTTTGTTATCATGGTTAACATTGAAAGGCAGAATAATGAAAGGACAGATGTCATGTTTTTTATTTAAAAAAAACTTAATAGAGCCACAAGCCAATCTCCCCCTAGTGGACAATAAAGCTCTTATTCTTATTCAGTGTGGCTATCGGCTCTTGTAAGGCCGTTATGGCCAGTCTACCAAAGATATGAACTGGGAACCGACCATTCTCTCTGTGTCAGGGTGTGGTCCAGAACAGTCCCAGGTGGAGGGGTCACGAGGCGGTCCCCGGCCTTGGAGTAGAGGGTGGTGTTGATCCTCTTCTGCACCACTATGAACACCAGCTTTGGCTCATAGCTCGGGAACGTCCTGAAAGACTTGAGCAGCTGCGGGACCTCGTGGGCGGCCACCACATTTAGCTGGCTGTCTGACACCCCGTCCCGGTACACCACGATCTTTTCTGGCAGATTGTGGTTCACCTTAAGGAAACAGACGTATGAATCAGAGTGCAAGGCTCCAGAATAACATTTCACATTTTGGAATGGTGCAAAATGTTAGGTGCACTAACCCGTCATTTCGGTGCACCCAATATTTCCCCCCCACGCCTTTTACCGCTGCAATAATACATTTGAAGTGTACCTGTCACAGAACACGGCGTGTTTGTTGGAGACAGTGTTTTTTTAACGTTTCAATTCGAAACGTGGATGCTCCGACAGCAAAAGCCCTTTTCCCAGACATGCTTTAACGCACTCTTTGCAATAAATACAGAGCATAATTTTAACCGTCTCATCATACCCGAGCCACAACAATTGGACAAGCCGTTCTTTGCGAATTGCATATATTTTGGACTTTTTGTATGTGTGACTGTGACTGAGAATAACCTTTCCAAAATGTTAAACTGGCTCCACAAGAGTGAAAGGCAGACACGAACGGATTCAGGAGAGGACACGTCCGATCTTCTAAAATCAAATGACTTGTCAACATTACCTTTAGTACCGCTAACGAGAATGAGCGTTAGCACCGCTCCTAGCTGTCCAAAGCCTGACATGCTATCAGCCGAACGACCAGACCGACCAGCGGCTCCCGATAACGCAGTGTTCTATGCAGTAATAATAACCCGGTGAGTCGTGCAGATGAATGGCCTGACTGTTGGGTCAAGTGACCAAATAATGTATTTTTTAATCACAAAACGACTGGCTCATTGCCAAAGGAAAACTCTAGGCTGCAAAGTGTGCAGCAAAGTAAAATTGCTTGCTGCTCACACAGAGCAGGGACTGAGGCTGTCACCTGAGTGGAGTGGCTGTTCAATCTCTGCCTTTGGTACTGACAAGGCTAAGCAACAGCATTCACTGCTTAAGAAAATCCAGGAACACAGATTCCAGATCCCATTTAAAAGCAGCGGAGACAGAAAATAACTCAGAACGTAATGACATTCACCAGAGTGTTCCGAAAAGCCTACAAAATCGGTAAGCATGGGCGTCCATTTACAGATGTGCCAACTGATGTGACCTTGCAGGAGTTAAATGGAGTGAACATGGGGCGAGTTTTGCACACAGACAAGACATGTGGTGATATAATCGACCATATTGCTACAGACATGCAGAAGAAAACGACATAATCAAAAACAGACGAAAATTGTGTGTGTGTTGATTGACGATTCCACCACAATCAGTGGCAAGACTGTGTTGGTGGTCTGTTTAAGGGCAGCTATTGCTGATGCAGAGCCGGACACAATCTTCTTCGATCTTCTTGAGTTGGATGGGACCACAGCAAACATAATCGTAGACACATTAATGACATGCCTTCATAAATATGGCTTAGATGAGAACTTTTTGTGTTTTGTGGCCTTTGCATGTGATGGAGCAACTGTCATGCTTGGCAGACACGCAGGGGTTGCTACACAGCTTTGTGCTTAATTCCCACACCTATTTGTGTGGCACTGCTCAAATCATCGCTTCCACTAGAGTTCTACAATTCCAGCCTGAAGACTTCATTGCACCACACACTAAATCCTTGTGTAATTGGCAATAAGCATGGTGATGCAGATTTGCTCACTAAAGCAAGTGTACTCCAATAATTAGGTGAGTGCTGCATGCAGCGCTTAACTATTGTTCTTCTTAAGTTTTATTAGGCAAGTGCTGCATGCAGCGCTCAACTATTGTTCTTCATAAGTTTTCTTAAGCTTTCTTTCTTATTCTCTACAAACTTTGGGACCTATCTCCTTCCTCAATTTTTCACCTAGAGACTCCATTCAAATTTTCAAATATTTAGAATAGCTTGAAACGCTTCTTTTCAGATTTTTTTTTATATTTTAGGCTTTTTAAAATATTCTACTTTTAAAATACTATCTTTTTTTTAGGACGGCAGAGCCATCCTCTGGTACTTCAACAGTTTAAGACGTAACTAAATACATTTTCAACCGTTTATCTTTGTTCCAAGCATTAAACAAACAAAACAGAATTTCGATATAATTTAAACTTTCTTCAGAATCACATTTTTAGTTTCAAACAGTCATATTCTACAGTTGGTCCCATTGAAGCCTTCTGCCCATTCTGACACTTAAATTACTTAAGACATCGTAACTCGGTCAAATTTCAACCGTTTACCATTGTTCAAACCACTGGTTTTCAAACTGTGGGGCGCGCCCCCCCTGGGGGGCGCCAGAGTTCTTCAGGGGGGGCGCGACGTGAGAAAAAAATAAACCCGAAAAAAAGCCAGAAAGACGATGATTCAAATCATCAGTCGTACTTCACCTGTAGAAGTAACATAACATAACTAAATCAATTTTCAACCGTTTATCTTCGTGCAAACCATTTAACAAATCTACACACTTATATCTTCAATAATATCCAAACAGAATTTCGATATCATTTCAAATGTCTTCAGAATCACAGTTTTAGTTTCATACCGCTTCGTTTTCAGCTGTTTTCATTGAAGACGTCAGCCCATTCTGATAGACCTACTTCTAGACATCGTAACTCATTCCTTTTTCAACCGTTTACCATCGCTCAAACCATTAAACAAATCTACACACTTGTATCTTCAATACTATCTAAACGGAATCTTGATAGCATTTATACTTTTTTCAGAATCACAGTTTTAGTTTCAAACCGGTCGTTTTCAGTTGCTTATAATAATTTAGGTCACCATAGCAACGCCGGTAAACAAACCCCGCCGAATAGTTGAATCTCTGGACTGAAAAGGCAGATCTGATTCGACTCGAAAATTCAGTGTCGGGGACCCTGAATGAATCTGTAAACTGGCAGTTTACACAGATTAAGATGTTCAAATGTATTTAAAAAAGGTTAAGCTAAAACATGCTTAGATAAAGTTGTTAAATTGTGTTGTTTAAAAACGCAAAAAGATGTTGTAATGTTTCAGAAATATGTTTAAAAAATATGTTAAAAAATTTGTTTCAAATGTTTCAAAAATATGTTCCAAATGTTTTAAAATTATGATCGGAGATGTTTGAAATGTGTAAAATAATTATAATAGCTTTCAAAACACAGGTTTTTAGAAAAAAAAATTGGGGGGGGGGGCTCAGCTGAATTTTTTTCTCTGAGGGGGGGCTCACTCTCTCACACTTTGAAAACCCCTGGTTCAAACCATTTAACAAATCTACACACTTGTATCTTCAATAATATCCAGGGTTTCCCCCAGCACTATCTTGTTAAGGCGGCCGCCTTAACAAGACTAGGGCCCCGCCTTGACTACCAATGTATTGAAAAAAAAAAAAAAGAAAAAAAAAAGTTGAAAAAAAGTTAAAAAAAAAAAAAAAAAAAAGTTCAATTACAGCAGGGCGCTGGAACTGTTCTTTGCACAGCCACGCAGAATTGCATGCACTGATGCCTCTTGTCAGCTATGCCGCAAATAAGATCCAAAAAAGGAACTGTAAATAGTTGAATTTGCATACAAAAGTTAAGTGTATTGTCCATTATTTGTATTTAATTTGCACTTTTCTTTAATTTTATTTTGTAGTGTCTGCATGTTTGCACAACATTTGTACCTACTGTTTTTATTTTTATTTATATGGAAATAAACAGTCATGCGTACTGGCATCTTTGAGCAAAATACCCCCAAAATTTTTCGCCGCGGCGCATAGAACAACACCACCGACTGCTTACCACCTTGACTGAGACATTTACTGGGGGAAACACTGATATCCAAACGGAATTTTGGTATCATTTAAACTTTATTCAGAATCACAGTTTTAGTTTCATACCGGGTTCGTTTTCAGTTGGTCTCATTGATTTACGTTGACGCTGGAGCGTGAGGACGTTCAGCAGTGTTGCCAGATTGGGTGGTTTTTCTCGCCGGATTGGGCTACTTTTGGAAGACGTGTTGCAGTGTTGCCAGATTGGGCGGGTTTTCCCCACTCTATTGAGCTACCTTTAATCACGCACCGGCTTGCCACACACACACACACACACACACACACACACACACACACACACACACACACACACACACACACACACACACACACACACACACACACACACACACACACACACACACACACACACACACACACACACACACACTTTGACCTTTCACATTCTTCAGTTCAATTCATTTTACATTTCTGCATTTTTAGCAGTGGCGGGCCGTCAGGGCCAGCAAAGCCTTCTCTGCTGGCCTAGACACTTTCAGAACAATACATTATTTTTATAAAATATATAATTTATACCTTTTAATATATATATTTTTCATTCATTTTATCCGTTTTAATAAGTTTGTTCACATAAGTCTAAATACCTATTTATTTGTTTTTCCTTCAATTGCTTTGCCTCCAGCGCGATAATATATATATTAGAGCCCTTATCAAATCAGATTATTTCCCTGCGCTGTCTCCAGGTAAAAAAATTATCTAGCCGAGGCCTTCAGAAACCTGAGAGAATCCCCTCGCTGATAACGCTAATGGGGACTATGTTGTTGATTGACATGTTCATCAACCAATCAGATTTTGAGTATGCCGAGTTGGGCGTTTCCTTTTACACGTCTTGGCCTTCTAGCTGGCCTTGTTGTTTGGCGCCATCAGGAGGAAAACAAAAGGAATTACAACTAGCTAGCAGCGAAATTATATAGATCATTGGGTTCGATTTTTTTAGATTAGATTCACTTTAATTACAATGGATGACAGAGGAGAAGGACTGGATATTGCGGCCGACTTGTTGAAAAAGTCTTTTTCGAGAAGGATTTTCTCAGAAAAGCTAGAAATTGTGAAACACCAACACCGCAGCTAGCTGCTCTGACCCAGCCAGCCGGGCAAAGGATTTGTGCGGCACTTTCAATCCAGCAACTACGAGAGGCATAGTTGGCTGACAGCGTCAAGTGGTCATTGTAATCTGTATTGCTGCCTGGGAATGCTTGCTATTTGCAACGGATCGATGTGGTGTTTGGAGCCACGGTGGGTTTTCCAACCCGAGTTGTCTCACAAAGTCGGCATTGAGACACCAAAGTACGGCGGGCTACTTGCATGCAACAGTCTTGTTGAAGACGTTCGGTGACACCCGAGTGGATTTCAACTCAATGAGCAAGTAAGAAGGGAAACAGAGCTCCACAACGAAATCGCACTTGATTTGTAAAGCCTATATTATTATTCTTTTGGTTTAAAAAAAACAACCCGTGTTTGTTAAAGTAACATGGGATTGTTTTGAATTGGTTCTTGTTTGGTAGTATTGAATATGTATGAATTTATTGCAAAAGTCCTCCAAATCAAGCACAGGTTCTAAAAAAGAAGCACGTACTTTACAGCGTTTTTACTAAATAACGGAGGGTTTTTGGCTGCATTCACGGACAGTCGGAAATTGTAGAATCTGACGAATATTACGGTCTTTTCAGCTTATGACTAGGGTAGGCTACGTGCGTTTTGTTGTGGTTGTTTCGGCTTAAAGAAAACAAAAAACATTATTCTTAAAGCCTGTTCAGTTGTCAGGGTTATATTGGGTGGTTACATCAACATGGCAATAACCCTGACGTCATCATTAAGTCATTTGAAAAGCGGTTTACTTCAGGATGATTGGATCAAAGGCCTCATGGTAAAAGTTACAGCCCGCCACTGATTTTTAGCAATGCCTTGCGCTTTTCATTCAGCTGTCACTTTATTTGTTTCCAACCATTTACGTTTTCTTAAATGGTGTGCATGTTTACATTGTTTACTCCATTTAGACTTTTGAACTTTTGTTCAAATCCCTTCACTTGATTTAAGCCATTTAACGTTTCTTTATGTCTAAAACTATGTGGCATTATTAAAAAAATATTTTCAACCTCACTTTGCTGCAGAAAAAGCATTTTCTGCAGGAAATGCAGTTTTTAGTTGTAATGATTGTCCCTTTGATTAGTAGCTGTTGAGAGGTGGTGTGTTTTAGTCAAGTATATTTTAATTTTTGTCTCGTTAACCCATGGATCTTAAAGCTGCATTAATAATTTTTTGGTCACTTGGGGGCACACAAACAACCTAACATTACAGCTGCACAGCCCGGTCATTATAACTATTACTCAAATTCTTATGGCAGGCATGTTAGCTAACAATTGCTACTTACAGTATATATCCATGATATTTAAATCATATCTGACATATTACATTTACCTACCTTTTAGATTGGACTGGTTTAGTTTACATCAATTCCTAGGATTTAAGGACTTCCTAGCCTGAAGACTTCATTTCATTACACACTAAAGCAAGTGTACTCCAATAATTGAAATGGTAGTCCCTTTGATTAAATAGTTTTTGAAGCTCAGCATTACCTCTTAGTTATTTCTTTTACTCAAAAAATCCAGAATATTACGATGGTTTACTGATTTGCACGCGTCGCCTATATGTGAATAAGGGAGTACCGGCACTTATTTCTTTCCACTCCAAGCACTGACAGAGACAGACCTGCTAAATGTCCGGCGTGTCATGTTCAGTAGTTGAACGGATGAAACTGTATGTTAGTTTACCTCGTAGTACTTCTGCAGAGCAGCCAGGAGGCACACCTGGAAGCCGTTGATGATCTCCTCATGGGCGGACTGGAAGGTTACTCTGGAGTACCACTGTGTCAGCAGGCTGGAGGGGAATCCCACAAGGGTTAGTGGAGCATTGTTTTTCCGCAAATTTCAGTCATGTGAAAATATAGATGCTCGTCCTTTTACGTCCTTTGATCAAGGAACATTTCTTAAAAAAAAAAAAGGATAGAGCGCGTGAGAGGCCACTTGTATGCCATGGCGTAATTCAAAAAAATGTATTACCAACAAAACAATAATTATACCCAATCATACAGCATTCTAAAAAATAAATAACGAACATTGTTAATGGGTTTGGAGTACCTATTCAAGCTTGCTACAAAACCCATGGCAGATCTGTTCCGCTTGCTGGGGTCATGGTGGACATCAACTCCGATCACCATGAGATGTTTCTGGTGAACAAACAACATCCTTATACATGGCAGAAAGTAACCAAGATTAAGGCCTCCTTGCAATGTATAATCTATAATCTTTAAACAGGCGAGCCACCTCTTCATCTTAAAAAGTTAATTTATTCCAAAATGATATTGGCATAATATTATTGATAATTATTGTTGAAGGGTAAAAATGCTTGTGTGTCAAAACCATAGCCAGTTGGCCAAAAACAATGATATAGTTTTCCCAACTAATTGTAATTTGTGTAGATTTCTGTGTCAATTATATTAAATATTAGCTCACCAGAGGGACGTTGACCGTCCACAGCTCTCCTCCCACCTTGCAGTTCATCTGAAGGAGGATCTTTTGGGCAATACTTCTCAGCTTCAGAGGCTGCGAAATTGTCCTAGAATTGATCACCTATGAAGGGACACATTTCAATATGAGTGCATACAGTCTAGGGGAGGAATGGTTCATAAAGTTATTGGGCCACGACCCCAAATTTTGGGAAAGGCTGCTGTAGTGATTTGAGTGTCCGACGGCCAGTCAAAGAATACTGGCTGGGTTTAATGTCGGCAGTCTGTCCGTAGGCATCTTTGAGCAATATGTCTAGCCCCTACCTTCTGCCTTTCAACAACATCTAAATGATGCATCAAAACCACAGAAAAGGAAGTTGAAGTGTCAAGTCACTTTGGATGAAATAGTCTGCCGAATTACTATTTGGCAGACTAGAACTGACAGGAACATCGGTTCCTGTCAGTTCCTCTTCACCACATACTTTGAAGAATGTCTACAGACGTGAGCCAACACTTGTCAACGACCTGCGAGGGGACGGGGTTCTTGACGCAGCACAGCTTCTTGATGGCACTGTAGAGGTCATCCCGGTTGCCTGGGATGATGCAGACAACCATCTGCATGTTGGGCTGCACCAAGACGGGGAAAGGGGGGCAATAGTGAATAGGTTCAATCTCTCCATGACACAATTTAGAAGACCAAAATATATTCTAAATATAGAGCTTAGTTAGATATTTTTACTTCTGCATTAGTAATAGGTTGTAGAGTATTTTTAACCGAAAGGCAATTCGTTTTTTGGGGCAAACCTCGCTGGTGAGCTGAGAGTGGATACTCTTCACGTAGTTCTCTGTGCGGTCGTCGCGCAGCTCTATCTTGATTGGTCGCTCGATGCGCATTCCCATGGCGCCGGCCACCTTCTGAAAGGTGGACAGCAGCTCCTCCGCTTGCTCCGCACAGCGCCGGGTGTAGAAGATGGCCCAGACTTGTAGAGGGATCTGACGGGCAAAGACAGGTAACATGCATCCCTTCAATCTATTTAGCTCCGGGCTGGTAGAGAGGATTTACAATCTAGGGTCAAATGGCTGCAACCAGCCGAGGAAATAGGAAACGAGACAATAAAACCCAACTAGCAGCATAAATCTCACTGGTTTCAAGTGACCCGTTTTTCAATCTTTCATTATCGAGTTCAGACACAATGTTCAGGTGTAGCGGCGGTAGATACACCCCCTGACTCACACAGCTGATGGAAGCCTCTCTGCCGATCTCCTTGGACCAGGACATATCAGCACCAGGGACAATGGATGCCGACTGCATGCAGATCGTCTCAGGTGGAAGAATTCGGCCTTCAGTCTGGGAAGGTAAACAAGGAACAGGATAGTCGGCTGCTTAGAGTGTTTGAGTTTGGAACCAAATGTCCACAGTCTTCCTGTAGCCATCCCTGGTCAATATGATTGACCCCAATTGCTCCTGTCTCCTCAAATTACATTTGGATGAAAAAGTCTGCAAAATAATTAATAGTAGATATCAATAGTAGATGCAGTCCAGCAGTCGAATAACGTACACTAATAAGACTGCCCTCAAAAGAGGTACAAGCGGTGTAATAAACCGTGTAAAAGAACAATCAGCTTTAAAAACAATAACAAAAATACTACAATGCAGCAGAGCAACCGCGTGGGTTTTTTGCACATTGAAACAAATCAAATCCATGTGTATCCTGGACTTGAAATGATCTAGTTAATTAATTAAGATACACCAGTAAATAAAGCCTACTCTTCCAAATCCTGCGTGACCAACTGCATTATCACACGGGAAAAACTCAATATGTACACAGTGAGCACAACCATCTTTGTGGCCAATGCAAGAAACCACACGCTGTAAAGACTGTAGCAGGTGAAAAACCCAGCGCCTAAGAGACGTATGGCGCCTATTTCCCACGTCAGCCATTAAGCCCCTTTTCCACCGACAGTACCAGCTCAACTCCCCTCGACTCTGCCTTTTTCTGTGTTTCGATCGCCAAAATCAGGTACCTACTACAGCCTACTTTTTTAGTTTCACCTCCGTCGAGGTTCCAAGAGAGCTGATCTGATAAGAGGTACAAGACCATTTGAGTTGTGAAAAACACAACTCAAATGGTCCTACCCACTCTCCTTCAACGCTGACTCTGACCACCCATTCTAAGTACATGGACGCGCAATCATGCACGAGCGAGCCATTAGCTAGCTCCAGTAGCTACCGCAGGATAACAACAAACAGAAGCTTGCTCTGGGTCACGAGCTTTGAGTACGTGCACGTAGGGGTCACGAGCGGGGGAGGGGGGGTGCAGTACGACCGTTTGATTGACGTACTTACTGGAATGCCACTCGGTGGGTCTGGAAATCATTGGCTGGAGTTTTTCGAGCCCTGCCCGTTCCAGATGATTGACTTGTTTATTTTTCATGTCAGTACTTCTAACTCAGTGGCTGTAAGTGGTTTATGATACGGATTTCAAGTAATTTTGCAAAAATGGCCGAAAAAGAGAATTCCATACCCAACCTTTAATAACTGGACCGTTGTCATTTTTTCCCATTCAAACAAGAATTCACAGACGGAACTGATGTTGGACAGGTGTCCAAGGGCATTATCCCGCTTATGCCATGGACACCATACAATAAATTAAGACCATTCATTTATATTTTTATACGTTTTACAATCCAAATATAACGTTTTTCACAAACCATAACTTTGTTTCCCTGGTAACGCCTGAGGGTTTGACTAATGCCTGGAACAATCCCCTTGTGTAAGGGTTCTTACACAACGAAACGTTGTTCACTCCTCCAGTAAATAGGACGGATCTTAGAAACGGGAGGTATTCTAGTCCGCTCAGCTATGTGCCAGAGACCCAACGTTATGCATTGTACATATTTATAATTCGAAATTCGTCCCAGCCTTAATAACAAAGATGCTCAAGGGTCTATAGCATATAACCGCGTTGTCTGATTAGTTTTATTAATTTTTCACAATTTACCAGGTCTCATTTTGAAGACCGAATCACCACGCCAATTGTTTCAATGGGAATCGCCTCGATCTATACTTTCAACATAAAGTGTATATATTTATGATTTGAAATTCTTCCCAGCCTTTATAGCACAGATACATTAGGGTCTAAAGCATATAACCGCGTTTTCGGATTACAGTTTAATGCATTTTTCACAATTTACCAGCTCTCGTTTTGAAGGCTGAACAGATAATTTGACTGAAACTACTTAGCAGGTATTTTTTTTTTTCTTTGCATTTAAGATACTAATTGATTTCTTGCCGACGATCCATGGCTGCCTTTGTGAATGTCGGCACACATCGAATAATCGATTATTCGTTCATACCATCCACCAATTTCAAAAAAAAAAAATTGACAAGACAGCGGTGGAGCAATCCCGTGCGTAGCCCTGTATGTTTATGAAACACGACATGCCTGGAACAAAACCAAGTCGTGCCACGCTAAGTCATAGCGAGTTGAGCTGGTACTGTCTTTGGAAAAGGGGCATTAGAATGATGGATCAGCTGGGCTTACAGTGATAATCTCGCTGTTGACGTCCAGTCCCCAATTTTCCAGTTCTTTTATCGTCTCGGGGTTGTTCTTTATTTTGTATAGGAGCTGGTTGATTGAGGTGGTGTGCTGCTCACTGCTGACGTTGATGTGCATCGTCAAGTCCTGCAAGAGACAGCCCGTCATTCTTAACCAGCCCAAAACAGAAGCGCCCTCCCAATACAAACTACTACTACTACTAGATAGTCATCTGACCCAACGTTTTACTGAAGAGTTATTCTCTCACATCCAGATGTTGAGAAACTTGCTCATGCAGCGCAATAGTGGAAGTTACTCCACGCTATCAAATCATGCTTAAATGGTTGTAATTTAAATGTACTATAAATGCATTATACATTGTGCATACACGTCCAGTATCACATCTTATTTATTATTTCTGAGAATCGCTATTCTTAACAATCATTGATTCATTGATTCTACACATAAAATCAATATGGCACATTCAATTGTGGATGCAGAGGTATACGGAATAGTATAATGGCCAAAACAGTCAACCCTACCCTATGGAGCCATAATAGGGCAGTGCACAGCAGGCCACTGGGGATTTTACCTTCATGGCACGGAAATCCTTCTTCATCCTTTCAGGGATCCCCGTCATGAAGCAGAGCTCGGGTACCAGGAGAAGCTCCCCTGTGATTTGCTGCATAACATCAACAGTAAGTTTTCATTTCGAGAGATACATTTAGTAGGATTAGGATTATAAACATTGCGCTGCGGTTCTTGGTAGGGTTGGGCAATCGTCTACAAGCTTCCATCGTCCGATAGCGCCCCCTGGCGATCGCCGATAGTCGATACTATCGGGGGGAGCAACTTTATAATTATTTTATGATAATTATTTAAAATAATTTATCACTTTGAAAAAATACAAATCTAATTTTTTCTTAAAAACGATAACGATGGTCTTCCCCTTGGACCAGTGTTGAGCCTCCACTGATTTAAGTTTCGATACGTCGGGGCCGGCGGCGCTGTCATGACACACGCAGATGACATGACACAGCTCGTAGCTGTGTTCAAAATCGTTCCGTATCACGGATATAGTGCACTATATAGGGTGCTCGCCATTTTGTAGTGTTGTTCGAAATCTCACTGGTTAATTTCATGCACTAGTATATAGTGCACTTAAAATACCCCAAATCTGAGTGTACATATGACGTTCCCTACGTGTTACTCGCGTATACCACAATGCAATGCGGTCGTGTTTTTCCGGAGAAGAAGAAGAAGCTGAATAACCGCGAAAACAAATACATTTAATGATGGAGTCTCCGGCTTTCGTTTAGAAATGTCAACAATTTATTTGTGATTTAACATAGAATATTTAACATTCAAAATTAATAAGAAAAACCTTGTTCAAGGAAATGTAACATTCTACATCAATACAACCTCCAGCTTTCCTTGAGAGTGCCCAGTTTGTTTACATGATGTGGGCGCATCTGTCTGCTTCACACAAATATTTATTGGCTTCATTTACTGACGCATATGACGTTTAGAAATGTTCAGCGTAATGTCCGAATTCTCGTTTGTTCGTTCCCTATGTAGTGCACTATATCATGAACACTATAGGGAATAGTGAGTGAGTGAGTGAATAGGGAACGATTTCGAACACAGCTCATGTACCACAGCTGTGACCCGGAAATGAAGCAGCAGGGTGTGATGTCATTTCGCCGTGCGAGCAGACCGGTAGGTTTCGAGCCCCTCCCCTCTCGCAGCAGTGAGTGAATACGGCAGGTCAGCGCTACATAGTGCGTTTTCCACCTGTGCCAGTTCATTTCAATTACAATTTGCAGGGCTTTTTAAGTTGTAAAAATAGCTACCACAGCGCTGTTTTTAAAATAAATAAATAATAATAATAATTAGCGGCTATTTATCGGCAACTTGAGACGATCGACGATAGAATCCATCTATCGTCGATAGTCGATAGAATCGACTATCGGCCCATCCCTAGTTCTTGGTTTCACAGTGGGGAATGTGTGGCTGATGGCTGGTTTATATCTGCGTGCCTTGATTACAGGGGCGACAGTTACTCAGGAGGTAGAGTGGGCGGTCTGGCAACTGGAAGATTGCTGGTCTGATACCCCGGCTAGTCTTAGCCAGGTGTAATGGTCTTTCTGAGCAGTACATTAACCAAAGTTGCTCCTGACGAGCTGTCTGTTGCCTTGCATGGTAGAGCCATGTGCAAAGGCGTGAATGAGTGGGTTTGATTCAGACATTGTAAGGTGCTTTGAGTGGCCATAGGTCGGAAAAGCGCTGTATAAATGCAGTCCATTTACCATTTCTCAATGCACTTCAGGTATGCAACCTCACCAAGCCCAAGGGTCTAAGCAGCTTGACTCAAGCCAGGTAAGGCTGCCTAACCAGCGAACAACCACACACATGACGGGACACAGAATACTTCTGTTCTTCTTGCCTGCTACTCACACAAAGTAAGCTAAATAAATCGAATGTGGAAAATGTATCCTAAACATATTTCACATAAAATGACAGAACTCATTATACACAGCCCTTAACATTTCCCACAGAGTTTGAGTTCAATAACTCTCATTAGGGATATTATGTTTGATTTGAAAACTCATTCATAATAATTATAATAGTGTGAGGCTTGTCATTACGTCATCAGTGACAGCATTTGTCATATCCTTCAAATGGAAAAAGAAATGTAAAGCAGTAGATTCTAGCCACAAGAGGGCACACTGCCGTAAGAATTGAGCCCCAAACAAACAAACAAAACCGTGTTCGACTGTTGGGAGGACTAGGATGTGTTTTCTGTGAATGTGATGGTGATGGGTTCAGTTCACCTTCCCTCCTGGGTTGGACCTCTCCTTGGGTCGATTGACCAGCAGGGGTTGGTCCAGCTCCTTGATTGTGATCCCATAGTTCTTGCTGCTCGGCCATGTCACACATAGTACATGTGCAGTTGAGTATTAAACAGCTGTGGTTTTACTTTTTGGGCCAGGTATTCTGCTTACAATAAAAGCCTGGTATTCAAACAAAACAAGAGGCCCACTTGCCTCTTGAGCCTCTGGTTCAAGAGGCATTTTAAAAGCGATACGAGTTAGGCATGCTCGATTATGGAAAAGATCATAGTCACGCTTATTTTTCAAAGTCACGCTATATTCAGCATTTCTCTCCAAAAAAACACTTGGTAACTGAGAACAAAATTTTCAAATAGAAAAGTTGAAATAATGAAAAATATAAAATAATGGACAATATGTATCCATTATGCGTCCAAATGTTTGACTACAAATACGTAGAAAGATGTTTTGACCAAAAAAATCGAAATTACGATCAAAATTAGAATAATTGCACAGCCCTGATGGCAGCTATGAAAAGGCGGTTGGTGGTACCTGTAGTAGTCTACGAAGGTGGTGGAGGAGCCGTCAGCGAGTGTGAAGGTGTCTTTAGGAGCCTTTTTCCACTCAATGTCATCGATGCGGTACGTGCGGTTGTTGTAGCGCGTAATGACGATGCTACCGACCAGCTCCTTGGCACACTCGTCCTGGAAGTACTCCGTGCTCTGTTGATAAATTATGTTCCTGAAAGACAAACAGCGGTCATGACACGTTTTTAGTTTTAAGTCAATTAAGTAGGGAATTTCAACTCGGTGCACCGCAGTTAACTTTAAAGGTTAACCTTCATTATATACAACCGCTTATTGTACTCCCGAGTTTGTTGTCTTGTTCTCTTGTCCTGTCTGGTTGTGCTGCGACAAAGCAATTTACCATTGGGGATAACAAAAAGGTACATATCCATCCATCCATCCATCTTCTAGCACCATTTTCTTCATGTACCAGCAAATCCCACGATTTAGTCAATTACCGGGCACTGTTCTCATCAAGCACTCAAACTCCCCGACTGGTCTGAAAGGTCTATCCAGATTGCCCCCGCCTATTGCAAGTAGGGCTGGGCGATTTTTTCGGTTTAATCGATTAATTTGCATTTTTTCTTTCCTACGGTTTGTGAAATGGCTGAACCGAAAAATCGCGATTTAAAAACAGTTCTAGACTCTTCCGATTTGTTTTGCTGAATAGACTCCGTAGTAGCCTCCTCTCTCACTTTCCAGAACGCGCGCAAAACTCAGCCTACTGCAATCACATTCACCTCGCCCCCGACAGACTTGGGGGAGAGCGGGGTCGATTGAAACACTTTTCAGTTAAACTTCTTTTGCAAAGATGACATTATGTATACAAATAATTTGTGATCAACAACTCACATGTGTGTTCTCTTAGTTACAAGCAGTGGTGTAGTCTACGTGATACGCAGGTATACGTCGTGTACCCACTAGGAACGCACCAGGATTTGCGTATACCCACTTAAAAATGTGCACGGATACGTATCAATCGTCTTGTGACAGATCTTTCACTTCTGTGTTTATTTTTCGGAAATATCGGTTGGGTATAACTGCAATAAAATACTTTAAGCAGGGGAAGTTATCTCCTACATTCACCATTCATAAAATTCCCGATGCGCGCTCACGCTCTGCCCTGTCTCTGTTACGAAGCGCAAAGCTGCCCCTGTATCTCTGCACGTTAGTTGGCGGGCCGAGCCCCTCCTTCTCGCGTGTGCGTGCGTGCGTGCGTGCGTCCAGTCCTCCCATATTAATGTGTAAACCACATAATAAGTAGTCAACAGAAGACAATGTTTTAATCCCACTTTATATCTCCTTGTTACTTTTAGATGAGAACCCCTGGCCAGCCTTTCAGACTGGGTGTCAGGCTAGGGAATTTAAAAACAGGCATCCTTGGTTAGAGTGGAGGGAAAAAAAGTTATAGGTAAATGTCAGCCAACATACAGTTGGTATACACAATTGAAATTCATAATGTTAATCACTATGCAAATGAGAGTATAGCTAATTCATGGTCATTTTTAAGGTGCAGTAATTTCACACTTTTACACAATTAAATTACTGTATGGTATGTTAGATAACAACAGTAAGAGCTCAAATTAGAGCAATTGAAAGAGTGAAACATTAGTCTCCTGTCATCTCCTTCTCATGCACTGGTTAGCCATGGATGTAAACAGTTCATTCAATTATTCTGAGTAGATTTTGTCCTTGTTTAGCATGTGCTATTGCTACTATAGATATACAAAGGACAACTTGTCATTTTTGTGTTCTATTTGTTCGTACTGTTATTAAAACTGATAAACCTACTCAGCTTTCCATGATTGTTGATAATCGTTATACTCTTAAATCAGCGGGTTGTAGACCCCTGCGTTGGTGAGTGTGGTGCGACACCCCATAAGCGCCACACACGTACATGGGTTTCAATGGAATTTGTTTAGAGAAAAACAGAAAAAAAAAAAGAGGTTTAAATCGAAAATCGTCCATTAGTTAGAAAAAAAAATCGAGATTTTATTTTTAGGCCAAATCGCCCAGCCCTAATTGCAAGCCTAGCCCAGGATGGCTTAGCGAGGTGTCTTAATGAATATTGCACATCTCTTCTAAGCATATTCATAGGACAAGCGGATTTAAAACATTTATATTTCTAGCGCTTGTGATTTCTGTATGAAACAAGACATCCGGCAAAAAGGTCCATCATAGACATCTCAATCCTAGATTTGTATGGAAGGGGCAGTATTGACATGCTCCGTGTAAAAACTTGCAAGAGCATGTTACATATCTTGGTTGGCTGATCGATTGGTCTTGATTTTTTTGGCACGTCTAGGGCTGTGCGATAAGGGAAGAAATTAATATCCCTATACAATTTCTCCATTTCACGATATACACCTTAATATTTTGAAATCTCCTTTAAAGGACCCCATGAAATCACACTTTTACCCTTTACCGTCAACACTACAATCCCTGCAGACTATATACCATTCTTGGTTACTTTCCAGGTGGTTTCCATCAAAACATTTTATATTTTCATGTTAGTGATTAATCACAATTGAGTTGAAATAAGACACTTTTTTTTCAAACAAAGCACAAACTGCAAAAACTTACAATAGAGAGGCACAGTTAAACTGAGAAGCTCAGGAGAGAGAGAGAGAAATAAACATTAATAGGCTTATAAACATTAAGGCTGAATCATCTAAAAATATTTTACACAAATAACTAATTTAGGCAGCATTTTCTTTATATGTAGGTCATTGCAATGAATTAAACTAAAATATTATAAACTAATTTTGATACAATGTGTCCGATATTTTTGAACCCATTGAATTAATTTATTTAGGAATTGTAGGTGTGCTGCCCTCTACCCCCAGCGCCTTGCCGTGGTCGAACAGACAGATAACTCCTCTCCCCAACAAACCACGCAGACACGTCCCAGTTAACTCTTTATGGTTGCTTGAAGTAGGGTAAAACAAAGATGTTTTCCGAGGCTAACTTATAGCTAGAGAAGTAGCATAAGACGAGGGAGCACCTTGTATTCCGATTGTGTGTAACTGTTACGGAGTGTGCAGCTGGTAACCATGACGACATCATATCAGACAAGACGTTACAAGCATTGGCGCGTTTTGCTCAATGTCCTCTCGATATCCAAAAAACTGCCAGATCACTGATCCCTTATTAGTTATTTTCGGAACCAGCAGTTCCGAAAATAACTAATAAGGGAGCCGGCCGGCGTTGCAAACTGTAAGAAACTTGAAAATGAGTTCCCTCCCTTCCGCACCTAGATGTCGCGTGGGATTGTTTGGTGAGTGTGTGACGCAAGTGTTTTTTTTACCCCTCACTCACGTTACGGCGTGAGGGAGAGGGAGAAAGCCCCCGGAGAATGTTTTAAACACGAAACCAAGGCAAGTCTCGGCTGCTGCTTGAAAAAACCCAGATGACCCTAAAACACTCGATACTTACGAAATAATAATTTTATGCATCTCACACAGCTATTTCAGAGATATATCGAGTATATTCGATATATCGCACAGCCGTAACGTCAACTAGTCTTCGCGACCCGGTACTGGCTCCTGGGTTGGGGGCCGTTGGTACAAACCATACGATTACTCAAACAAACATTTGTTTGGTCAAATATAATTGAATATGATTTGTAATCATAATCAATGTGATGTCTTACACAATAAAGCCTATCCTTAAAGATTAAAAACCTTGTCTGCATCAGTCCCTCCAGCCACCGAAAAAAATTGATTAACAAGTGCTTATAAAGATAACAACGATGATTGTCCGACCGATGAGAATTTGGTCAGGCAAGGGCACATCGACCAACCGACCAGAAGGCGTCAGCCCTAATGCATTCCAGATTTGTCGCATACTAAACACGAGGAAAGATAACACGACATCTGTATTTCTAGACGACAAGACAAGTGTCGCATTGACTTTGGATTCAGATATGATACTACACTGTTACTACATGTGGAGTTATTTAGCGTTAATACATTTAAGGTTTCTCTATACAACTACATGTGCTGTGACTCATTGTAACTCCATGTTTGGTTACCCATTGTAACCACGTATGCCGTTCATAGGATGTTTTGAGGAGTGAACTCACATGGCATTAAGCACCGAGTCGTTCCTCAGCACTTTGTGGGCCACGTCCACCGACAGAAACAAACCGCCGTCCGTTCTCTTGATGCTGGTTGTGTACCCAGGCCACACCTGCAGTCTGCAAGCACACACACACACACACACACACACACACACACACACACACACACACACACACACACACACACACACACACACACACACACACACACACACACACACACACACACACACACACACACACACACACACACACACTAGACAATGGTTCTGGGCTGTCTCCTGGGCATTTAGAGAGCAATGCCAGATCTGGCAACTCACCGATGTTTTCCCAGAATGATGGCACTTTGTGGGTCGAAATGATTGTGTCCAACAAGCTTCAGCCCAACCATTTTCATGATCCTTCGGTTGGTGACACAAGTTGGCAGGAAAGAAGACGTGAATGTTTTTAAGTGTCTTCGTCAGGATGGGAGGCATATGACACGCATACAATAATTTCCTCCTTAAGTGCTTGGCTTATTTAATCGAGAGGAAAATTATTAATAAAACACCCTGCTGCCACCTGGCTTGCTGGAAACGCTGTTTAATAATGACGCTACAGAGGGAGTGCACTTTGTGGCAGTTTAAGACAATGTTTATAACAAATGTATCCTCGATAGACCTTTAGCAGACCTTCCGGGCTCCTAGAATTATTTTTTAACAAAAGAGTGATCCCTGGAGATGGGAATCAATTGATGAGTTTATACACTACAAGCGGACGACATACAAGCTTTCTGAAACCTCAGAACACTCAATCTTTCACACACAAAGCCAAGCTTGTCAAATTAACATCAGTGAACTCGCTGTGGTTAGGTCCCATCTTCACTCCCGGATAAGGAGAAACTGCCAAGCAATTTTCTATTTTTAGGAATTATGAGTAGATATCTAACATGATTCAAAAATATATCAAAATGTCATCAACTTGTCTGGGAGCTGCCCGCTATAACAATATGCAGTCTGCATGACATCACTACTTGGCTATAACCCAAGCTTTACATCATCCTTAACCATGAGAAACGGGCAGCATTTATATTACTTTTTTTATCCCCTCCGTGACCACCCTAAGTATTGAACGCTTCCCATGGCAGCCATTCACACGTACCAACAGATTCAGTCGCTCATTGATCCCCATTCACTCACACATTTAACATCCTCTTTCATCAAAGATGACCGGATACTTCTTGAATCAAAAACCTTTTGTTCGCCGCTACACGGTTGCCAGAAGACCTGCTCTCTCTTCAGCTACTGGCGCTCTTTCCGCCTGAACTTACATTTATGACATAACTGACAAATTCCAACTCGTTTTTTCCACTTAAAAAAATCAATTCAGAAATGCTAATCAAAGGTTTGGGGCATGAAAAGAACCATATTGCATCTCCATCTCCTGCAGCTATATTTGACTGCTTCTATATTCGTTCCCATCAGCCTCTGCTCTGGTACCTCCTCAGCACCACGTTGTAGAAGGTAATGCAGAGATCCGAGTTGGGGGGCAGGATCTTGGTCATCTGGATCTTGACCTCTATTTCCTGGTTGTCGGTCCGCCGTTCGCTCTTCAGGAGCACCACCTGCGTACCGACGAGAGAAGTCCAGCCTCAGCGAGTGACTCTTGTTCAACGAGTTGCTTTGATTCATTCATCAAGTCACATTCCCCATTAGGTCCATGAATGATGTTTTGGACGATTAGGTCACAAACACTTTTGTTTCTTTGCCTTTTCAGTCACAGCAAGAACATTTAAGACATCAAACGTAGCTCATGATGGACTTATGCCATTGATGGCTTCTTTCATTTGTAGTCACTCACATCCTTCAACTTCATCGGTAGGAAGAGGATTGAGCCATCAAAAGCCACAACTTCTCCGGTGGTCGGGCGGTGAGCCTTCATCATAGCAAACCGCATCGCCATTGACTCAATGTTGGGCCTAAAAACATACGACAGAAATACAGACCAGCTGTTAACGTAAAAAGAGAAGGCAACAACCTTTCCTTCAGAGTGAGTTTTATACAAAAAGTAGAAATTTGACTTTATAGCCCCCTTTGATTGTATTTGGGGACCGTTCCTGATGGATGGTGATAAAGTGAGTTGAGAGCCCTGGCACTCGCATGCCATCTTCTGTCGTGTTATATTGTTAAATCCTTGTTTTAGATGATCTCTGTCGAAGTGCACCAAAGCCATACTGGAACCAGTTATGACACTAAAACCATTCTGCTCCCACACACATCCCCAACGTGCACATCTGCACCGTGCACACGCACATCTGCACCGTGCACACACACATCAGCACCGTTCACGCACACATCAGCACCGTTCACACACACACACAGCACCGTGCACACACACACAGCACCGTGCACACACACATCAGCACCGTTCACACACACACACACACACACACAGCACCGTGCACACACACACAGCACCGTGCACACACACATACACACACATCAGCACATCCACACAGTGCACCTCAAACACACCTCAGTATGGCCGCTGGATTTTTTTATTTACGCGAAACTCTGAAATGTATTCCTTATACCTCCATCAGCTAATTCATATCAGGGCTCCAGACTACTGGTGCGCCTAAATGTTTAATTTGGGTGCACCAGCACGTATTTATGGTGCACCCAAGTTTTGAGTTGTTGAGGGGGTGGGGGGGGGGGGGGGTGGACCGTGCCTGCACCGGTTGCACCGTCGATATTTACGCCATTGATTAATAATATCTTGACCATTAAATAAATGCCGAATCTGTATCTCTCATAAAGAATATCGTCAGACAATGCCAAGGGATCGGTTCTGTCCCGAAAAACCCTCTGTCTCCGGAGAGACGCCTGTACGAGAAGTGCGCCGAGGTCCATGGGAACACCCACAAATGGTGACGCCATTATCGGAGGAGGGGCTAGGAAGCTGCACACGCCGATATAAGTACAGGGTATCTGCAGGTTTCAGCAAGTCAAATTTA
Organism: Gadus chalcogrammus; assembly: GCF_026213295.1. Classification (NCBI taxonomy): domain Eukaryota; kingdom Metazoa; phylum Chordata; class Actinopteri; order Gadiformes; family Gadidae; genus Gadus; species Gadus chalcogrammus. The sequence goes on from NC_079417.1 coordinate 7,638,580, forward strand.
AGACTTTTTAAGACCTTTTTAATACCACCTTGAATGAAATTTAAGACCTTAAACCCGCGATGGTGGGGGGGATCCCGCTGTATTATTGGGTGCACTGGTGCGCCCAATTTTTTTATTTGGGTGCACCAGCACGTATTTATGGTGCACCCAAGTTGTGAGTTGTTGAGAGGGGGGGGCCACGGGCCCCCGGGCAGCTGCTCCGATTGCACCGTCGATATTTACTCCACTGATTAATAATATTTTCACCATTAAATAAATGCCTTCAGTAAGACCTGGGGGGTATACCACGAACCTCGTTGAACATACCGAGGCTTTCTTGGGAAAACCTGGCTCGACAGAGCCGCAACTCGCAAACACAGTTAAATGGTACCACAACGCTCACTTTAGATTCAATTAGTTGAACCAGGTTTTCCGCTTTAGGTTCAATGCGCGTTCACATAAAAGGGGCGTTCCTCGCGTCATTTGACTCACCCTTATGCAAAATAAATCGCGCAAGAGCGGTGTATTTCATCCAAGGCGAGCAATGTATTATTATGAACTCCTACGAGGAATTCAAAGTTCAAATCACAGCCAAGGGGAACACGGTTGCCCATAATATGGCTAGGGTGGCGTGCTGGCAAAAATAGCCGACCGTGTTAATTAGTAAGTGAAAAGATTCTGCATATTGTCTAAAAAATATTATGTATCATCATCCCTTTTACCCCCATATATGTGGGGCCCCATGAATTGCGATCTCAAGTACCGGGAATGCACTTGATCTCCGACCCAATATCGGACGTGCACGTCAAGTTGCTTGCTTTTAGTGGCGTGGTTCAACGTCTCAAACATCAAAACAAAATCAGCCTTGTGGACGCTGCAGATTAGCTCGTTTCGGATGAAAGGCGCTAGTCCGAAGCGAGTTATATATGCCGTTTTGTCCTTTCCAGCAGTAAAGGTGCTCGCGATTTGAGAGTCGGGGAACATCAAACCGAAGAGATCTCCTATCCCCTCATTCGAGTTGTAGGACTGGTGCTTGACCACTGTGTTTAGAATCCACAACACCTCCGCTTTCAGTGTTGGTGTCGCACCAAATGCTACCCTCAGGTCAGTGCTAGCAGCGCGGACCGTCTGCGGCTGTGGCGCCGGGGCAGAGATGCAAAACGTAGAAATGGCTGGGGTCTGTGTGTGGCTCCTGGCAGAGGTTTTATGTTTTTGGCTCTGCATATGGCTGACGACAGCCTTAATCCCCATGGTGCCGAGCTTGAATGTAGGCTACTTTTGCACGGAATGCATCTGGCCTGTTCTGGGTTGGCAACGGACGCTAGCCAACCTCGGAAACTGACGTTGAACTTGCATTTACCCATTGTTGCAGACTAGCTAGCAAGCGCGCAGACATCCGTTTATATATGCAGCTAGCAAGAAAGTAGCCTCTCGTACATCTCCTTCCCGAAAAGTCCCGCGAGAAAAATAAAAAATTAAATAGCCCTGCCCCGACAAATTTAAGACCTACGAGTTATAAATTTAAGACCAGCATATGACATTTTTGACGAATTTAAGACTTTTTAAGGCCTTAAATTTTGAAAAATGAATTTAAGACTTTTTAAGACTTTTAAGACCTCCGCGGACACCCTGAAGTAGCCGATCTCTGGGTAGACTCGCTGAAAAGCTGCTCCCGACCAGGTTTGGTTGCGAGCGTAAGTCACCATGGTGATACAGCGACGCTTAAAGAGATTGACTTTCATGGTACAGCTAACCCAGGCTTTCAGCTCAACATACCTCGCTAACCCTCTAATCGAGCTTCGTAGTACAGGCCCCTGGATTGGGCTTCGCGGGTTTGTTTACCGACGTTGCTATTGTTACCGGGCTTGCGTGTTCCAACGGTTTATTAGGTGTCTAATAAATCGCTGTCTAATCAATACTTCATTCACTGCCTCTTCCGTGGTTATTACAATATTATGAATAGACTGCTCTGTAAAAAAAATTAATAATAATAATTATACCAGATAAATGTTCAGTCGCACCGGTGCGCCCAAATAAAATATATGGTCGCACTACCCCGAATTCTAGGCGCATGTGCGCCCAAATTAGGCGCACTCTGGAGCCCTGCATATACTTACGTAAATGTAACATGGTATTGGTACACTGCCTCGTTCTTGAGGCCGATGGACACGTGGTTTGATCCTATAGTTATGGGTCGTCCTTTGGTCCCCACCTTGTTCAGTGGCTCTTTGCTGGGGAGAAGAGTAACATGGAGGAAGTGAAGTTATCAGCAATTAATCAAAGATAAGGCGTGGCAAGTTTATTAATATTGCACCTATTCCAACACAAAGAACATTCAGAGAAAAACAAAAACAAGCATTGGCACCAAGCACCAGAAACACTTTTCTAAACCAAACAAAAGGCAATATAGTGTTTATATTTCTATCCACATATAACACCCGTGAAAGTTAAGTTCCAAGTACCTTGTTTTGTCCATGGCGAGAGGCACTTTGGTCGGAGTGCCGATAGGGTGCCCTGAAGATTGTTGAGGAGATGGAGCCTGCATAGTTTCTATGGGTTAAAAAAACACTGTGAATTTTGTATTAGGCTGAAAAACCTACATAAAATACCTAACGATAACAAATGGTTACCAACCCTGTGATCATAAATGACACGCCTCCACCAATCCTTACAGGGCTGTGTGACAAATAACTTATGACATACCGAGGCTTCGGATGCGTCATATGACGATGAATCATTTCTGTTCCCTACCTGCGGCAGGGCTGGTAGGGGGTGTCGGCAGACTGAATGTGATGGAGGCGGCAGGACTCGGGGGGGCCTGGAGGAGAGGGGGAGCCACAGAGGTTCCCCTGCCCATGCCCAGGTAAGGCATCGCAGCCCGTCCAAGGCCCATCATCCTCGCACTGGGTGGCAGGCCGCGGCCAAGGAAGCTGAAATAGGTCATGACATTCGAGTTTCACGGACATTCCCGTTTAATTATTTTTTTACCAGTGGCCGCTGGAAACACAGACGGCTTTGTGCCTCACATTCACCCACGTCGTGGGACCGATTGGGCCGTCTACCATGCAAGGGAACGGCCAGCTCATCGGGAGCAGTTGGGGTTAAATGTCTAGCTCAGGGACAACTCACCACTATGAGGAGCCAGGGAGGGACCTAACCTGCACCCTTCCGTTTGCCAGACAGCCCGCTCTCCCTCCGCCCCCCCCCCTATCCCTAAAGACCTCTGGTCATTTGGCATATTTTCAAAAATAACTTGCAGTCTATAAAACAAATGCGAGCAACTTTTGTGCAACACTAGAAGCCGGCAGTAAAACATGGTGTGTAAATAGGAAGCTCAGTGTGTGCTCAAGCACTACAAAGCAGTAAAGTAGGAGCAATAGGTTTGTAGGCGTTGTGTGCTTATCACACTTTGCAGTATGATCGGCCCTGTAAACTTGGTATTAACACCCCCACCTTTTCTAACAAAGCTCAAATGTAGTTAAGTAAATTAATTAAAACCTTTAAATAACTTTTATTAATCATTACTTTACTACTACCACCACCACCACCACCACCACAAACAGAAGAATGTGTAGTCGTATGCCTCTAAGGATGTGCTACTACTTTCTTCTGTGTGGGCGTGTGTTGGGTCGTAATTAAACTTTAAAATTAGATATTTGTATCTACCAAAATGAAAATAAATAAACTAACCACCCAATTGCTCAAATATGCAACATATGCTAAATATGCAACCTTTTCGCCTGGCAAAAGGTCAAATCAGAACGAATTTGGCTGGTGGCAGGCATAAATGATGGGCCCTGTGTGTACGTTTATAGTATCAACAGCCAGGAGTCCTACCTGCTGACTGGGCCCGTGTTGTCCTGCGGTTTCTCACCCGTCCCTGGGCTGCCTGGTGGCAACCTCATTTCTGCAGTTGGGTCTCCAGCCGCCATCAGTCCTACGAGAAATACGGATTTATAATGACAATTAATTTATATAATTAATTACATTTGATTTGTAAAGCATTTTACATAAAATAATCTCAAAGTGCTAATTAAAATCCACTGATATAATAAATTAATAAAAAACATTTTTTTGAAGTGCAGAGTGAGTTGAAGTACAGAGTGAATTTGGAAAATTTAAGGAAATTTAAGTACGCCTGCTTGAACAAAAAAGTTGTTCGCCCTTTTTTTAAAAATGTCCAAAGACTGGGGTTTCCGCAGATGGTCAGGGAGGGAGTTCCAGATGTGAGGGGCAGAGGAGCAGAAGCCTCGGTCTCCTATGGTGTGAAGTCTTGTGCGGGGCTGATGGAGATCTGTGCTTTGGGACCGGAGGTTATGGGTGAAAAAGTGAGGTGTAAGGAGGTCTTTGAGGTATTGCGGGCCGTTGCTGTCGATGCAAAGGTGGGTGATGAGGGCGATCTTGTATTGAATTATTGTGGTTATGGGGAACAAGTGGAGGTTCTGAGGTTGGGGGTGATGTGGTCATATTTGCGGGTTTTCATCAGAGTACGGGCAGCGCAGTTCTGAATGAATATACGTTTCTGAAGGTGTTTATTGGGTATACCGATGAGCGAGAGAAAGTGAGGAAGGGGAGGAGTTTAGAAATGTTCTCGATATAGAAAAAGCAGGTTTTGTACAGATGTTTGGTGTGGTTTGCAAAGTTCAGTTGTGGGTCCAGCTTCACAACGAGGGTGCTAACTGTGGTTGAGAGGGGGATGTCTTGAACGGAGAAGGAGATGGTGGTTATGGGTGATGACTGGACCTGATGAGGGGTGCCAATTTGTATGGCTTCAGTTATAGAGCTGTTCAGCTGGAGGAAGTTGTGACTCATCCACGCCCTAAGTTCCTCGAGGCAGTTGGAGAGGGCTAGAGATGACGGTGAAGAGGGAGAAGATGATGATGATAAAGAGACCGGGGTGGAGCATAGGTTGGGGTCGTTTCTCAGGTACAACTGAGTGCCATCGGCATAGCAGTGAAAAGAGATGCCGTGTCGGCTGATGACAAGACCCAGTGGCAGCATGTATAAAATGAAGTTCAGGGGTCCTTGGGGGCACCAAAAGTGATGGGGGCTGTTGAGGAGTTGGCAGATCCCAGGCTGAAGTACTCCGTCCTGTCAGTGAGGTACAAGGTGAACCAGTCAAGTGTGGAGTGACGGAGACCAATGTTGGTGTGGAGGCAAAGTAGAAGGGTCGGCTTAGCTCAGGAGGTAGAGCAGTCGTCTTGTAACCGAAAGGTTGCTTGTTCGATCCCCATCTCCCCAGTCTTGATGTGTCCCTGAGCAAGACACTTAACCCTAACTGCTCCTGACGAGCTGGCTGCCTTGCATGGTTGACTCTGCCGTTGGTGTGTCAATGTGTGTATTAACCCATTTAAATTGCTTTGGATAAAAGCGTCTGATAAATGCCCTAATTGTAATCGAGGCGGCTTAGGAGGATATGGCGTGAGTGTCAAAAGCCGCTGAGAGGTCGAGGAGGAATGAGCAGGGAGGGGGATCCAAAATCAACAGAGATGAGAAGGTTATTGTTTACCCTCAACGACGCTGTCTCTTTACTATGGGCAGTGCGGAAACCAGATTAGAATGTTTCAAACAGTGAACTACATAGTTGTTCCTGTAGCTGTGCAGCAACAGCTTTTTCCAGCACCTTGGACAGGAATGGCAGATGGGGCCGGAACCTCGACCCAGACTGCCAGGAGAGGCAGTCTGGTTTGAGGTTCGGTTTTTTCAGAAGAAGTTTGATAACAGTTTTGAGTGAGGGTGGGACAAGGCCAGAGTTTAACGAGTGGTATGTCATTTGTGTGATGAGAGGGCTTATGGCAGACAGGTTAGATTTGATGAGTGTTGTAGGGGGGGGGGTCCCGGGGGGAGGTGGAATCTTTTTGATGAGACCATCAACTTCGATCTGTGTGACTGTAGCGAAAGTTCTGAAAAGGGCTGGTTGTGGGCAGGCAGATGACAAAGATGGAGCTGGGGAGCCTGAGAGATCGGTTGGAATTGATCTTAACTTTTAAAAATACAAGAAACCTGTTGCAGTGTTCTGCTGTGGGTTCGGTTTTTGGGATTGTGGAGATGGTTTATGGTGGAGAAAAGCTGTTTGGAATTTCCTGGACTGTTATGGATGATGTTGGAGTATTACATGGACCGGGCATCTTTAAGTGCCGCTGCATAGGCCTTCTGGTGATGTTTGTAGGCCAGCTTGTTTTCCACCAGGCCAGATGATTTGACATGCCTCTCTTGTAGCCTGTGTTGTACTGAAGGCCTATCTGGTGTAATAAGTGTAAACGTATCATACTTATTAATAATAATTCATAAAACTAATTCTGTGTGTGTGTCGGTTATGATGGAGCCTTGTTTCATCCTGCAAACTGTCTCCTCTAAAACCACGTTAGTTTTGAGATTAGACTAACACGCACAAAATACGCGGATGGAGCTTAAGACGTCACGTGACTTCTTGAGTTTAAAACCGTGTTAAACTCTAAAAAGTTTTAAACTATATAGTTTTAACCCAATAGTTTTAAACTTCAACAGACTCCCGCCCTCAAGTGAGTTAACGTTTGTCAATTGAGTAGGTCCAGACTCTCTGTATAAATTAAATGAACTACGAGAGTCTGGTAGGACCAGGCTAGGTGAATACTAAATTTATTCAAAATTTGAACGACTATAATAGTACAGTATAAATACAGACCCCCTGGTGGTCGTCCTCGTCCCATAAATGCTTTGGAGGGTTCCAGGCCAATCCCCCGAAACATGGACACCAGAGAGGAGCCTTGATTGGTCAGGTCAAACTGGGAAGACACAGGGATGGAATGTTAATCAGTGAAAGGCATGCATCCTGGTACATTTTCCTTAATAACAACGTCAGTACTAACCGTTCTGGCTGTCACTTCTCCTTGGGCCACATTCTCAGGCTTCTTCTCCGTTTTATCAAGCACCATAGGTTCAGACGGTTGTCCATGCCCAGGTTTTGGATGCAAGCCTGGCAAACTGGGCGGTTCTGCTGCGGTTCCTACCTTAGGTTCAGCTACAGGGAGCCGCATGCCTCTCGCCAGGCCGATCCCTACTCGGTCTTGAGCCGTGGGCATTCCTCTTGCAAATCCAACCAAAGGTACACTGGCGAGCATTGCTGCTCCTCGGCCAAACTGCATAGGTGATGAACCACCAGGAGTAATGAAACCTCGCCCTATACCGATACCCCCTGTGGAGAACGGTAAGCCTCCACCACGACCTGCGGCCTGTTCTTCGGGCTTGAGCACGCGTCCCATCGGCGGCAAGGGCATACTCTTCTCCCCCGGGTAGCCGGGCGGCTTGGTAGGGTCCATTCTTTGGTCAAATTGATGTGGATTTATGTTTGCTTTCTGTGTGACACAAACAAACTAGTTCGAAACAGAAGGCTAGTCTGATTGTATTTTATGACAGACACGTGTTACCCAACTAAAAGCTAACAAGCTAACCTTACACCAGACATAAGGTTACGCTAACGTGGTCAGTAGACCCGTACGGATCACTCGGTGGGCCTCTCTAGATATTGAGTGCGTTTTTCATGGCTCTAAAGTAATTAAAATTAGAAAGATAACGGTTCTGTATTTGATTGAGTTGTAGCTTCCCGGTTAAACAACGAATTTAACACAAGGCATGGTGACAAATTGCATCCGCCTTAGCAGCTCACTCTTCTTTGTAAACTTATGACTTAACTCACCTTATGCGTCTTTGGGCTTGGAGGAAAATTATTATAGCTGTAAACTATACATCGAATTAAAAGTTGCCGTCTGCCCTCGCTCGATGGGGGCCGTAATACTGTTAAGAAACACGCTGTCACAGTGACCTTGCTTCTCAGCTAATGACTGAATGAACGGGTTTTTTTCTAGATTAGTAAGTAAGGCATGCCTATTGGTTTGATCACCTGTCAATCTAATATGATTGCAGCATCTCGAAGAGTCGCCTTTACTACAAAAATCGCCCCCTAGTGGCTCAAGTATTACCTGCAATTACTTTAAAACCCTCAGCAGATACAAACATCTGCCATAATGTATACTGTATGTTGAGGAAATTACAAGATTGCACAATGACAGTAGCACGTCTTGTCACTTTTTGTGATGAAAATAGGTCATCCAACGCAAGTGTCTCCTGTTCAGCTTTTAATACATCTGTATTGGACCAGTTGTACTGTAATGCATATTATATTAAACAACATATCATATTATATACTATTGAGAGGGGGAGGGGGAGAGTGAGACAACATGCATAATACATATTGAGATGTATGTAGGTTTAGATTATTTGGATGTTTATGGTATTCTATTTTTATCTCATGATTATTTGCTTTACCATGCAAATACATGTGATTTTAACAGCATTGAGTTGAGAGATACAGTATAGACAGACAGACAGACAGACAGACAGACAGATGGATAGAAGGCTAGAAGGATAGGTAGATGGATAGATCAATGGAGAGAGAGGAAGATAAAAAAGATAGTTCGATGATAGCAGGATATAGAGCAATAGATGGACACTGGACAGATGTACAAATCCCATCACTTTGTCAAACACAATGATGATATGATCATTGTGATTAGTGTCCTATAATGTGGGTGACCAGAAATCGCCAAAACTCAGGTTTCTGGGTCTATTTCATACCACCAAAGTCGCCATCATCAAAAGTCTGATAGCTTTCTTCAAACCAACATTATCCTTCCATCTCTCTTCTACCCAAGCGAAGCCTTGGCTTCTGGATCCTAATCAGACCCTTCCTATCAGGCTGCTCCTGGGATTATAGTTTCTTCATTGGAACCATATTGAATCGAAGGAGGGAACATCGCAATCCTCAATGACCCTGCCTCTCACGACGTCACAACATGTAACCAATGGACATACATGGTGGGACACATTAAAGTTTGCATTGTAATACAAAATTGAAGAGAAAAAAATTGACCTGACAATTAGTGTGTCCTTTGTCCCACAGATCTGTAGAAAAAGTAAAGAGAACCCACTAATATAGGCCCCGGTGTCGCAGGATATCTCTGTACTGCCAGTGTCCAGTCATTCCTCATGCACCTGACTGCTAATGAAGTGCAATCCAGACCTTATCGCGACCTGGGCTTATCTCCGCCAGGTGTTTCACTCTCTCACAACGGAACAATCCATCACAATCCATCTCTTTATTGCATCAAGTAAGTTCCTCAAGCGGATGCAAGGACCTAAGGGGGTAAAGGTTGGCATAAGCACACACTCTAAATGGTCACTTCCAGAGTTATGCTGTGTTTATTTATTATGCACACGATGATTTTTTTTTTGTTTTGTCTGTCGATGCTTTACAGTTAGGTATATGTTTGAGATCTGGGGAATTATATGGAGAGTTCAGCTGTGCTGTTTCTCCTTTTGAATAATGTGTCTTTGTCAAAATGTATCATGGTTCATACCCTCTGCATGTGGTTGGTAGACCCACAACCAAATACTGTTGCTTAGGCATCTTGTCTCTTCACTCTGCATAAATATGTTGAGATGTATTAGGATGCTATTATTTAATTACAGAGTTTCACTGTAACTCAAAAGGCACAATTGGATGGAGACATAGTTTTAGCACGTTTGTTGCAGCCTTTTAGAACTTGACACAAACTACATTTTGCATGACTGATGTCACATTCCAGCCGCGTCAAAGCCAAAGCTTTTAATTCTTCACGCTTGCTTAATGTCTCCTGCTCTCTGACATGATCTTTTTTTGGCCGCGGCTTTGCATCCCACAAGCATCTTTTACGTTTAATACACCCATTGTACATTTAATTTAGCATTAAAAAATTGCCTCTGTATAAACCCACCGTGTGGGTAGAAAAAAACAATGATGAATCACACTTTGAAATTAAACCATCTGGTTGCATCTTATACATCCATGAGGACAGCTTATTAAATGGATAACACAGCAACAGATAATGTTTTTTGGACACTCATACACGCAGGGGCCATCCAGCGCCTTGAATTGTAAAGTGCAAAGTGTGTTCAGCTATAGTGGTCTTTAATCACAGACAGGATTTGTCACTTTGTTCCGCCCCGCAGGCTGCTGTGGAACACATCTATCGTCCAGGTCCAGGATAAACAAGCACACCAATCCAAGACCCATTTGCCTTGCAGCAATTGTTTTTCCAACATAGAAAGGCCCTTGCATGAGGGGCGTACAGAGCGCCAACTCTTTTTGGCGTCCGGTAAAAAGTCCCAGAGGACGTATACAGTTATACTCTTCGTAACACATCGTTCTGTCCTTTCAATGCCTTGTCTTAAAATAGCCCTGCATCTGAAATGATTTCAGTTATCTACATCAACTCTGCTCCACAACACTGAGTATCTATTTCTAGATACATTACGCTATGCCAATTACTGCACTTTACGATAAACCGATTTCATAAAGCATGCAGAGTGTAAAATAGTAATGAAAGTTCTCCAGAGTTCTTTTGTGATCTAAGGGCAAGCTAAACTTTGGTTTTCAGGTCACTGGTTAGACACATTAGCAATTAGCCTTAGACCGGCTCCCGGCCTCGAGGTAATCACAGACATACTCCCAAAAGCATTAGGTGGGCGATTCTCCCCCTACACCTGGTTGTGACAAGAGTAATTGAGTCAGTGTTCCAGAAAATAGCCCTTTTTCTATCTTCTCCTCAGTGTCCGTTTTGTCCACTCTTTCTCAGCCTCTTTTCTCTGTTTCAGACACATTTTCTAGTAATGATCTTGGAGTCATATCATAGATGGCTGCATTTTCCAGCCTGCACAGTTTCTCGAGAACAAAGGAGAAATAATGTAATCAAAGTATCTAGCCAACAAATTGCGGGAGATTTAATCGTTTCCACACAAAAGGGTAGAGACATCAAATTATGTTTCAAATGTAACCCTACAGTCCCGTTTTGCTGATAGTTATCAATATTACTAATGAGCAAGGAGGAGCAAATGTAAACCCTGCCATTCAGTGCTGATGTAACCATGGTTGCAATGAACAATCAATGAACTACAAAATGTATTTTTGAAAATTGCACCTTTTTTTCTTTCTTCATAAGGCTCCTCTGAGAATAAGTACCAATAACAAGTCTCTCCTCCAAAAAATACAAATGACTTGACTATAAACTGGTTTGATAAATCTATCGATTCTCATTGCAATATCTGTGCAAATAATAGTATTTAAAGAGCTTTCGTTTTACATCTAAACAATACCACCATGATTCGCCTACTCTTAGAGTACAAATATGTCTATTTTCTTCATCCACTTATTGGCAAGTCCAACCCCTGTATGCGTGTTTCCTATGATCTCCAACACACCCTTAAGTGTATTATACGTGACGTGACCTGAGTGGATAGGTCATTAGGTCAACAAAATGTATATTTGTGTTTAATGGACAGTATCTGAACTGGACTCTAGACATGGTGCCTACTGTTTAAACAGCTGCGCCCATAATAAAGATGATGCACTGCTACTATTTACTCTACTTTGACAGTTGAAAGTCAAATTATATGTCGTCTTTAATGGAATGATCTTCATTTGAAAGTGAGACCACATACCTACATTAGGTACACCTTCTCATCCAATAAAAACTGGATTCATGTGTTTGAAGACCTTCCAACAATGATGCTATCGTCATTGATCGTAACAATTTTTTGGTGCATTTAGATCTTCCAGTGTATGTTTTTTAAAATATGACTCACAACTGCATCCTTTGTAGCTGAATAACATATCAAAACACATTTAGTTGCCTTGTAATACGTTTAAGATCATGTGACAAGGACTTACAAGCCCCAGATTTAAGGGGTATTAAGTAGAATCACAAGAGCTTTTCCATGGTTTACTGCCTATGTGAAGACTCTCCTGGAGAAAAAATGCTCCCACAGTCATTTGAGTCAAGGGTTAAGTCTTTGGGTAAAGTATTTGATTGAAGCTGCAAGTATAAGAAATTATTCATAAGCCTAAACTGTAATACATTTAGGATAAAAGCGACTGTAAAATGACAAAATGTAAAATGTACCAATATATATATTTTTTTGTTTACTGCTTTTCCTCACATCCACGATAAATGACAGGATTCTATACTAGTGTGGTCTTTTTCAAATACTCCATTAACCGCCTGGGTAATTGCAACAGACAATGTGTACATCACTACATATTTGATTGACCATCTATTCTTTTGGGATAACAAATTGATTTAGCGTGCTTTCACAGGGCATGTTAAAGAAAACCACCCTATGTCTCCTTACTGCAGATGGCTCTCGGGCTTCCCAAGAAGTAGAAAATATGTTAAACTAGACACACAGCCATGAATGACGCAGATAGGACCTATCAATTTCCTTGGAGACACGGACCCATATTTATAGTTTTCGGTATGAATGCCACCAAAACACACAGAAAACATGGATTACCAAGTGGGGAATCAAACCAGGTCTCTGGAGATTTCTCTCTGTCTCACCGGTTCCTAGAGCAGTGTTGTACTGACCCTTGCTTGGTTTGGCAGGAGCCCCGAGCCGTTGCATCAGACCTCCACGAGACCGGGGGTGGGTGATGTAGCTCTCTCCACCCTGACTGCATGGTGCGATGGCTCTCTAATATATCTGCTGTACTTCTGTGTGTGGGGGGAGAGGAACAATATCACTGTCAGGCTGGCTGGCAGCTGGCGGCCACATCTGATGTGACAGTCATCATTAGCCAGTTGTCAGTCGGGTGGATACGGGCGACAGACTGCATCCCAGGTAACGGTTGCGGCGGGGGAAAGGCCAAGGAGACTGGGATGGGGGGTTTAGTGATTTGAACGCACTGAGGGAGGGCTTCACAAACAGAGATGGCCTTTCCAACGCTAGAGGGGAAGCATGCTCCAGCTGTTCCTGCCTTGATGAGTAAGACGTTGGTGATGATGATGGTGGTGGTGAAGATGATAAGATGAGGATGATGAAGATGATGATGAAGATGACGAAGATGATGAAGAAGTAAAGGAGGAGGAGGACAACGACCCAACTAATCATCAATTTCCAAGGACACTACACCCTATATGCACTCACTATTTCCCTTTGCTCCAAACATAAACTGAGTGTATTTCGCCCCCCCCCCCCCCCCCTCCTCATTTGAATAGATGTAATTGCTCCAGGATGCCACTCAATGATGTCTGTGCGCCCCATTCATTGAGTGGCATCCGAGCAAGATACTGAATGGGTGAAGGTATTGTGTGGCGGGGAGTGAGACCGCTGCAGTTCTTTGCCAAATAACAAACGGCGAGTAAATGGGTCATCAGTTCAGTGGTTTTCTAGCTTTGGAAAGTTGAATCTATTTATAAACAGCTGACATATCCTTTCGATTGTGTCAGCACAATGAACATAAAACTCATATCCCCTTTCAGTTAATGAAAAAAGAGAATGCTAGGGCCCCTGGTTATTTGGTCTTATGATCATCTCCTTGGCCAAATGTAACATGAACTGGTTGGGATTCGTGGATGTATTCGAATAAAATCTCGAATTTAAGTTTTAACCAATCATTTATCACACTTAATTGGACATTGTTTATGTCTAATTGGATATCTCTTCTCCCATACCATGAACACATGGCCACCCCCCCCCCCACCCCCCGTTACTCCCCCAACACACACTCACACGTATCCTGAAAGTTATTCCGTGGACGGTTCCTGGTTCCTATGTTGTGCGTTAGTGCGTTAGGCGCTTATCGGACTACAGAGCGCTGCGCGTACCTGTGCCATAACCCAATTTGGAATACGGAAATCAGCATGATCGACAACAATACATGCTTCTTCTCCACATTGGATTTAGGAAATTGGATTTAAAATGTTGTGACCACACTTTCTGGTCCGTGGATCGAGCCGCCGTGTGGGACGTCGACGATCTCAGGGGCTAAAAATAAATCTCTTTAAAGTCCTCGAGCGGAACGCTGTGATGGTGAGCGTTTACGCTGTGACACAGACCGTCAATGCAAAGGAAAAGCCAGCCAGGAACAGGACCAACACAACGGACCCAAAATCCGACCCTCGGTGATCAAACGATGCGCGTAAAGGGAATGAACCGGCGAGGAGCACTGCGCATCACCATCAGGATACTATCGGCGTGATGTTCAATACGTCGGGCATCGAACTCACTTTTCACAATAAAGAGGATATCTCCGAAGTTATCAATGGCACCGTGCAGCGTTGGTACAACGTCCCTGGTACTATTAGTCCCACGGCCATGTGGAACGAGTCTTGCGGCGAGCAGTTGCTGGATTTCGGCCGGCCGGAGAAGATGGTTATCGGTGTGATGTTGGCGATCATCACGGCGATCACAGTGATGGGAAACACGTTGGTGGTAATAGCAGTGTGCGTTGTAAAGAAACTAAGACAACCTTCAAACTACCTTCTAGTGTCCTTAGCAGTCGCGGACCTATCCGTGGCCATAGTTGTAATGCCGTTCGTAATAGTGACAGACCTAACAGGAGGCAAATGGCTTTTTGGAGAAGTGTTCTGCAATATATTTATTGGGATGGATGTAATGTGCTGCACTGCCTCCATCATGACCCTCTGTGTCATCAGTGTCGATAGGTAAGTTGCAACGTTTGGCGGAATGGTCAAGGCGCTGTTCGCCAGAATTACGCATGTTTGTACGCCCTGTGTTTTTAATGATCAACTATCGAATAGCACTTGCAATACATCAATGTGTAAGTGTTTTAGCATTGCTGTGATTTTTGTGGTTCGGGTTTGTTTAAAATAACTAATGACTGAATTGTAGGGCCCTGTGCCAAAATAGAAAATTATCAATTTACGCACGATAAGACTCTTCAAGAAATAAGGGCTGCAGGAGCCAACAGCCGTTTAGGCGAATCCCCCAAGAGGGGTCCCAAGAGGGCCACTCTTGAGACCCTTTGGTGTGGTTAAATCAATTGTCAAATGCGTTTATAACCAACAAGCAGAGTGTAATTAATTGACATTATTTCTAAATTGGTTAGAGACTGCGGTTCCACTTAGGAAGTTATCAATAAAGTGCGCTTTGTATTTCCATTTTTACATTATTTTATTTAAAATCCAATGTAAAATCTACATTAAATTATGCATACAGATTTCATTCATACAATCTTATTTCAATTTAAAAAATGGTACTTATATGCAAAGCTCATGGGCCTGGTCGTATCTATTCCATAAATCCTGTGATGTGACATAGCCTACAGGCCATAGTCATCACGCTTATTCTGATGTATAGACTTTTGCCTATAGTCAAACGAAAACAAGTGTATGAAGCTAAATCTAACAGGGTGTATTGATATAGACAATTAAACATGGTTTAATTATTGATACCAGAGCAAACGCTAATTATTTAGCCTATTATTTAGCCTTTCCTATTGGGTGAAATTTGTTGAGTCTACTGAGTGAGTCCATGGACTCCTCCATCAACAGTCAATCTACTGCGGAAAGCAGAAGAATCAAAATCAGCGAAATAATTACAACATACAAATTTGAATGCAGCGATAGGACAGAGGATCACTGTCTGGGAGACTGATTATACCTTTGGATTTTGCCCAAATCCAGGCTTCAGTTGCAGCTTCTCGTCATTCCATTCCAGTGTGAAAATAACAGCTCAGTGAGGAATTGATGATCAGATTATGTCCGACTTCCCCTCGGGCACTCATTCCATGACCAGTTGGAACAAACGCAATCCCCCCCAGTGGCAGCTTATACCTCCATGACGAGAAACAGGGACATGGATATTGACCCTGTGGGCATTAAATGTATTTTTGCTACAACAAATGGGCTGCAAACCAAGATATACATACATGCACATCTGAGCCTAGAGTAGAGCTGTGACCAATAGGGACTTGCAATAGTACTAGGAGTGAGGTCGGGGGTCAAAGTGAGGGGTTTAGGTTGGATGTTAGAGTGAAGAATGGGATTGGGTTGATTCGTGGATATGTTGTCCGGGATCGCCCTGCAGTGAACTCCCTACCAATGCCAGTGCCATTTTTATGGAGGAAACAAGTCACCAGAGCCTTGGAGATAATAGGAAAATGCAGGTGTGTTGACCCTGCGGACAAGCAAAGGAAAGCTTCCCAGATCAGTTAACCTCTGTCGGAGTGGGAGCCAGGGTAGTGGTCACTGGTAAGATGTCCTTCTCGTCTTGGACAGGAACTTATTGAACCATTGTCCATTAATGTGCAAATGGGTTCGACGGGAGAGGGGCTTCAGATCGGTGTCTTATTGGATCCATCTCCCGGAGGGTGTGGCGGCAGCTCAGCGGGGGATCATGTCATTTTGATTGATCAATTGTATCTGCGATAAGGATAACAGCACACACACACACACACACACACACACACACACACACACACACACACACACACACACACACACACACACACACACACACACACACACACACACACACACACACACACACACACACACACACACACACACACTCTTTGGGACTATCAGGTCTAACAGGATAAGCCGTCACATGGCACGTCTAGGGTAGACAAGTTTCTGGGCAATGTCACCGTAGGTTCCAGGGGGCAGATAGCGTAGACAACAGATAGACAAGCGTCAAGATGGCAAGGATTGGTTGTGACGTTAACTGTGTTAATCCCAAAAGCCCGGGATCTAAAAATGCTTAAATAGCATGTGGTTCATTCCCTTTAATATAATTAAGACAGGTATGGATCGAAGACAGATAGGTCGTTAAAAGGTCTGATTTGAGTCGTAATATTAGGATTTGTATGCACGTCGCTTTTCTTTCGTAGATTCACCGGCCTTTTCCATCAGATCCATGTAGGCTATAAGGCATTAGTGAGATTTGTTTTTTTCGGTAATCGGTGTAGATGGATGCTTCCAATTTATGTGATGTCCTCTGCCATCCCCCAAAACCATTTTTAGGATTATTATCGTTCATTTAAAGATTAAGTTAATATTTTAAGGATTATTCAATTGGGTAAAAAGATTGAACAATTACTCACACGCAGGTTCATTAATGAGCAACGGAAACACAAAAAACAAGTTTGCAAACAAGTTTTTAGTAACTCAGTTGACTAGAGCAAGCCTTACAACCTTTCAGAAGTACAAGGGCCAATTCTGTCTATTTATTTATGCAGTCACATTATAAGCTTCCAGTCAATGATATTAGAATGACACTATGGACAAACAATATGCAAAAGAAAGACAAACAAACACATTCACTTCTGGTATAGCAATGTACATCATCAGGATTAATCAGACCCCATGCAGTACGATGTTGTTTATACATGGATAGCACTGCTGTAGTTGCTAATGTGACCAGCCGTTTATGGCCACAAATGGTTTATTGCCCTCTAGCTGTGAGCGCAGCCAACCATGTTGGCAAACGGGAAACCGTTCTCTAAGCCAGAGCTAAGCAGCCCATTTAGGTTGGGCATGACAGAACAAAGCTTGTATGAGCACTGTAACATCCAGCAATGACTCTGTGTCGTGTTTCTAGATGAAGTTGGATGATCAGCAAGCAATCTCGGGTCGTGTTTGAATGACACTGAACTACAGGAGGATTGCATCAAACGTTGCTTTGAGGCAGTACTGTTTTTTGAAAGAATACAACTCAAACAATACTTCAAACATCAGATAGGAGAGTTGGAAATTGGAAATAAAACACAACTCCAATAGCCCATAACTGATAAGGAACTCATTTGAATGCAGGCACTATGTATGAAAATAAAAAGAATCGTGCCAGATTTTCCTACAGACAAACTTCATTTGAATCGTGTTTTTGAAAACATAATGCCCAAAAGGATTTCAAGCGGGTATTTTCAAAGTATTACATCAAGCAAAAACAGGGCACAGAGTACAAGCGGGAATGCCATCGCTCGTTACTGCTGTGGCTAACGACGGACCCTACAGGCGCGTATTGATCAAATGTTCTTTAAAGACATGGAATCACCAAATTACAGGTGCTCTACTTTATGGCTAGATATTTCTTGTTTTTATGAAATTGGTGGAAGTGCTACGGGCCTATTAGGTCGGTCCGTCCTGTGTGATGTGGCTGGGAGCGGCAGTGGCGGGGGCAGCTGCAGCCAGGGGGTTGGGGGGGGGGGGGGGGGGGGGGGGCAATAGCACAGAGGCGAGGGTCACTCTGGAGGACAGGATACAGCAGATTTATGAACCATGTCCAAGTTTAGTTGAATAGAAGTGTCATGAGTCATGACATGATAACTCATCTCGCTACAATCAGAAGATGCAGATTTGACTTTGTGGGGTGACAGTTTATTGGGTATAAATTCTGTAAACCATTGTTATGAGCACTACCAATTATTCAGCAGATGTTTTTTATTGGGCAGCAGGTACTTGTTAGGAATCTTGCTCTGCAGCTAGACTGTGGACACTGGGAATCAAACCCAGTTCCTTTGGCGTACATCCTTGCCACTTTACGATCACACCTAAGTGTGTCTTATATAATATGCATTGAAATATTCTTGGGTATTTTTGGGGTTTGTGTGCCCATATTTCACCGCTTCTTTTAGTTGCATCACTTTCGGGTTTCGACAAGAGTCTATAATAGTGATGGACTGCACCAACTTACTACTCTATAAAATATACCTGTGGGGTGGAGGGTGAGGGAGGGAGAAAAGATGAATGGGACAGAGGGGAGAGGGAGGGAGAGGGAGAAAGGGTGGGACAAATGCTAGAGAGAGGGAAGGAGCAAGCAAGAGAGTGGGAGATAAAAATGGGAGAGATATAGAGAGGGGCATAATGGGAGCGGGAGGGAGATGGCAGGGGGTGGGGGTGACAACAGAGACTTCACAGTGGCTCGGGACACACAGTGGTGTTGGGATCGTATGGTGTGGTGTGATTGAGCGGGTCAGCAAGCCTTTCTAGAGTGCTGTCTAATCAGTTGTAAACCACTCCCAGTACTATCACGTGCAAGCGCTTATTTATAAATCGGCAGGCCATATGTTGTTGTGTAATCTTTGATTGGTTTATCTGATAGCTTATTTACAGTGTCTGGACTTCATATGGTTCTATGTTGCTCTTAATGCGTTAATTATTCATGGAAACGTTTGAGCAAAACACATCCCTTCTTTCATAGTTTGCCAATGAGCATTTTTTTGTTCTTCTGGTCAAACAAAAGGTTTTTAAAGCAGAATGTAAAACCCACAATTACAATCAAGGTGTTTCAAAAATGCAATCCCTACTATTTATTCTGAAAACCAAAAATATCAACATATTGAACAAATGATAATAGTGGCTTTGGCCTTCTGCCTTGAACACCTTTGTTTTTCATATCAAGTTTGTACAGCAAATGTATCTCATCAAACAACAAATAAATGTAATAGTCTTTCAAACAGTTTTGAAAGTGACTGACATTTCCACAGATGTGGTTCACAATATGTTTTGAGAAGAGCAGCTGTCCTTTTGAGCTAGAGCAAATTCATCACTTCCCACTTGGGGCGACTCGCATTCGCGATGTACGTGATTCGGTCTCCGCAGACGCCTCTCTGCTGCTATGCCAGACACACTCACGGGCGGCTACCCATTTGTCACCTTCAACGGCCTCAGCCGCCGCTTCCACGCTCAGTTGCAAAATTAAACTAATGCGGTGGAGAGCAGTCTCGCTCAGCCAAAGAAAACAGGGAAACGAAGAAAAGGCGGACAAAAAGGGCATTATAAAGTGCTTTTGGGATGTATTGGGCACCAGATGGAGATTGTACATTCCACGGTGTGTTCCCAGGCTCAGGAAGGGGCTTGTGTCTGGAGTGGGTTTCTCTGGGTTGCCTGACCTCTAACCCATATCCTTAAAAGTAACTCTATCCTAGGTGGTGACTGGGGCCAACCACAGTGCATGTTCAATTTTTCAAGAGCCATGAATAAGTGATTGATTGTCTACAGTGGAGGGGGGGGGGGGGGGGGGGGGGAAAGGTGGGCTTTTCTAAACTCCCGCCGCTGTCTGGGATTGGAATAGGGCACGAGGATCAAGCGGGAATGCTAACGCGCTCCGTCTCTTTTCTGAAAGAGACCGACCTCCAACAAACGTACAGGAAACATCCGGCTCATGTCACACTTTCAAAAGGGTAGATGGCGTTGGGGCGCCACCGGTGGCTCACCGGGTAGAGCGCGTACCATGTAGGCTCAGACCTGATCGCAGCGACCCGGGTTTGAATCCTGCCCGTGGGGTCCTTTGCTTCATGTCCTCCCCTCCATCTCCAATACCTTGCTTTCTATCTCAATCTATAATAAAGCAAAAAAAAATGCAAAAAAAAAAAAAAATTAAAGGACTAGATCGCCAAAGGACACTGGGCAGGGGAGGGGGTTGTGGTGGGGGGGAGGTGAACTGCAGGGGATGGTCCAGGGTCGTGGCTAGAGAGGCCCCTGCTGGTGACGGCAGCGTGCATGTGCATGCGTGTGTGTGCCAGTGGAGCCATCCCAGTCGGCAACATGGCTGATGTGTGGATCCCTGGAGACGGCACACACGACCTAGCTGAGGCTTCCTCGGGTAATGCGATGTGACACTTTGGGTACTCTCTCTCTCTACGCTCTCGATGTACCTCTCTCACTCGGGGTCTCTCTCTCTTCACTACTCTCCCTCTCTGCCTCTCTCAATTGTGGTCTCTCTCTCTCTTCAATACTCCGTCTCTACCTCTCTAACTCGGGGTCTCTCTTCCTTCACTACTCCCTCTCTACCTCTTTCACTCATGATCTCTCTCTTATCACCACTCTCTCCCTCTATGGCTCTCGGGAAATCTCTCATTTGTGGTCTCTCTTTTCTCTATTCTCTCTCTCTCTCAACCACTCTCTCTCTCGTGGCCTCTCTCTACCTCACTTCTTCCCATCATTCTTCCTCTTTCTACACATCTCCAAATCTCTCCCTCTTTTGTAGCTTCCCTCGCAAAAACTGTCTTTCACTTCCTCTTTTCTACCATTTTTTGTTTCTCTATCACTATGTTTTGCTCTCCATTTCGACCCTCTTCTTTCACTCAGTCTTCTCTATCCACACACACTCCCTCTCACACTCTCCCTCCCTCTCTGTCTTTCTCTTTCTTACATTCATTATGTCCCGTTCTCTAAACGTCTTTGCTATCTATTTCTCTATTTCCCGCTCTCTCCCTCTCTCTCTCACTGACCCTCGATCTATCTCCCTCTCTCTCTGATCCTCTCTCTCTCTCTCTCTCTCTCTCTCTCTCTCTCTCTCTCTCTCTCTCTCTCTCTCTCTCTCTCTCTCTCTCTCTCTCTCTCTCTCTCTCTCTCTCTCCCATCCCCTCTCTCTCTCACTGACCCTCTATCTCTCTCTCTCACTGACCCTCTATCTCCCTCTCTCTCTGACCCTCTCTCTAACTATCTCCCTCTCTCCCTCTCCCTCTCTCTCTCTCCCATCCCCTCTCTCTCTCTCTCTCACTGACCCTCTATCTCCCTCTCTCTCTGACCCTCTCTCTATCTATCTCCCTCTCTCTTTCCCTCTCCCTCTCCCTCTCTCTCTCCCATCCCCTCTCTCTCACTGACCCTCTATCTCCCTCTCTCTCTGATCCTCTCTCTCTCTCTCTCTCTCTCTCTCCCTCTCTCTCTCCCTCTCTCTCTCCCATCCCCTCTCTCTCACTGACCCTCTATCTCTCTCTCACTGACCCTCTATCTCCCTCTCTCTCTGACCCTCTCTCTAACTATCTCCCTCTCTCCCTCTCCCTCTCTCTCTCTCATCCCCTCTCTCTCTCACTGACCCTCTATCTCCCTCTCTCTCTGACCCTCTCTCTATCTATCTCCCTCTCTCTTTCCCTCTCCCTCTCTCTCTCTCTCTCTCTCTCTCTCTCTCTCCCATCCCCTCTCTCTCTCACTGACCCTCTATCTCCCTCTCTCTCTGACCCTCTATCTATCTCCCTCTATCTTTCTCTCTCCCATCCCCTCTCTCTCTCTCTCTCTCTCTCTCTCCAGCCCCCTCAGAGCCCTGATCTGGGTCCTCCTCCTCCTTGTTACACACAGAGAGGAGCAGCCTTCTCCCCCTCCTCCCCGCGCTTTCTGCTCAGATCGAAGAATAAAAAAAAAAAACAAGTACACACACACAGCCAGAACAGACCAAGGGTTTGTCCTTTTGTTAACGTGTTGCTCGGCGTGTAATAACTGTGAGGGATTTCACAAACCCTGGAGGGGTGCGGATATTCATAGTTCACTCGTAAGCCCGAGTATCTTCTCATTCAGTACACTGCCACTCTTGATAATCCTCAAAGAGGAACGCAGTGTTTCCCAGTGAAAAACCCATTACTGCTCATCCAGTTGAGTTAAATAATAGTCATGGTTCGCAGCGGGGGATCCCAATGGGAAATATTTCAGGGAGAGAGAGGAGCTGCGCTGGTTGTGTAACTCAACAAAAGGCGTCTTCTCCTTTGAAAAAGACTACTGTACTCCCCGTGCTCAGTGCTGAAGAAACACCCCCCCCAGAAGCAGGGAGGGGCGCAGCCCGCACTGTACACGCTCCCAGTCACAGTTCAAACACCCAGAGGTTTGTAATGAATGAACGTTGTCGTTTCCATCCCTTCCCAGCGAGATGAGAGACGTCTCCGTGTGGACGCCTACAAAAGAGGCGCACAGAGCAGAGCCGCCGCTGGCAGGCGGCACTGTCACCTTATGACGCCGTGACTCAGAAGCCCTCCTCAGAGACTTCGCCGTTTCATAACCGCGTCGTTAGACGTAGGCGAAGACGTCGAGTTTGACCTTGGGTTGAGCAAGGTTTTTTATGCATTATTTCATACAGAGATGGAGCGATAGGAAGGTATGGCGGATAGAGGGGAGGACATTCAGCAGAGGACCATATGGTACGCGCTCTACCCCAGAGCAAGGTCTTTTTCGACCAATTTGAGGTATTAGTTTTATTCCGGTAAACCTCTTCTTGTCGCTAGGGCTGGATTAAAAAAAAAGAATTCAGCATGCAGAGTTCATTGATGTTTCTGAATATAAATTCTGAAGCGCATTTTATGAGAATTCAAATTCTGTTGGGTGCATCTCAAACGTTTTTATTTGTAAATAAAGCAAAAAAAACTGTATGCCATGGCATGAGAATATATTGATTTTGATACAACGCCAAGGAAGCAGGCCTTGCACACACACTTCCCTCTGACAGTTGAGGTGTGTTTCCCGGGGGATAGATAACAGACGGGCTTGCTTGAAAATAGAAACTGACAATGTGTTGTTGGGCAGTTGAAAAGTATTTCAAAAAATACATAATGATGAGAATAATGATGTGTCGATGAACATTGTTCCAAACTGCAGTTCATTATTGGACTTCAAGATGCCAGCCCCTAAATCACTAATCTGAGTGCCCCGGAAACCAACCTTCATGTTTCCCCAAATCATGCTCCAAAGCAGCCTCTAAACCAAGGCTTTGTCTCTACAGTCCTATCTAGAATACAGCCTGGTTCAACTATTTTCTCCCCTGCCGCCCGGATCTGACATTTCTTTGTCTTCTTAAGTCTCCATGCTTATAGCTGTAGTCTTTTTCCTCTGATGAGGAGCTTCTGAATGAACCCTCTAACAGCTGTAGTCTTATTCCTCTGATGAGAAGCTTCTGAATGAACCCTCCAACACCCAGCAGGGTCATAAGAGGTTTACAGTAACCCGAGTGTTGGTTATCTGTTTGCGAGAGGCGTAGCGGAGAGTCCCTTCTGGAATAAGTCAGTACTCTTTATGGTGTATTGATATCTCTGTACGCCTCCTGCACGCGACGAGCATGTCGACAATCCCCGCTCGTTACTGGACTGTTAGCAGCTCAGGGAACCAAAGTGCCAACGGCGTTCAGTTTTGAATGCAGGTGCTGCTAGCAATGCATGGTCTGTTTGGAATGACAAGTCAA
The DNA here is from genome assembly GCF_026213295.1 of Gadus chalcogrammus. Lineage (NCBI taxonomy): Eukaryota > Metazoa > Chordata > Actinopteri > Gadiformes > Gadidae > Gadus > Gadus chalcogrammus. The sequence continues at coordinate 7,662,319 of NC_079417.1, forward strand.
GATCATTATTCACCTCTAATGAGCTGCATGCAGGCAGACCGCTGAGTCATATAATAGATTGGCCACGGAATAAGCCCGCGAAGCCACAGGCACTCACATGACCGTGCACACTCACATACGCACACAGACATACACAAGCCCACACACACGTCGCCCACACGCATATTCATGCCTGCACACTCCCGCCTGTGTGCAGCCAGGCACACATTCATGCACACACGCATACACACAAAACACACATACACACATGCGTGGACACATGCGAACATGTGCCCGCACATGACCTTGTGCACCCTCAGCACACACACAAAAAAAAAAGCAGCGTATTTCCCTGTGGTGGTCCATATGTAATAATTAACATAGATTTCTGTGTGAGTAAAGATTACTCTCTTTTCCATAGGGTAATCCACCACAACATAGTTTCACGTTTCATGATCATAAGGCGTCAACAATTTATGTAAATGAACATTTTTGATTTCAGATAAATACTTTAAATATTTCTTTTTCAACTAGATGTACATAGCTCATTCCTAGTTCTTCCATATGGTAATATTAATTATACCAAGAAAATATAGGTTATGTGTGAATCTGATTGTGTGTGTGTGTGTGTGTGTGTGTGTGTGTGTTCAAACAACATCTACTATGAGAGACTCGAATGATGCCCCCAGTTCCTGTGGGAGCGGCCTATAAAATAAATATTAGTTCACTTAATATCGTCTCGCCTCGGCTATCACGTGCCCACATACACATACCCGCACACTCACAGGAGTGCGTGTATGTGCGCTTGTGAGTGTGTGAGTGTGTGCACTCACTCAGCACTCCAAATGCACCTTCAGCGGTGTATAGCTAACTGCAGCAATACTTTCTAGGATTTACACCTCAATCAACAGCAAAGAGAGGAAATGTAATTCACGGCATGTTCCGTCACATTGACGGAATAAACCTCATCCTGTGGAGAGTTCCTGCTTGCCCAAAGAGCTCAACTAAATCCTGAAAGTTTTTTACACTGTCCTCTGCAACAACTAAAACGACTACTTCTGAAGGATCCTTGCTTGATCTTTTTTTTCTGCCCTTTATGGCACGAGGTATAGAGGGTGTTAAAATGTATGGACAGATAAGCCCTGTCAGACTGTATCCTCGATTAAGGGCTCTACAAATAAAGTCGACGCAGCTTGACTAGTAATGGGAAAAGTCCTGGGTTCCAGCTACATTATCTGTGGCCTACCCTGAGCAAGATGCGTATAGGGGGGGGGGGGGGGGGGGACCCCGGAGGCATCCCTGCTTGAGCGGATGTGAAATGTGTTGAGGAGCCCAAACATCGGAGAAATAGAACAAAGCTTTCAAACAGCTGTGGGCTGTTGTCACAGACAATTTATATTGTGTTGGGGCTCTAGGTCTTTGTTTCTACAATTTATTTTGATCAGAGGGGCAGGATTGTGTAGCGACAATGACGAGGGTGTTTAGACTTCCAGCGATGCTGAGTCAATTCCCTAATGTCTGCAGACCACCCGTCAGCATCCAGGAACACGATGAAGTCCCCGCTACTTGCTCCTTAGTGACAAGAATGTATCTATTTTTACATTTACTGAAAGTCGTTTGGATATAACATATTTATTCTGTCTACATTGAAACACAATAAACACAATTGTAGTTGATACTGACCTGTTATTGTATTGCATTCCATTGAATTGGTGTCCTTGTGGTTGACCTCAGTGACATACACTGGTGAGTGATGAGGTCTGACTGTGGATTGTGCGTGGATGATGGCTGGTTTAAGGAGCCTCACCAATCAGTCCCGAGTGGAGCTGATTGGGCTGGCTGAAGTTGCACACCTGTTGTGCATTGAGAAATCACTATACACAGGTTATGCAAGTTACCACCAAACACACTCGAGGATATCTCCTGCATGGAAACGTGGAGCACCGGTGTCATTCATCATTGTCTGCAAACCTTACAATAAACCAACTTTTAACATCCCCACCCTGGCCCAATCCCAAAGTGAGCCCTGAGGACTAAGGACTCACAGACTTAATTGATCTCAGGTGCTAAGTGAGCGAGTGTGTGAGGCCACATGGGCTGAGATAGGTATATGGGATTGGGACAGCACTTAACAAGAGCACATGTTACCTTGGCAAAGTTTAATGACAAAGATGGTGCTGACACTTGCCGGTTTGGGAATTCTTTTTTTTTTGTTCTTTTGTAAATGCAATGAAAACAATCGGCTACAGTAATTTATTGATATTAGAAAATATAATTTTTACTTTTTAATACTTCAGTATAAAGGATGTATTGAATAATTTAGGTGATTATTGGCCTACACATAGGGCCTACTAAACATAAATCAGAACGGGCTACATTTGGCTGGATTATAAAAGGTGGTAGACTAATACTCTCAAGAGACTCTCAAGTCTCACGCATTTCAACCCATGCACACACCCATACGCCACACTTCGTATTTCTCACACAGAGAAATTACCAGTAGGCCTATAGCGCCCACCAATTTGCGCCACTATTTAACAGTGGAACAGGTAGAAATCAAATGGCTTCCCCGTACATAGGGTAACCAGACGTCCCCCCCCCCCACCGAATCTCACTCTAACTCAGTTAAAAACTTGAGAGCCCTGCTAATATGGATAGCCGTTTGGGAGCAAAAAAGCCGGCTCTTGTTGGTGAGCTGATCCAAATGATCCGGCTCACTAAAGTAAGGCCGAAATTCCCATCTGATCGCGCATTGACAGTAGCGTCGTCTTGTTGGTTACCTTCCTATTTCCCTATGGTCTACGCGGTAAACGTCACAACGCTTTGAACTGTGGGTAATTCCCTTAGGTGAAGTCTGCTTTGATGCGGACTCACGTAAAGGGCTCGATAGGCGTGGACTCAAACCCTCACGCCCTTTGGAATCCGACATTGTGACAGCGAGAACGCGCAATAGAGTCTGTGAGTCCGTGAGTCCGGACATTGGGATTGGGCCCCTGTGTCCTTGTCTGGGGGAGCCCAGTAAAAGCCACCATAGGAGGCGTGTAGCACTACGCCGTGTAGAATGCATAATGATGCATTGAAGTTGTATCTTTTAACTTTGTTTCAAAGAGTATTGATTTAATTAGTCATGATGTAAGGAACTGATCATGGCCACAGCCCACAAAGCTGTCCAGCCCACAGAAATCTCTTGTTCCATAGCTACATTTTACAACGAATGAGTGGGTTGAATCATTGGTTAGCAGTCGAAGAAGATTCCCTCTCATGACAAACCAAAATACGCCGCTGGTCAAAGCCATGCTATTTATAGAAATAATCTTCAGAAAAGGACATTAGGAATTTATTATTCTCTTTTAATTTGATGTTGATTAGAAAGGCTGAATTTGCATATTTAGCATTAGCCAGATAATGACAAGAAGCTTCAGTTTGTTTTCCCATTGGGTAAGCAAGCCACTAGAACACATTCAGACACAAAGACAAGGAAATTGCTATGGATAGATAAACTCCCTATTTAGTTGTATCTATACAAGGCAGTCCCAACATTAAGTAAATAACTTATTTTATGGTTTTAACGGACGCCTAACCTTCAGGATTAGACTTATGTTTTTAGATAAAATAAAGAATCAGATCGTTGTTTGTTTACATTGATATTGTAAATTAAGTCAGAAAGACACTATTATCTAGAGCGGCTTACAAGTGTATTTTTAGATGCTCAATGTCATTAATGAGAAGGTAGGGCTAATAGGCATCTTGCTCAAGAATGCCTACAGGTAGAAATGGAGGTAGGTAAAGAGAATATGTTGAGGAAAAGGAGTGGATCTCAACAATGATCTTTACCGCCTTAGTGGCACCTAATCTATCGCATGTGTCCACACTCCAGCTCCGAGTCCTCCTTCTCTATGTGTCCAGCCTCTCTAATCATGGGTGAGTCTATATAATGACATACAGCTCAGGGAGCTTCTCAACCTGCCAATGTGCACTCGAGAAAAGTTTCTGCCTCAAGGGCCCCCTGGTGGCTCCCCGGGTTACAGCGCGGACCATGTAGGCGCAGTCCTGAACGCAGCGACTCGGGTTAAAGTGCGGACCATGTAGGCGCACTCCTGAACGCAGCGACCGGCGTTTGAATCCCGCCCCTGCATGTCCTCCCCTCTGTCTCCCATACCTTCTTCTCTATCTCACTCTTTAAAAAAAGCATAACATTTAAAAAAAAATATTAAAAAAAGGGGAGAAAATAATCAAATATAGATCCAATGTACAGCCTAGGAATTGTACCCTCCTGCAAGTACCACGGCCTGTGCTGCAGCGATATATATAGGGTCGTATGGGGAGTCATTCGCTGGTATTCACCGCCATCTATAACGGCTTCCATCGCGAATGATGGTGATTGCCAGTGTGGTGTAAACAGCCGGGCGCATGTGGGGAGCTGTGATGCCTGGGTCGTACCGGCTACCGCAGTGGCTTTATAACAATTATAAGAAACCGTGAAGCCGATTCAATAGTCCCTTAAGGACCTATGTCAGGGGCAGAGCCGGCTGGGGCCCCTCGGGGTTCGTCCTGTCAATACACTGCATACTTCATGTGAGCTTTCACACACACACACACACACACACACACGCGCACGCACGCACGCACGCACGCACGCACGCACGCACGCACGCACGCACGCACGCACGCACGCACGCACGCACGCACGCACGCACGCACGCACGCACGCACGCACGCACGCACGCACGCACGCACGCACGCACGCACGCACGCACGCACGCACGCACGCACGCACGCACGCACGCACGCACGCACGCACGCACGCACGCACGCACGCACGCACGCACGCACGCACGCACGCACGCACGCACGCACGCACGCACGCACGCACGCACGCACGCACGCACGCACGCACGCACGCACGCACGCACGCACGCACGCACGCACGCACGCACGCACGCACGCACGCACGCACGCACGCACGCACGCACGCACGCACGCACGCACGCACGCACGCACGCACGCACGCACGCACGCACGCACGCACGCACGCACGCACGCACGCACGCACGCACGCACGCACGCACGCACGCACACACACACACACACACACACACACACACACACACACACACACACACACACACACACACACACACACACACACACACACACACACACACACAAAAACATACACATTCACATAGGCTACATATACACGCACGCACAACCAATTATATCACATTTATTGAGCTGATGCTTATGCCCAAAGCGACCGACACGACTCATTCCTCACACACAAAAATACACACAAGCACAAAACCTATGCTATTAAAATCAACATCATTGTTAAAAGCTTCTTGCTCCTTTCGACCTTGAGGCCAACAACAACTTCCTTTGAATTACTCTCTGAAATGATTTGCAGGCGTTTAGATTTATGCTGCGTTCCCATGGAACCCGGCGGTAGTCTGCAGATGGTCAGCACCTTCTGGATGGCACTGGACAACCAAACTAACAGTCAGATGTAATGGCAGGATGGCATTACGGATCACAAATGATGATGTGTTGATTTGCCGATGTCGTTTTGTTTACAGGAATGGCACAAAATATATTAAATACAATAATTTTCCGTCTATTATTCAATGTTATTATGTAGCAATGGATGTGGCTTTAAAATCAAAAGAGAATAGCTTCTCGTCTTAGGGTTAGGGTTAGGGTCTTCCCGTTTGAAGAAGCTACGTAACACTCAGTTGTAAATTACATCTCTGATGATGACAAAGAGTTAAAATAAAGTCATAATTATATCCGCTTTGCAATCTACAATCTGCCTGAGTCAAGGTCAGCATAGCAGTAGACATTGGTTGGTGGATTTCATTTCGGAAGTCTTTCTTCCTTCTTTTCATTCTGGATAATGAAAAAGAAAACATTAGAAATGTGGGGATAGTTTTTCTCATAAGACACCTTCTGTTGGCAGTTTCCCCAGGCATACTTGTATTGTTTTATTTTTTATTTTTATAAAGTATAGCAGCACTCTCTCAATTTGCACTCTATGAGTATGCACTAAATTGCGACTACAGCAGGGTGTTGTGACTGCGCATTCGTCACAATGGTGTGGAGATAACGAAATGGTCTCGTTTGAGTGTATCACACCAAAAAACGAAAGCAAAACCGAACCGACAAACGGCAATCCATTTCAGCCAAACAAAACAAAACTAAACAAAGTGACTCACGTTTGACACTCTGGTAATAACTTCAGTCAAACCATATATGGGCTCGGCAGAGAACTGCAGTAGAGTTCCACATTGATCGATGTACTTAACATTCAGCCAGGAACACGGGGGAAGTGGGTAGGGGGTGGGGGTGGCGGGTGGGGTTAAAGGTTAAGAAAAGGACAAATCTTAGCTTTGGAAGGGTGAGTCAGAAAAGCGGCGAGTCAGTTGAAATGTTTCTCTATTTCTCGCTAATGGTCATAGAAGACGAGTCTATTCTGGGCGATTTTTAACCACTCGGTTTCTCTCCTGATCTTTCCAACGGCCACGATGACGGAGACGGGGGTTCCTCGGGTGAGGGGGGATTTATGCTGCGTTCACCGAGCAGGAGTGGTCCTATGATGGGGGTCATGGCGTATGACACATAAAGATGGGTTTCATTTCTTCTTTATCTAGTTTTGGAGAGATGTTAGATGTTAGAGCACCATTACCTGGGTTTTACACACACACACACACACACACACACACACACACACACACACACACACACACACACACACACACACACACACACACACACACACACACACACACACACACACACACACACACACACACACACACACACAAACAACCCCCCATGGCAAAGGCACACATGTGCAGATAGTCACACACACAACGCTAGATCAAGGCTGATCCCTCTATGATATGCAATAATCCTATTGGATTTAAGAAGCTTTGAAACTTGACATGTTTATATATTCTTTACATTCTTTCATCTCCCTGAAGCACAAATACAACTGCTACTGAGCTGTATCCAAAGGAAGGCAATTTCCTTCTCTCCCGCTCCTCACCTCAAACACCACAAGGGTTCCAGCAGGATAGGAAGTTACAACAAATTCAACCAGCTATGTCTTGTGAGACCGTCCACATCCATCTTCTCAGGCCTTTTAGGGGGAACCAGAACTCCATCTATGCTCACCCCCTCCCCCCCGGAGGCATTGTGGTAAATATTTCACAGTATATCCGACTATCTTCTCTGGGAGACATAAAAGGATCTGAGTGGGGTTCCTAGAGAAGACCCAGCGTCAGACCGCCTTGGCATTTGCAAAAATAGCTCCCTTTCCCATGCCCTTGCTGGTAGCCTGGTGGAAGTAATAGACTTTAGACTTTAGACTCCATTAGCTCACAATGTTTTGTCTGAGGGCTGGGCACCCCTCCCCGGCCCCGAGGCCAAGTACAGCTGAGGATGTGCTTCAAAATCCTCCAGAGAATATAGAAATAGCAGTATGTGTTTACATATAAAAACCCACACACAGACATATACAGTGCATGTATATTAAACGAATCCCCCTGGCTCCCAGGCAGGCCATGCTTTGTGTTTGGTTGGTATTGTGTTGCTGACGTTTTGTTGGAGGTGGGAATAACAGCACTGTGCTACTGAATGAGATGACTCATGCCGAGATGTGAAATCATCATTGTCGTCGTGCTACCATTGTCAAAAACTGTGATTTATCCACGAGTTACACAACTATTCTGGTGACACTGGTAGGCTGAATGCTAGTAGAAGGTGAACTGAGAACTTTATAGCTTCCTTGAAGGTGTGATACAGACAATGGGCTGATGAAAATGTAACACTTTAAAATGAGGGTACATTATTTGAACATTAACATTAGCTAATGCAGTACACATTTACTAATGGTGTTCATGTTTACTGACGGTGTTAGTTTTAACTAAGGTAATGGTGTTCAAGTTAACTACGGTTATGCATTTATACATTATTTAATATAGTAAGGATTAACCCTAACTCCTATGCTAATGTTATATAATAATGATTAGTATTGAATTAGCTAATGTTAATAAATGGTCACTTGGTGTTCCCTTGTGTGAATTACCATAAATATTATGCATTTGTATGTTTATGCTTCTATCGGCACACACAGAACCGTGAAGTGGCTTAGATTTGCTCCTTGTGTTTGCATCCTCCCTGGGATTCATTGAAATATTCATAATCAGAGTCTCTAACGTGAGGAACACACACCAACTAAATAAATAAATAACGCCCCCCACGCTGCTCCAAATGGATGCAGCGTGATGTCACTTCCCCTCGGCAGTCACATGGTGCAACAGTCCCTGCCGGACACGCCGCAAGGAGTGACACGTCTGGAAGCCAGCCGCGGCGGGCCGCGCTCTGGGCGAGAAACAACAGATTCCTCTCTCGGAGTCGTCTGAGCGTGTGAGCGGGGATGTGTGAGCGGCGGCGTGTTAAGCAGGCGTGTGCGGGCGGGGCGGGGGGGGGGGGGGGGGGGGGGGGGGAAGGAAGCACATAAGCAGGAGAGAGTGTGTGCCGCCAGGCCTCTCAGGGCCACCAGGAACCATCTGGACTTCATGTACGATCACCAGTGTGGTGGGAATTTTGGACCACGTCAATAGCTTCGGTTCGATACTGTTGAGAATAAAGAGTGATCTGAATTGATAACAATTAGGCTAATTTAATCGAGTAATAAAACATAAAACAACATACACCAATACATAATCCGGGGCCTCAGATGGAGATCACTGACAAAGCATTGAAAAAAGCAAGGACTTCTTGTACAGAAGTGCTGAGAAGAGCTCTGCCCCCCACTAAAACTATAGTATCGGTCAACCCGATAGTAAACTATCGATGAACCTCCTCAGGATTTTGCTAAGGGGGGGGACGCAGCCGTGCTTAGTCAGTTGGAAAACCTGGCTTCTCGACTTTCTCAAGGGGGATAGGAAAAGAAGGCATGTGCCAACTCATACGACAACTCAATTACACCAGCCCCAGCTTCCATGAGAGCCACCCGGGACGTCTGGGTCTCCCCTCTCTGTGTGTCTCTGCCTCTTTATAAGACATTCGCTCTTTCAAACGAAGCGTGCGTTTTGGGTGAAACAAGTCAGGTGATCAGGAACTTAAAGGCCCAATGTGTGAGGTGTGGGGTTTAAGGAGCTCGTCAGAGGTCAGGGTAGAGGGGGTATGGACCCTCGCTTCAGTATTGAACTGTGGGATATAAGGATATACCCTGAACTTGTTCCTATTGCTCACACTTTGCTCGGTTTACCATTGACCTGGATTATCTATTTTCTTTGGTTCTCTTGCATTCAAACAAACTCTGCATGTGCAGTTTTGGGCTGGCACTATCTCAGTATGAGAGGAATTGTTATAAAAATTGTTTTTCTTGTTACTATGTTGGTATGTGCACGATTAGGACATTGTGATTATCACATAATAAGGAAGTCTAGAATCAATAAAACACACATTTTTGTAATAGAATGTTTTCTCCTAAAAATTGTGGATGGAGGGTTCCCCATATTCTCTTGGTCACCTGACAGCAGTATAAAACACAAAGATTAGTAGGATTTTTGCATAAAAGTGCCTTTGTACTCTCTCATAAAAGGCCAAAAATGAGTCACAGGCGGGAGCTGCACCCCTCAACTCGTTCAAACCTTTCGCTCTCTATCCCGCCCCCTCTTCTTTTGAATAATGCATTTGAGGAACAGTTTTGCATTGCTGTGTATTTATGATGCATGTATTTAGGTGCATTCCACCGCAGTCCACGCACCCATCCAGGGATCCCACACGCCCTCAGCTGACATTACCTTTCAGGACGCATTCTGCCCACCCATCCATCCATGAAGCCAAATTACATGTTTAGTGAGCCCTTCTGAATTCTTAAGCTCGAGAGGATAGGTATTTGGGGATTGGACACATGCAAATATTTATATAACCGAATAACAAGGCTTACCCGATGGGTTTCTTGAAGAGGGATAGAAAAAGGCACTGTGTTTGGTGTTTTGAATTGCTAAAAAACCTTGCCCTACAATTGATCCTGACCTTATATGGTTCAAAGCAGAACTCATTCATAACCATCTCATTAATGCAACATTGGTCATTCAACGACTCTCATATTACATAACTCTCTTATCAATGGTCTAGTTGGCAATGTTGGTTATTTAAATGCATAAAACTTAACAAAGTAATGAGAGATAAGCCAATATGTTTTTAATAAGATGTGATTTTCATATAAACAGACACCATAAAGAGAAATATCCCAAAATCTTTTATATCAACAACAGTTAAATTTGATCATGTTACAATTATATAGAACAAGCCTTAGAATAGCACAGCAGTCAACATTTCGACAGCACAGGGGAATGAGCCACACACAGTCTTGCATGAGGTAATACTAATGCTAAAGTTTCAGTAGGAGCCACAACAACAGGATATTTTACAGTAAATAGCGAGTGCTCCTAAAGACACTGCATAAATAACACAATATTTTTTGCCTGATGGGTTAACATACTCGGACAATTACAGGGGGATTACAAAAAGCAATTAAAAACCGCTTGCTTGTAGAGTTTTGTGGCTTGTTGCAAGCTAAGATAAGATAAACCACACTTTAATGATAAACCAATTCACGTTTAACAGTGCTGTTGGGTTTAGGGTTGTTACGTCCATGACAGTGAATACGCAGAGGCTAAAATTAGTTTAAATGTAGAACCATTTGTAATAGTTGAATAAGCATCTTATGCAACAGTGCTTGGATTGAACGGTGGCGTGACCTTACCTTGTTCAATTCAATGCAGCGTTCAGAAACATTTGACAGAAAAAGAAAAACCCTTCAAAATGATTTTGAGGCCGAAAATCCACTAGCATTATAAGTGTGTCAGGAGTAGAGGCCTCTTCCCCGCTGACTGACCCACTCATGCCTAGCAGCCTAAGCACCCGCTCTCTACGAGTCTGACCCCTCTCTCTCTCTCTCTGCCGACAGGTACCTGGGCATCACCCGGCCGCTCACCTACCCTGCGCGGCAGAACGGCCAGCTCACGGCCAAGATGATCGCGGGCGTGTGGCTGGTGTCCGCCTCCATCACCCTCCCGCCTTTCTGCGGCTGGGCCAAGAACGTGCACACGGCGGGCGTGTGCCTCATCAGCCAGGACTTTGGCTACACCATCTACTCCACGGCCGTGGCCTTCTACATCCCCATGCTAGTCATGCTGGTCATGTACTACAAGATCTTCAAGGCGGCCCGCAAGAGCGGCGCCAAGCACCGCTTCACGGACTTTGCGCGGCGCGAGTGCCTGGAGACGGTGGCCAGCGAGGCGCTGCGCATGCACGGCCTGAAGCCGCAGGGGGGCGTGGCCGAGGAGTGCGTCACGCTGTCCCGCCTGCTGAGCCGCGAGCGCCGCAACATCTCCATCTTCAAGCGGGAGCAGAAGGCGGCGACCACGCTGGGGGTGATCGTGGGGGTGTTCGCCGTGTGCTGGCTGCCCTTCTTCATCCTGTCCACGGCCCGGCCCTTCATCTGCGGCGTTGAGTGCAGCTGCGTGCCCATTTGGCTGGAGCGCACGCTGCTGTGGCTGGGCTACGCCAACTCCCTGATGAACCCCTTCATCTACGCCTTCTTCAACCGCGACCTGCGCTCCACCTACCGCGACCTGCTGCGCTGTCGCTACCGCAACATCAACCGCCGGCTGTCCGCCGTGGGGGTGCACGAGGCGCTCAGGGCCTGAGGAACGCTCTGTACGTGAGTGCGTACGCCGCCTATGGATGCTATCTTCCTAGCCGCCGAAGCTGTCGTTTTTTAGCCCCGGATGCTAACGTTTCAGGTCAATGCTAGGGGGGAGAGGACTGGTTATGGCGACTTTGTGCTTTCTTATAATTGGACCTTTAAGGATGACCTGTTCACCGGTTGTAGATGAGACAGAGAGTGACAGAATGTGAGTTGCTGTCAGTGGAGCTCCGGCCACTCCGAGTAGGAAGGGAGGTGGGTGAGACCATTGCAGTCTGTATGACTCAGTCGACTTCGGAGGAGGAGACCCACTGAGCGTATTTGATGGGCTATTCAAGGTGACACTGGTTTTCTGCATATGCCACAGTTCTGTTCATGGCCTTAACAAAAAGAAGAGACGAACAGTTCATCTTTGCAGAGAGAAGAGCATCCTCTGTGGGATTGATCGTCAAAGATACTATGCCTCCCAAAACAGGGAGAGGTTGTAAATTGTCCATTAAGCTAAATCATGTCCAACTAAACGTAACTAGTTCCACTGGAGACAACAAAAAAAACGGAAGCGGGAGACCCCGGGATTGAGATTTTTGATCAACAAATTCTAATAATTATATCCATTTAATCTTCTCACTGAACACAAGCCTTATGAAACATGACTCAAATCAGTTGATAATTAGATCATAGGCCATAGGACAATCAGGAGCAACAACAATGTAGTCCAAGTCATGCATAGTCCTTGTAGTACATTTGGAGAATGTTAACGCTGGTCATGTTCAGAAGGGCCTTTTGGTGATGTCTGCATGAGAAACATTTCTCTAACATGCTGTTGTATGCATTAATCATGAGATATGAAATATGGAAAATAAGTTTGACATAGTTTTGCACCGTCGGAACTCGGCTGCGTCTCTCAGCCCATCAATCATTCACAACTGTCAGAATCAGATGAGGAGGAATATTAGATACATTGTACCCAGAACCTTGTTTTTTTATTTGTTTCTGTGCTATCGTGTGATTTATCTAGCGTCTAGTGTGAGCTGGAGTGGTCACTGACCCGTTCTGCTCAAGATGGCAAAAGAAAGTTGAAACCACTCAAACACGTACAACTCAACGGTTGTCACTTCTGTAGAGTTCGGTCCACGGATACGGTCAAATGACCGCGCCAATCGGAGCCCTCCTCGACCTTCAACAGTCCTCCTTAACTGTAAATATCAACAGTCAGATGTGCTTTTTTTCTACCTCAATTTTTTGGACGCTTATATTGGAGATATGTCATGTAAATAACATTCTTTTCATGCACTCAATACTGTGTTGGTTATATTGTGGCAGGTCTAATCTAATGTGTGATTGCATTTTATGACTAATCTGTCATCGGCCTTCAGAAGCAACCTGGATCACGTCATAAATAAAACAACACTTGGCTAAGATGTGCCCGTCCTTCCTGTCACCGCCTATCTGCCTCGTAGTTCATCCACGGGGTTTACTCATTCAAATATAATTCCCTCAATGGAGTGAGTCTCAGTTGATTTACCGGTCGACTGTCATTGGTATACTTGTCCTAGTAAATGCAGCCCCTTAGGTGACCCTCCTCGCTGTCGTTCTCACAATAAACAGTGTATCACTGAAGATACCGTTGAAACAGAGCAGATTGGACAGGGCTGTCAACATTGATAAAAGACACACTGAATATATTTGATAAAAGCAGAATGGCGTTTATTTAATGAACTAGCAAAATGCTTTTGACCTGCTTCACCTCTGTCATCCATTTCTCCATTTTGCAGCTAACGTCTGGTGAAACTGGTGAACCTGGGGGTGAAACTGGTGGTGAAAGTACTGGTGACATGGTTCAACTGTGCTGAACCCGTTGGTGAGACCGTTAAGGAAGATGACGAACTTGCAGCACCAGGGTGACCCAAAAAAATAGGTATTAGTCCCTGCCGGCTCCAAGGCAAAATCTTTTATTCAAAACTTAAGTAGCGGCAGCTGTCTGAATGTCAACCAGACTGAGAAGGCCCTGCAGGAATCCTTCTACTGCGCAATTATGGTGGTTGATATGAATCATTATTATTAATATTGACACTTTACATTCTGTCTCAAGCTTATTGATTTAAAAAACAAAGTTGGCACCATTAGCGCTGTACAGAGAGGAGAATGAAGAAAACCAATTTGTGATGAAGACTCAAATGCGAGCACAACACCCATTGATGTAAATTTGGAAACCACAGTCAAGGGAACGGACTTGGCAGAATCAGCGGGGAAAGAAGACCCTGTTGAGCACGACTCACACACGGCCACCAATAGAAGCAGATGAATATCTGAAATGTCAAGGAAGGGATTTGATTCCCTAGCTGTTAAGAAGTGACATAAGGAAAAGGTTACCTTAGTGTGTTTCATAACCCACCTCACATGGATTTAGGCCGCCCAAAACAAAATATAAATTAAATTTACTTTCGCAATCTACGGAAAGGAACTGAAAAAGGACATTGATTGGAGTGGCATATGGAGGGGCTATATAAATGTGTTTAATAACCCACTTTATATTAACTAGGGTTGAAAAAAATAGGCTGGAAAAAATAAAACACCATTTATTTCGAAGCGGAAACTAAAAATCGACACATTTGGAAAAATAAAAACTGCAATTGACGTGGCTGGGAAATGTAAACCAGCGGGCTGGCAGACTCTCTAACATCTCCTCCAGGAGATCCAATCTTGCGGCCGCCAGGTCACCAGGCTTCACTCCTGGCTCACGGGCACATGAAGGCCGGCAGGAGGCCACTTCGGATCTCCAGAAAGGAGTCAAATAATTATTGGGGGCGCAGAATAGTGCGGAAGAAAAACGATAGGTTATGTTGCTTATCTATTATATGCGATAGTGCCCCGGTAATGAAACTCAGATCAGATACGTGTGATGATGTGCTCCCTGGATCCCCTCCCTCCCAGGTATAGAAGATTGTGCAATGAATGGGATAGTATAAGTAGAACACAACAAGAAATAGTATTTCTTTTTTGATATTTGTAATGCGCTTACTCTATCCTGCAATACCAAAGATAGTGCAATGATTACGATATTATCCTTTTTATATCTATACATACATACATACATACATACATACATACATACATACATACATACATACATACATACATACATACATACATACATACATACATACATACATACATACATACATATTCACCTCTGTCATATCTATATTTACAAATATATATGTATATATATATATATATATATATATATATATATATATATATATATATATATATATATATATATACATATATATTTGTAAATATATATATGTATAGCCTCAGACAAATACATTTTATTTAAATTATGGACGTTTTGTCCATATTTCTCGTTCTCGAGAAGTTGCAATAAAACATCAACGATTAAAGCAAATATAATGCCACATGCATGCATGAGAAATTATTGCGCCAATGTATTTTTTCTATATTCTAATGCATTACCAATCGAGCCCCATTTCCTAGTTTCCAAAAAAAGATCAGCTAAATACATACATACCTCAGAAAGTGTGTTAATTTGAAACTAATCCAATTAATGTGTCACAACCAAAAATAGCACCTCCTCCCCCAGACAGCTTCTAGCCAGTGACATTCCTGAGTAGGTCTGCCATTAGTCTGTGCCACATCCTAAGGGGTAGGGCCAGGGGCGAGTTAACATGCAGAGGAGGTTATCTCTAAACTGTCAAAGGGACAGCAAAAATAGTTAATTTCTCCTGAAGGCACCATACTGTAATTAGACTCTTTCTATGGAAAGGTAAATGCATGCTGTTCAACATCACTGCGATCAGAAGAAAAGTACATGATGCCCCCCCTCTCAACACCACCGTACCCAAATATAGTTCAAAGAAAGCTCCATGCATCTTTTTGCTCGATTGTATTGGTCTTATCCGTAACATCTTGTGTTTGCCTCCAAAACATTTCAGACGTTGACTCACTGGGCTGTATCTTCACACATATTCGTTTTTGAAAGTGTGAGCTGCCAAATGTGCATTGAAAACCCAAGCCGCCAAAAATGCACTCCTACGCAAGATAACTATGTGCATGTGTGGTCACCTCAAGCTTCTCTGCCTTTCAGCCATCTGGCGAACCCTGACCTCTGAGTGGAGAAGTTAACGATGCTAAAATGGTGCTGGCTTAAAACTTGGTCTCAGTGGTTAAAAATAACATGATTTAGAAAAGGAAGGTTTTAGATTAGGGTAATGCTGTTATTTCCTCGAGCGCATGAATAACATGTAGATTGAAAGGTTATGTGATGCTATGTTGTATTATAATGTTTCATGCTATAACACTTCACACAATTCGTTCATGAATAATGACTACAAATCTTTCAATTTACAACCACTTTTGGCCACTCACGTACATACAAATTTGACCTGACATACTATTCAATGCTATTCCAATCCATTAGGGACATGAAGTGCCTCAACTTAATCGGTCTACTTTTTACCATCTTTTAAGTAGTTTCACATCATTGTGTTTCATCCACACATCCATCTAGGCAATGACCCAAGCACTGTAATGGATTTGAGAAAATGGACTTGCCTGTATGCCAAATAGCTAAATAAAATGCTGGCATGAGTCACTCTTCTCTTCAAGTCACCGACACCACATAAGACGCTGTATTCAACACTGTTCCAATGTCCTATTCTCACAGCCATTCAATGGCTATTGATGAGAGTATGATTAATTCGACCACAGTCTGGTTTCAAAGAATATTAGAGAAAAAAATGCACATATGCCATTGGGTGGGCGTTTACAGCCATAGTGTGTCACATAATGTCAGTGTGCTTACATTCTTAGCATGGATGTGCCCGGGTTGAATTTAACCCCTCACCCTGACATTGTTAATCGTATGCTCTGCTATAGAAAGGCTTTCTAATGAGACGTAGGCAGAGGAGGAGGAGGAGGAGGGTTGGGGTGTGTGTGTGTGTGTGTGTGTGTGTGTGGGGGGGGGGGGGGGGGGGGGAGCATTAATGTGGTATTTTCTTTACAGGTGTACACACGCGTATGAGCGGACATGGCACACACCTCCCAAACCCTTTCATCCTCCCGCCCGTGTTATCTCCGGTATATATCTTTGTCCTATTAATAAAACGCTGGCCATTCCCTGCAGGATTACAACGCTCATTTACAGGAAGTAGAGCACATTACACGTCGGCCGTGTTCAGGGTGAGCCCTTTGATCATGCCGCCGTGTGGAACACCAGGTACTTTTCCCCGGCCTGCAGGGCTTAAAGTTGTGAAGACCGTGGAAAATCGCGGGCGGCAGAAGCGGAGGAACTTCAAATGGCTCGTCTCGTCCAGGTTGTTAGAAGGATTGCCCCGACAACGTTCCAGATCAGGGAAGACGTGGAGACACGATCTGGTAGGTCTGAGTTTGGCGACCCAGAGGTACACCCGGGTGTACTTGGGCTGTCTGAACCTGTTACAGAGGGAGTCAGCTTGAACCTGCGGCTTGTCACTGCACATCGCCACTGGTCCATTAGCCGGAGCAAGGACTCGCAAGGGCGGCTACCCGCTACTAAATCTCTCCCTGAATCTTCCACCGCAAAAGGTGTACTCTTGTCTGGTTGAAAGCTACCTAAAAGATTTATGGGATGCTTTTGCTTGAATTGAGCCTCATAGGGTATGCGTTTATTGCATTTGCTCTTAAGGGCACCCAGTGCAACTTTATGTAAACATTCAATGAAAAATAAACATTCAATTTCTAGTCTTTTTTACACATAGTAAGTTTCAATAACTCCATACCATTACATATCGACATTCAAGGAGCAAAGATGAGACGTCGCTGTGTGGTGAGAACTGATAGAAAATCGTAAACAACAACAATCGCCGGTGGGGAGAAGCCATTTTTCCATTGACTGGAAGCCTGCTTTATTTATTGTAGGTTACAAAAAATAAAGAAAATGGCGGCATTGTTGTTGTTATCGATTTTCTATCAGTTCTCACCACACAACGACGTCTCATCTTTGCTGCTTGAATGTCGATATGTAATGGTATGGAGTTAATGAAACTTACTACGTGTAAAAAATACTAGAAATTGAATGTTTATTTTTAAGCCTCGAAAGTTGCACTGGGTGCCTTTAAGAGTTTATTTCTGACATCGCTGAGGTTTTAATTCACTAATGCCCTATTTTGTGCATACATTGTCATAAGTTAATCAGATGTGTTTCCAATTTCAGACGATCACATTATAATGTGATTAAATTGTACTTCCAATTCACTTAGTATGTTATTTTAATACAGGACAGAGAAAATGTCAGCTGTCCAACGGCTTGATAAATATAATGGATGCGGCAAAAAGAAAAAAAACACATTGAACGACCTTTCCCCCCAAATTAATTAAATATCAATCTCAACTGTCAAAAATGTTCCCTTGATTCATACACATCGATTTTTCTCTGTACTGCATGATTTCTTTGCAGCACTTAGTGACATTGATGACACCCTGTGCAAATGGTGTCTAAAGGAAATGACTTAAGATTCTCTGACCTTTCAGTGCCTTTGCGCTCTTCGCCGTGGCTGAAGTCCAGTCATGCAGGTGACATGACCTTCAGACACACACAGATGAAACAACAACCTGCAATGGCCCCCTGCTTGCTGAAGCAAGACACGGTGTACTCCCTCGACTCCTCGCCCGTAATAGTACGCTGCCTCCTGTACAGAAAAAAGTAATATATATATAGTGGAGCCTCTGATTCACTGCAACACAATCCCATATATAACAGAGAGTCACACACAAAGACCCTTCCGGGCCAATTCACATCCACTCAACAAATCATTAGGAATCTCAATTAAGAGCGCCGTCAAAGAACACTCGCCCCAAGGCGTCTAAATAGAGGGACTTAAATACACGTTTGGGGGACAAAGAACCAGGGCTTGAATTGTTTGATGAAATTGCTCAAAAATCACTATACATGTATACTCAGGGGCCATGATAGAAAATAAGTCCCTGAAACGCATTTGACTGCCTCTGCGATTCAGAGTGTCAACTGGCATCTGCGTGGAGTGACGGATAACTCGGCAACATGCCCTGTGGTCCACATAGAAAATCAATAACAGTTGCAAGCCCACATACGTTACCAATCACACATAACCACGCACACACCTACAAAACCATTGCACACGAATAGGCACACACACACACACACGCACACATACATAAGCACGCACACACATAACCGCGTGTTGTGCTTGGTAATGTGTGCGTGGTACACATTACCACGCACACACACACATACATACATACACATCAGTATGCACACACACCCATGACCTCTTGCACGCGCAATAACACATGACCGCACACCGACACACCACACTCCTGAACTTCTTCCTCGAATGTCCTTTGACGTCATTCAAATGTACTTCTGTCAACATATGGCAGTTCAGGGGAAGCTAAAAGAGCACAAGCAAATCGACATCCATCGACTGCTGATATATTTCCCATTTACCAATTGACTGGCTTCTGATAGAAATGTAGTGAAGTAAAAAACAAATCAACCAAAGTGCTTGCCCTCTTCCACCACCACCATACTCAGCCGCAGCACCTCCACTTTTTTTACCACCGAATCCTTCCCCCTTCCCAATCAACACGTGGTGGCACGATTTCCAATCCCGCGGCTCGTTGATGAGACATTTCCCTGTGTTTCCTGAGCTGGAGGAGCAGGGGGGAGCGCGGAGCGGCACAATCATTACCGCTGATGCAATCTGTGGGAACCTGGGAGCAGTCTCGCTCTGCTATTTGGTCAAGGTTAGCGAGCTGCCTGACGCAGTCAGAGCGTGTAGTGTGGGGGAGAGTTTGGGGTGGGGGGTCTTCTGAGGACAAGTAATTCAAATGTATTCCTGGGCTAAAGTGGCTCTATTTTTACAAGCATGTTAGCATAGCGGGGAGAAGGGAGAGGGTGGCGGGTGAGATTTCCTGTGATGGAGTGCTGGCTGGGGGGCCCTCAAGTCACAGTGGTGGGATACCCATGTGGATATTAATATTATATAAATAACATATACTATTATTATTGATCAAATATAAATATAATATATACATATATATATATGTATAGTTACAAATATATATGATTTATTGGATCATTATGTGATGAGGACAGGGAGATACATGAATAAAGGAGGAATACTGTTTTAATGAACAATAAACTTGGAGCATTTTTTTAATCGTCTTAAACGAACAATTGGGTCGTGGGCCAAAAGTTCCTCCAAATATGGGTCGTAGCATGAACTATGTTGGTCCCTGCGCTTAAAGATCAATCATATTAGTGTAGCCTAAACAATTATTGCACAAAAATGTAATAAAAGGTTTAAAGAATCATAGCATATTAAGAGATTTGGTAAACAACTTCACTTGCAAAGTGAACATATCTTTTTATAGTATTTATTTTAAACCACATTGCCCTTGGTATTTTAACTGCCAAATGGCCATTGTGATGACTTACTCTCGCTAGCTAAAAACGAATTCCAACACTACCCACGAGGCGCAACCGTGTGGGAGCTGTGATATCAAGGAATTAAAAAAGCAACATAAATACATATGTAACTGGGGAAGGAACCACAGGCTGTCTTTGAGGTTATATTTGTTTCAAATAAACTAAAAGCCCTTTCATACCCGGAAAACAGAAACAATTCAATACTGCAATACATTTGTAGAAAATTACTTTGAATATTTTTTTACATTTATTTTTACATTCTTTACATTTACATTAAGGACTCTTTTATCCAAAGTGACTTGCAATGTGGTTGAAGAAGTAGAAACAACAATATATATATCATATATATATCGCTGTTGGTACAGTAAAGATGTTCATAGAAACAAGTGCCAAGCACTTAGAATTACTAGGTTAACCAATTCCCCATATACGACAAAGATAGCTTGGATAAGGCGCTACACAATGAGTAACCAAGGTTTTTAAGTGCAAGGACGTACAACATACTTAATTTGCGTACATTAAGTTCAACATACA
The DNA here is from genome assembly GCF_026213295.1 of Gadus chalcogrammus. NCBI lineage: Eukaryota > Metazoa > Chordata > Actinopteri > Gadiformes > Gadidae > Gadus > Gadus chalcogrammus. Next base: position 7,683,030 of record NC_079417.1, read on the forward strand.
TTAAGTGCCACATACATTAAGTGCGTACAACATATATTTTTCTAACAAAATATGTGCAATCACTGTTCCACTGAACAACAAACAACGTCTAGAAGGCACCATGGTTGACCCTATGTTCACGAGTCCCCTCTTCCTCGAGTAGGATAAATACCAAACTCATGAATCAACCCGTGAATTTAATCTCACCGCCGTTACGGCGCCAATGAGACGACAACGGAAAGGTCGTGGCTTTTAAATGGAGGGGAGCTATGTATGTGTTTTCCTTTCTCCCGACTGAACGTGGGGTGTGAGCTCTTAGAGATGGAGAACCATTGCTCGAACACTAAAAGGATGACAGCCACATAATGAAATAACACCTCTGACTGAGTGATATGTTTGACACCCTCCCTTTTAACACCTTCAAAGTACAGTACCGGCAACGATTCACACGGTCTGCCGGTGACGTGGACAGCCCGCCGCAAGGCCGCACACAATGCGCTGTTGTTGTGCGAGACTCCGTGCCGTTGAAACGTTGAAAGACTGTGGGCCACGGAACCCGACCAGCAGTAGCAGACTGTAATGCCCTGTCGTGGAATAGGTACGCCTTTACTACAGTTAGTAAAAATAGTTACTCCTTAAAGGCACCCAGTGCAACTTTATGTAAACATTCAATGAAAAATAAACATTCAATTTCTAGTCTTTTTTACACGTAGTAAGTTTCAATAACTCCATACCATTACATTTCGACATTCAAGGAGCAAAGATGAGACGTCGCTGTGTGGTGAGAACTGATAGAAAATCGTAAACAACAACAATCGCCGGTGGGGAGAAGCCATTTTTCCATTGACTGGAAGCCTGCTTTATTTATTGTAGGTTACAAAAAATAAAGAAAATGGCGGCATTGTTGTTGTTATCGATTTTCTATCAGTTCTCACCACACAACGACGTCTCATCTTTGCTGCTTGAATGTCGGTATGTAATCGTATGGAGTTATTGAAACTTACTACGTGTAAAAAAGACTAGAAATTGAATGTTTATTTTTAAGCCTCGAAAGTTGCACTGGGTGCCTTTAAGGCTTCGTTATGGTTGCACCACGTCGACATAACGCAAGGTGGTTTACGGACCCATTACGTCCTTGCGGACCCTCCTTGCGTCCATCTCAAGGGCCGGTTGTGCGTCTCCCAAAAATTGTAACCTTGCGTCGAGGAGACGCAGCAACAAGGGCTGTGATTGGTCCGCTAACGTCAACCCGACGCAGAACCAAAACAGGTTAACGAATGCGTCGAAGCGACTGCATGGTCATTGCGTTCTGTCAACGTGGAACCATAATTGACCTTCAATATAAATCACCATGAGGTCAAGGAGAGATGTTAAGAAGGATCCATAAGGACTTTGGAAAAGACAAGCGCGTTGCTCAGAGATTCTTACCTGAGGCTACATCTTCTTCTTATGGTTTATTAGATAGGGACAGATACAGTGCACATATACAAACTGAGGACAGCTGTCCACGTGGGTCTGCCGTGGGGAAACTACAACTTCACGAAGATGGACGTCTTGACACTCATCTTGAATGCTTTGCCCCTTGCATTCTTACCGTGTTGTTTCATGGACAACCCGGTGAAAGATACGACCTCATTACCGAGGTTGTAAATGAAAAAAAATTATAATACAAATAAGAAGTTATTGAAGGTTCTTAGTCACAAAAGGGCAATTCAATTGTTGCCATTTTGAGAATATTTGATCACGCTCACACTTTAGTACACTCATATTCATGGACATAGGTCCCAACTATTAGGATTTTATAAAAATAATTGTTGGTCGTGTTGATCATTTCTTTCCGTGATCGGCCATATGGTGCTTCACTTTTAATGTACCTGCAGGTAGGATTTGTAGGGCGACATTATCTCCTTTCCTTTTGTAAAGGATGTTCAGTGTACCCTATGCTAAAGGAGATAAGAAAGGGAGCATTGAAGCACCTTTCCTAAGCATTTAGAGAATCCGAACAGCTCTTATCGTGGCTGCCACTTACAGTAGATACTTCCGGGTCTTTTCACTGAGTAAGGAAGTACTGACTGTAACCCTTTACCTGCGTATGTGGCTAAAGGTCAGTGTTCTGGGGAGTGAGTTATGGTTCATGACGAACAAACAGCACCGCAGTCTGCTGAATGGAAAGAACAATGACCGACATCTGTACAGAATGCTTTTCTCCAATTAGAATATAGCACAAGCTTGTGAGGCTGTGGGCATATATGGACAATCAATTTGTGCCAAGTACAGACAGTGTGAAACGCAAACGCAAGAGAGAAAGAGAGGGCGGGAGAGAGAGGGACAGAGAGAGAGGGTGGGAGAGAGAGACAGAGAGAGAGGGGCAGAGAGAGAGAGAGAGAGAGAGAGAGAGAGAGAGAGAGAGAGAGAGAGAGAGAGAGAGAGAGAGAGAGAGAGAGAGAGAGAGACAGACAGAGAGGGAGAGTGGGAGAGAGAGAGAGAGAGAGAGAGAGAGAGAGAGAGAGAGAGAGAGAGAGAGAGAGAGAGAGAGAGAGAGTGGGAGAGAGAGACAGAGAGAGAGGGGCAGAGAGAGAGAGAGAGACAGAGACAGAGAGGGAGAGTGGGAGAGAGAGAGAGAGAGAGAGAGAGAGAGAGAAAGAGAGAGAGAGAGAGAGAAAGAGGGTGGCTAAGGGAGCAGAAGAGTTCCCAAGTAGTTTGGTCCTCTAAGTATCCTCATCATTAAATATGTCAACTTTAAATACTTTTTGAGAATAAATATAGCAAGGTCTACTTTATTTCCATTCCATTGATGAATTGCCAACCCTTTCCACTGTGATGATAGCCATTTGCATAGAGGTCATTGGGCAACAATCTCAGTGATGTTGGTTTGCCATCGGTACACACTCGAGAAGGAGGGCCTCTGCAATCCCGACTTCTGCAGGAAACTCTGATTAAAGCACACAGTTGGAAACTCAAAGCCAATACAACCAGCAGGGCTAATGTATCAAACAGATTCTTAACATTCGCTTCTTTGTGCCCAATCCATTGGGGATCAATGCGTCCATTGATGATGGCATGCCCATAATATACCTCAAATGATTTTGAGAGGGGTTGGATCTTTGCTGCGTATGATTTTGAGCAAATCCAATCTCCCATGATCGGCATTTCACATTCCATTTGGGGGGGCTGTGAGTGTGAGTTTCAGATGAATTTTCCCTACAAGCTTCCTGAAAGGGAAAACATCCCGCCCGCTCTCAGGTGCATGAGCAAGGCAAGGGGTTTGATTGGAGCCCAAGATACGATCCTTTGTTCACCGCAAGAAGTCAAATACCAATCCTGACGGCATTCCCATCGGTGGCTGTGGAAGGAGAGTGTGAGGGAGAATTGGAGCTCAAGTTGGTCATGGATTAAGTTTCTTTGCAGGCAATCTAAAACAAATCCTTCATGGATAACTAGCTTTGTAGGCCTGGCCTTTATTTTTTTACATCAATTTGAATGATTCTACTTTTTAGCTACCACATATCCATCACAATGTCTGCAAATGTCGATTTTGCTACTGACACACTCGAATGCAGGCAGACACGGGCGCGCGCACACACTCACTCACTCACTCACTCACTCACACTCTCTCACTGGAGGGAGGACATATGGGGAAGTTCTCAATTAAAACCAAGTTACAGTGTTAAAGATGAGGCGTGAATGTGCATTAATGCTTGCGAAAACATTTTCATAATAAGTCCATAATAAATCTCACCCGCAAAGAAAGTAAACCCTCTAGAAATAATCACAAACTGTACACAAACAAAATACACGCATAAATACATCAAGACAACCTCACACGCAAAGTCACTCCCCTATAAATAAATGCATTCAATTCACACATAAATTACGACACCGCAGGGCTGAAGTGAGATAGTGCACGCTGCGCGGGCTGGAGGAGCCGATTAAAAGACGTCTTTAACCGCCGTCCTCCCACCCTGTGCGCTATCTGAGCAAACATCCCCGAGGCATACGGCTGCTGGCGATTTGTGTCCCTCCCCCACGCCCACTGCAATAGTATGCAAATACCCTTGAGAATAATTCAGCTGCGGAGCGCAGGGATCAGGGGGATTTCCGATTTTGGGTCTGATTACCCTCTCTAGAGCAGGGAACCATAATTTAAAAAATGTGCTAATATATCGGTGTGAAATGGCTGGGTAAACTTACTCTCTATATTTTGTAGTATGAGTAGAAGCCACTATGCAAGTACAGCACGGTAAAACAAAAAAATAGACCAAACATACACAAAAATATACATAAGATATAAACTGTATAGGCTACCTAACTAAATAGTGTATACAGATATTGCTTGGATAAAATAAAGTGTTAAGATGTGTGAAGGCGTGGCTTGATATTACAAGATGTAGTCCTACCTGCGTAGAACTCCTGGTGTCACTCCTGGTGTCATCATAGTAGCCTACCAACACAGGTGTTTCTCATAACACTAATAATGGGTCTGCTGGTTTTTTGTAACAGGGCACATGGTCAATGTGTTATCTTAACTTATACAACCCCTGACCTGGGACATAAAAGTACCACCGGACCCAATGTTACGAATGACACCTGTGTTTGTCCTTCAATGATGCCTGTGTGAAAAGGGGCTATTTGGTTTAATTCAAAGGACAATGTATTGGTCGTAGAGACACCCAATATTGCTAGGACTCTCTGAGTCTGTGCTTTCGCATATGCCATGCCTTAACTAGTCATAGGCCTACATATGACAGTTATGAGTTCATGAAATGGATAAGTCTCACAAAATAACATGTGTCTTTATTGTTTTTAGCTCCTGTTGAAGTAGAATGTTGAATGTAGAATGAATTTGAGATGTACGCCTTCTATCAGTGTAAAACCTTATTTTCTGTTTCCTATAGTAGCCTAATCCTAAAGTTTTTTAGAAACGTTATTTTGTGCTTCATCACATACAGACAGACAGCAAGGGTGATACGAGTGTAGTGTGCTCTTCTTACAAACATATTGTGTCGGTTATAATCTATCTTTTCCTGTTGCAAGTAAACTCCACCTGTACATGTACACACGCACACGCACACGCACACACACACACACACACACACACACACACACACACACACACACACACACACACACACACACACACACACACAATACACAATACATTAAGGCTCTAGGAAAAAAAAACACTTTCTTTCATAACCATTTTTGACAAGGAAATTGGATTTTATCCTTTCAAAATATACTCTGTCACAAACTAGAAATTGTTGAATGTATGGATTCGACTGACAGGGTTTATCGTAATAAACTCCAAATCATCAAATCAAAAGTAAACCTCACACAGTCATTCCTGCAATCCCCCTCTTGTGTGTAATACACTTTGACGTCTAATACCTATATATCTTATATGTAGACACGTCTGCAGAGCCCTTGAACAACTTCAGAACTCTTCAATAATCTGATCACTCAAAAAACACAGCCGATCTCATTCCTCCACTAAATAAAAAGAAGGAGCAAATCAGATTGCTCGAAATAAATAAAAGATTTGTGGAACATTGTTTAAATGTAGAAGTTTAGACTATATTATTATGTGTCAAATACCGAAATGGGGTTATTGCTGGATACCAGAACTGGGACGTTCTGACATCATTTTATATATTATACCAGACAGACATCATATAAATAGGAAAAATAGCATTTTATCATAGCGTTTCATCATTTAGTATAGCAGTCGATTTTATATGCCAGCCATCCAAACATCCATGGTCCTCTGTCCGTCCTCATGCCCATCACCATGACTGCTCCAACACCCCCAAAGATTGTTACTCATGGAAAACCATCATAGCGTTTTGTGTGCGAGAATTATCATACAAATATGTAAATCATATATACACACATACAGTATGAAAATACTGACAACCCAAATGACACAGGTTGACACATGTAGTTCACCAGTGATAACCAACCTCGGCAGTATTAACCCCTGATTCCCCTTATCAGTGGTGACGGTGCTTTTAAATGGTACGACATCAAAGCCGAAACAAACACAAAGGACCACCCCCACACAGTCCATCTCTATTAGGCCAGCGAGACAATTAGAGACCCAGAGCAGCGAGGAAAAGGAGAGGACGATTTGCATTTTGACTCTGTTCTTCTTGACAGAATAATTGGGAGCTCTACCAGGACACCCTCATGTTGAATACACTTTTATTCCAAGGGGCTCATATCGGATTCTGCTGCCGCAAATGAAACTGACTCGCAGACACACAGACACATGCAGAACATACAAATAAACAAACACACACACACATATACCCATTTACGCACGCACGCACACACACACACACACACACACACACACACACACACACACACACACACACACACACACACACACACACACACACACACACACACACACACACACACACACACACACACACACACACACACACACACTAATGTAAACACACACACACACACACTAATGTAAACACACAAACATACTCATGTATAAACAAGCAAGCATTTGCACATATTCACATGAATGCACACACACACTATACAGTCATGAAAACACATAATCAAAGTATGTCATGTATAATGATTAGTTATACATAAAATATAAATAAAATACAACATATACTGTACATATACTGACACCATGACAAGAGAACACAGGCAGACATGAGAACACATGAGCCAAATGGTGATTAGTGGCACGTTCTCTGAAGGGAAAGGGGCTGAAACCTGCCTGAATGCATTTCTAAGGACCCTCAAACTTCAAGAACAAAGACGGACTGAAATGTATTGAGCACCAACACAAGCCTGACCCCTAAATTCTACCGATTGAGTGTGTTTTACCGGAATTGCACAACAACCTGTTATGACGCATGTCGCTTCATCTATTGTCACCGTTCAATTGTAACTGCTCTTTGAATAGCTAGTTCTGTCATTGTCACATCTTTAACCTCAGGGGCAAGCTGACAGCCCGTTATTTCCGCTGCTACAGGAACTAACTGTTATTGTAGAGACTGAATGAACATGCTTTTTTGTTTTCTCTCTAAGCTTTCAAAGGGGGCAACACGTTTTTTAAGTACTGATTGCTGATTCAATCTTAATGGAAGTCTAGCTTTGTGCACAATATACTCATCGTTCACCACCATCACTTTAGTTTACTTGAACACAAAGCTCTCTGTCTGCTATTTTTTAAGTGACTCAGTGCAAAATAAATAAAATAACACACATCTAATCTGTTTTGTTTGCACCATTGCTGCAATCCATCCATCGAATCCATCCATCCCTCCGTCTGATTATCCATCCAAGTAACCACCGGCCCAAACATCCATCCATCTATCAATCCATCTACCGGTTTCAATCATCATCCATCCACGCTCATCTGTGTGTCTGCAGCACATCTGCATCCTGAGAGACGCAGCATAAAGAGAGAATTAATAGATAATCAGGCGGCCCTAATGATGCAGCCTCTGTTCTGTTAGCACCAGTTGCAGTGAAGGGCAACTACTTAACCAACCCTAGTGAGAGCACGAGAGCGGGGAGAGACAGAGATGGATGCAAACAGGCCTAGGCACCGAGGGCAGGGGGACCAGAGAAGCTATCTGTTATACAGCAGAACTGTCAAGCTGCACTGAAGCTCTCAAGGACACTAAGTTGAGTCACACACAGAGAGGTGAAAATAATGTCAAGCTTTAAAGAGCTCCGCAGTGTCCACCCACGCTCCAACAGGAACAGGAAATCAGTGCAGACATGTTGGATCTCAGCAGCGCCGCAACGAATCACATCAGCACACGCCTTGCGCTGAGCTTTCAGTTTCAGTGCTTTGAGTGAAAGCGTTGATGTTCCTCTTTCTTCCTTGACATTAATTCTAAATGGCGATGGCACGCTAAACGTTGGTTATCGTACCTAAAATCAAGTGGATGTAGCCATGTAAAACTGTATCCACGACTTGCATATCTATCACACCATTTTTCGGTGGTTTCCGCAGTACTCCGCATTGTGTTAGGGTATGCTGACCTTCTTCTCAGGATCTGAAGTAGCGGATAATGCTCTCCCTCGGGCTAAATCAATGCTCCGGGTCCCTGGTCACCAGTGATACCCTGACAGGGACATGGTAACAATATCATTAAATATTACAGGGAACATTTTGGTCACACATCTCACAATGAACGAACACAAAAAGAGAGGGAAAAGTACACAATCATCTGTGCAGGGATTTCACTGCTGGAATAAGTGTTGAAGACAATCAGTATTGTTCCAGAGATACTCAATGACATTGAAACTCATTGCAAATGGTTGACAGAAAACTAAAGCAGAGATGCGTCAAGAGAGGGAAATGGATTAATTGGAAACATAACAGGAAATGAAATCGGATGGAAAACCGGTCATTTCTCCAGCTGCACACGACCATTCATAAGTATTCCCATTCATTGACTACTCTGAATGCCGTGGCCGCCTTGCTATCATAATCCCCGACATCAGGAGGTTAAATTCATCTCACCACAGCTGAAAAGCAGACAGGAAATTGTAATTGGAAACTCTCTGGGCTGTGGTCTGCTCATTACCCCTGTCGAAATACAAAACCTCTGCTCCTCTGCCTCAATCTCCTCAAGCACAGGCTCCGGTGCTCATAACTCAGCATTTTTGACAAAGTGTGACGTCAGCTAAGCCCAACGCTTAATGCAAATAGTGCTTGAGGAAAAAGGAAATTTGGGGCAATAGGATTAAGTTACTTCAAAGGCAAATTTTGCTTGTGTAAGGCAAAGCACGCACCTGTGCACAGAAATTCACCCCGCCCAGCAGCTCCTTGTTCTGTAACCTGTGATACAGTATAATAAGAAGAAGAAGAGGAAATCATCGTAATGTCTGCCTCGCTGATTAGGAGGATGTCTTTATCGACCAGCCATGATACATCTGGGTACACGATATTCACTGAGTCATCTTAAACTGTTGAGTTGTTATTTCCAGGATTAAGACAAACGTGAACGCGAATCCAGTCGTTTGTCAAAACTTGATGGAGTTGAATGTACAATCATAATACAGAAACTGTGTGGATGTACAACGAGGAAAAACAAGACAGTTGCGATGTGTGCACTACATACATGACCTCCACAGGGAGGAATACGTCAAACACACACACTACTATAGTGCCAGCAATAGGGGTGTGTTGACCTGCAACTCTTTTTGACGAACAGCCATTGTTCAAAAAACCTGTGCATCAGGGATAATGGACAACATACTGTGCAATTATCAAAAAATACGAGCGGGCTGCAGGGGATGTATAAGTCCTTCCTGACACACTGGAGCGGGGGTGTTCGCCTGTGAATACTGTGCTGTCAATAACCGCAGGCCCACTCCTTCATTTTATTAGCACGTTCATTTAGAGTCCTGATTGAATTTTAGCGTCCACATAAATGGCTCCGGGGTTTAGGTTCACAAATCAAATCCCAGGCTGGTTTGAGGAATATCAATTGCGCATTACAGGATGTTCTTTCCGTGCTTGAAGTCTATTTTAATTTGCAGGCTAATTTGTTTTAAACGGTTGTCTCCGGACGGTGGTTATAGAGACAGATTTTCTGATGGACTACTCAAGAACAACAACGTGTTGTCCTTTTATTTATTAGTATCTTCTATAAAGCCTAGAAAACGTTCCAAGAACTGTGTGACACTAGCCAGACAAAAGCCTCTGCTTAAACATCATAAACAGTCTTTGGGGCCACCTTCCTGTGGATTACAAAACATAATTCTAAACCCACAGATAGCATAAACCTTGTCTTCTTCCTATGAGACAGGTTTATTTGTGTATTCAGGGATCCATTCCAGGCCTCACAGCCTCCTTTTGACACTGACAAAAAATCCCAGAATTTCCCTTTATCGCATAATCCCAAACATTTGCAAATGGCAGGGGATGATTATTCGACGAAGCCCCATGTCATGAACAACTGGAGCGTTCATTTCAGGGCCATGTTTCAAGATCCCTTTCAAGTATATCACTGAATATTCATTGCCCAACAAATACTCGCTCCAAATCTTTCTTCAATTCCCCATTTTATTTTTTTTATCTTATCATCAATCACACATCTAATGCAAACACAGGTGAAGGAGCACGTCTGTCAGTAGCTTTCTATGTCCGAGAGGAAAGGCCCTGGGAAGCAGCTTTGATATGCATGACCTGTAACATTACCAGAGGCAAAGCAGCTTCACTCAGTGAGCCCTCACAGCGGAGATGCTACAATGCATTAGACTCATCAGAAGGAAGCATAACACTGATAATAACTAGCTCCCATCGCTCAAAGAGTGAGAGAGGAACACCCAACACTTGGATCGTCCGTTGATTCGCTCATCAGAGTTGGTGTACGTAGGCCTCCAGCACTGACATATTGAACCAAGGGATCTTGGTGGGTTCTTCGTAGAAAATAATTAATGTGATGTATTACGAAATCCTCACATGCAATTATTTTCTCCTTGAATCTGAAATGTGTTTACTTGGCAGTATTGTCTGTGACCTTGTTTTTAAAAATGATCAGATTGAATAAGATTAAAATTTGGATTAATCCATCTCGGGAATTCGTCTCTGACCTTTGACACATAATTAATGACTGGATGAGTGTGATTCTATATCTGGGATGTGTTACTATGCAAATTATACTTTGCACATGTTTGTCATCATCATCAACATTTGCTAGTTTAGAGCAAAGAAAGAGCAATGAAGTGATGAGCATATCATTTGGATTTGGTTCCTTTATGCCAAGTCCATTTTGAGAAGCTCGAGAAGGTTCCTGGCTCCTGTAACATTATTCCTCTGTTTGCACTCTGAATCAGAATTTATTTTCACCATTGATTAATGTGCCACAGAAATATACCACCAACCCACCCACTACTCAGAAACTAGCAGCCCAGCACTCCCCTGTCAAAGTGCTCACAAGTACATTCTCTCGAGTAAGAACGCAGCAGCAGGCAAAAAATGTGGGTGGTTTCAGTAGATTTGGTATTGTTTTAATAATTCCAACAGTTCTCGCCTTACTACTACAGCCCCTAACATGAAATCTGTGTTCCCTGAAGGGTCTTCCAGACGTCCTAATACGGCGCTCTCCATTTGACATCCTCAGGTCACAGGGAGTTCACGGCAGGGTCGCGGGCGGTCAGGGCGGATCCGGGTCCGTGGGCTGCCAAAAACCGTACCAGCCTTGTTCCCACTTGTTTCCCGAGCCAGAACGGGGGCACGACGCGAGCTAAGTAAAGCTGAGCGACATCCATGTAAATTCATTTTCCTCTTATCTCCCAGCACATCAGCCCCATCATCTTCCCCTGCCGGTCGTGCTGCGGGCCTGATTAATTAAATCACGCATCATTATCCGTCTATGATTTGCTTTGCTGCTTTCCTCTGTCCACTTGGATTTGAATAAGCTGCAAATCTCCCATCTCAGATAAAATGTGTGTTTGTGTGTGTATATATTTATATAAAAGATATACAGCGATACAGATCTATATAATTAAAGTAAATACATAAATGGGAGCATGTGTATTGATGTCAACTAGCAGTCAACAGCCCTCTGAACCCTTAGAGTGGGTAAGTACCACTCAATGGTAAAAAAAAAAAAAAGACACAGGGCTCCGCCACAGAAGTCTAATGGCCTCTCTCTTTACTTTGACTTCATTCACATTATAAACATTAAACTGAAGGGCTTCTCCTGCTGGTCTCACTGAGGAGATACAGAGGGAGAGGAGTCTTGTGAATGAGATGTGATGAAGGTCAACGACAGCCAGCTCAATCAGATCCGCAATACCATCAGGTTTCAAAGGTAGCGTTCTAAATTGTAGTATTAATAACCCCTGGACTGCCCTGCCCCCATTGGTAGTCAGAAGAAATAACTAACAGGCTCCTTTCACACAAACAAGATACACACATCTTTCTCTGACTTTACTACTCGTTCTTTTGGATGGAATGTCACACTTTAAATGATATGCATATGTACATACTCATACGCACACACTGACTGATACAGCACAGAAATCAAATTCTGATTATTAAGATATTAGTGTAATATTACACATCATCGACAGACCCATACAACTGGCATAACATCAGGTGAGCAATCATACTAGAAAATATGTGGTACATGTCCTATTAAAACAAAAATCCTCTCTTTGTTTGACGAGTATGAGCCAAGCAATTTCACTCTGTCTTTCTCTCTTTTCCTCTCACTCTTTCATAAGAAGCTTCTGTGGAGGTGGAGAGAGGTCATGGCTGCCTGGCTGGGATGGCACTGTGTTACCTTGTTTAAGCACACAACAAGAGAGAAGTTCAACAAGTTCCACAATCAACCCACTTCAGAAGATAGCTTGTGGTAAATTCCAATGTAGATTTCACAGAGATCACCGAGTCGAGATCTAATCTGAAATAGCCAAGGACATTGAATCAATAGTTGATATAATTTCTATCACAAAATAGGAACAGACAATTTATGACACAATTATATAAATGGTTATATATTCAGGGTATAAATGCGTATTCTTTTTAATCATCAAGCTTCTTGAAAATCCTTCGGGCCAGGAAGAAAGGACTAAAGAGGAAGATTTATTCACAATGACCTTTATCGCTTTTTCTTTTTGTCAATAACAAAATAAAAAGATCCAACTACAAACCTAAAAAGAGAGCTACATAAAACAGAACACAATGTTTTCCTTCTAAGCAGCTGATTATGCAACAGGCACTTTTGTAATTAGTCCATATAGCAGCTCTTAAAACCCAATTAAAAAAACAGGGTGTCCTACGGTGAAGGCGGTCACCATTAACGGCCGTTTAACAACCAAGTACGAAAAAAACCTCCAAAAGAAAAATAGGAACTAAGTTCAAATCTGTTATAGATTAGCAGGTATCCTACCTAGATAGCAAATGAAAGGTTGAAACCATCACACCGCAGCTGAAAGGTGTTTTATCGACTGTGAACTCTTGGACAAAAGAGGGCTTCAATAGGAGCCTGAGCATATCTCTCTGCAAGGGTCCTTTGACGCACCTCCAGCCCCCTACCCACGCCCACAACCGCTATCTGCGAGCACTGTACTGGCGGCCGATGTTGCTTCATTCACGGTTATTGACCGGGACAAGGCGCTCTTGAATTGAAAAGAGAAGCTTCATGAATAACAATCAATAACCCGGCTGGGGGACAAAGATTACACACAACGCCCTGCAACACCTGGCAGGAAACCTCTCAAGCCCCGCGCCTCATCACTGCCTGAGCCACTGTTAATACCACTCAAACATCTGGCTGGGGAACTACAATACTGCCATGTATTGTGTATTGCTTGTGTATTGCTCTCACTGGCGTCAACGGGAAGGAGTACATGCAGGGGTGTGTGTGTGTGTCTCCCTCTCAATGATGACATGTTTCTAGCCTCGATTTCTAAAAGTCGCTTACGATGCAACAACTCACTCCACCCAGGGTCATCGCAAAATCTCAGTGAGATCAAAAAATAACCATTTTCCATGTTGCATCAGAAAAGGGGTCACCAAGCCAACTACCCAAGCAAAACAGCAGCCGGAACGTCTAGAAAGATGACAACTGACATTAGGGAACACGGTGAGGGAGGTGAAGAGATAGATGTGGGCTACTCTGTAATAAATAATACGGCCCCGATTAAAGCCTGCTGAGTTATATAGTCAGCGACCTTGGCCGGCAGCCATGCCGGGATTGAAAACAAGGAACAAGCAGGTTTTTTTTTCATCAGCCGATTGCTGGCGTGTCAAAAGCTGAGTTTGTGTGCAAATGGTTCCTTCAGTCTTCCAGTTTACCATTTGGCCAAAAGGACCCCTTTTTGGTTCATTTCCCAAAACAGAGAAAACGTTGCCGGTTTGAGAGAATAAAACCTTAATATATTAGTTCCTGATGAGAATAATACAACAAGAAACACACACGCCTACATAAATTCATACACCATCTGGGAGAGGTGCCAGATTAGGCATAATTGTCTAGAAGGAATATTAATTGACCCTTAAATATTTTAGTAAATGAGTGAGTAAATGTAGACATTTAAATATACAGAGCAAGAAAGCCTTTATTATATTCTGCAATACATGTTTGTCATATTATACATAACAGAAGAGAAGACCAGTGAAGGCTTGGAGAAGTCTTTCCCTTTGGTCACTGATGTGAGTGTGACACAACCTTCGATTTAACTTAATGTCATTACCGTGTGGTGAAAGCCACACACTGATAACCACAACAAAGGTCAATGTTGAGGCAGGGGTGTGTGAAACCACGACCATGAGGTCTGACAAGATGCTGGTGAGCAGATCTGAAGGACAACTGGTGTTTATTGCTGCTGCAACAATTAGTAAAAGTAATCAGTTAATTAGAATTTAGATAGTCGATGAATCATTGACAAAACTCTTGCTCCTCATCCTAAACTTAATTTCTGAATAATTTATGATGGACTTCGACATTATTGATCTTTAAATGACAATTATGAATCAATTAACCAAATGCCGAAAATATAAATCCCCAGTTGAAGTTGATATAGTTGCTTGAAAGGCAGCCCTAATAAATATATTTGCTCAGGATTTTGACCTAACAATCCTTATAATGTGCATTTAATTCCCTTTCAGACCCAAAAACTGCTTAAATCTAAGGAATTCTGAGCTAAAACCGTGTGAACGTTCAGAGCATGGGGACACAGCGCCCCCCTGTGGCCTACTGGGCTGTCTACGAGGGAGAGCAGATGCTGTACAACAGACCCTTCAGATAATGGAGGGAAACAGTTGGCTCCATCAGAGAGGTCATAGATCCATAGACAAGGTGCAACTGCATGGCTACTGAAACATACTGCAGATATTTCATTTTCGTCTGTACATGTATAGACTCCAGTGACTATAGAATATAGAATACTATAGATTGATTAGATATGCAAGGAATGTTTTGTTCTCTTGAAATTTCTGTTTTACAGTTTGTGATGGAAGTATTAATTTACATTTCGCTGGTGTCGCCTGTGTGTGTGTGTGTGTGTGTGTGTGTGTGTGTGTGTGTGTGTGTGTGTGTGTGTGTGTGTGTGTGTGTGTGTGTGTGTGTGTGTGTGTGTGTGTGTGTGTGTGTGTGTGTGTGTGTGTCCATAGCAAGCAGGTAGAAATGAAGTACACATGGTAACCATCATGGCAGAGATAAAATAGTATGCAGAATATTATTGTTCATTCTATGTGTATAAAAAAATCTGAATCACTATCAAAGTGTAAATCATTTAAAACATATTTCAGCAGACACTTGTTAACGTGTGCGTGTTTGTAAAAACATAAAATAATAACATCCAACAATCACCCAGAAGATCCCAGGTTTTGGCCTCATAGATACAACAATAAAAAGCTTTTTCCCCACAAACACAGTCATGCAAACAACCACACAAACAGCTACACAAACCAAGCCTCATCGTCTCACAGCTGTGAAGACGTGACGGTGCAAATACAACAGTGAAAGGTTCTTATGCTAAAGTATGATATGATACAGCCAATGATATCTCAACGACATTCATCATGGTGCCCATAATGTAGGGCATACACTAAATTGAATCCAAAACACGCTTAAGGAAGGTCCCTGTACAGGCTAAGTCCATAGGGGTGTTTGTTTGTTTCAAACAAGGTTGAAACCGAGCAGCACCCAGGAGGTCGTCAGAGGAACAGTGTTGCCAGGGCAACATGCTGATACCGCGTCAGTCGACGTGCACTGGGACAAGATTAACCAAAGAAAAGCAGTAATGTCTGCCTGCTGCACTCTAATTCCTGGATCAATCCGGGCAGCGCCACGAATTAAAGCGCAGTATTAAGCCCTCCCAAGAACCGTTTGGATCCCAGGGCGAACGCCTGTCAGATATTACAATACTCCATTTCCTTACAGTGACACAATATGCTGCTCGATTCAATGGGACACAAGCGGAAGGTTGCCCGTTCTGGAAGAACAACAAAAAATAAATAAAAAAGCTTTAAAGTGGCACTAGCTGTGGTGTGCTGTATACACTGAAGGGAACAGAGAGAGTTTTGGATCGCTTACAAATTCTAGCTGGGGGACGAACAAAACACAACAGCCTTTGCAACTTGAACGTCCTTATCTGCAGGGATTCTATCCAACATAGATAAAGCGAGTCAGGGATGTATAGGAGATCCTTCACCCCGACCGCGAGGTAACACCGAGTAGATAAAAAACGCGACAAGTCCCGAGTCAGACAAGTGCATTCTGGGTAGTGTGAGTGCAAGGGATGGCCAGTTCAGAATACTATCTCGCTAGTGCCTTCTGTTCCTCGGGCGCCGTTTATCACATCGTCCATCATCGAGGTCCGCCAAGAACGCAGCACAGTGCTCAAGAGCACAGAGGAACACAACGTCTACGATTAAAAAGGACCCCTGGCAGCCCTTGCCATGGAGAGCCATGCTTAAATAAACGATACTAAAGGAAGACACATGGCCAAACAGAACATTGACGGTGGATAAATGAGGCAAGATCCCCCACCCACACCGCACACAGACGCACATTGAGTCATAAACACACCCACACATGCCCGTTTTAGTCCAGCGGCACGTCTGCAATGCCGGACCCCATGAGAGTTGTAGCCTGCTTGGACTCCCTCATCTTGTCCAGGCCGAATAGGAGGTCCAGCTGGGTGATGGGACGCAGGTGATCCTCGTCCAAAGGCCTGCAGGACACAGTCCGCACACAGGTTACACTCTGAACGTCACCCGTAAGCCCCGACTAACACCGTAAGGACGCTCTGTAGGTCATCGGTGCGTGTTAAAGATCGACTTTTCATTGATTTCTCCTTGAAACAGTTCTTTGCACATCATGCGTTTACGGTTGCCGATCAACAAGGGATAACAGCTGACACTGACCTTACTTCCTACTTAGTTATCTTTAAAACAGTAATTATATGTACCAAGAAAGCACTATTGTGAAGCATGATACACAAACAAAATGACAAACTGCCGAACTTGAGACAACCCTGTTTACTTCATGTACATTTTTCCAAAATGTGTATTTTTTTATAACTTGGCAAATCCCACACCCATCTGTTCCAGGCAGACAGGGAACATCGATATATAGTCATGATAATAACACTTTCTGTCACACCCTAATAATAAATAATGACGTGTCAGCTTAGGAATTTAAAGCCCCATGTTAAAAGAAACACTTGAGCTTTATTACATTTAACCATATGGCCTTTTGGGAGATCAGGTTTATGCCAAATAAAATACATCCCTTACTTCGTTTTGCTAATGTTAAGTCATATGTTCGTATCATAAATCATATTTAATTTGGACTAAAAATCACTTAATAATTTTTTTTTCTGTGTCACTACAATGTCAGTGAAAACGCTAAAACTAGAATGCTAAATGATCATCCCCAAAATATCTCGAAACTAACCAAAAACGAATCTGACACTAACCCTACCCTGACTCGACCCTAACCCGACCAAAACCCTTACACAACCACATCCCGACCTCAACACTAACCCTAACACCAACCCGACCATAATACCAACCCTTAAGGTTCGTTCACACCAATACGCGAAGGGGCGACACGATCCCATTGAAAGTGAACGTAGAGACCACCAGCGACAGTTTATGATTTGTCGCGCGACAAAACTTGGGCGACAACGTGAACGGGCGACAAATGTGTCTTTTGGTGTGAACGCACCTTTACAGCACGCCAACCATAAAACAAACCCCAACACCACCCGACCCCAACACCACCCTGTCCCTAACCTGGCCCCAACCCGACCATAAAGCTAACCCATACAGCACGCCGACCATAAAGATAACCCCAACTCCACCTGACCCCAAGACCACCCGGTCCATAAATCTAACCCGTACAGCATGCCGACCATACATCTAACCCCAACACCATCCGACCCCAACCCCACCCCGACCTGCCTCTATCAAATGAAAGACCCTCTGCATCAGAACACGGCGGCTCTGTTCGTTCGTGACCTACCGCTCCTCCTCCTGGTCCTGCATCTGCTGGGCGATCTGCCTCATCTGCTCCTTGCGGACGTAGTCCCTGACGCGGTACATGGCCGCGTCGCGACACAGCTCGCGCAGGTCACTGCCCGAGAAGCCGTCCGTCTTCTCAGCGACCTCCTTCAGGTTGATGGCGTTGCTCAGCTGGACAGCGACAGAGAGACCCAGAGAAGGGGAGCGAATCACACACTTTGACCAGGTGATTCACTTTTAGCAGACAGCTTTAGCAAACAAGTAAAGCAGACACATCATCGCAAAACAGTCATTAATAAATCATAAATGATCCATTATTGAATAGATGGATTCAATTAATAGTCATACACAACATTTAGAGCACATCATCCAGACATAACGGAGTAAAAGTAAATATTGCGATGGGCCATAATGCAAATTGGAAGCGTTTGAATAGATTGCGTTGATGCCATAACGCATTTGTAACACAACGATAAAAAACGGTTATTTGACGTTGTTTCTAAAATAGGGTTAAAGAAAAAATGCTGAATTCAACATGCTTACAAACGATCCAAAAGAATACCAGATCAACTACTTCAAGGAGAAATGCAGAGATTACACTATATGCCGATATGCATTTTTCAGTCATCACTTCCATTTAAAAGATGGGCAACAGCGATGAAGACAACTACGCATTGACCAAAAGGTTAACGTTGGCTTCTATGAAAAGTACAAAAAAGTGTCAAACTCTATCAAACGCTTACGTTCTCTCCCGCCAAGATGAGCTTCAGGATCTCTTGTCTCTCTCTTGTTTTCTGTGGAAAGTCAGACAGATAAAAGTAATGACCCACATCCATATATTATTGGACAAAAGGTTGACTGTTTAACAAACATTGATCAAAATAGGGAATGGTAAGTACCATAAAGGTTAATCATTATGCTAAATACATGATTACGGTCTGGACTATTAATTCCAGCCCAAATATGAATTCAATCGATTTTTCTTTAAATTAGGCACTTTCGAAGAGCAGTGCATTTTCTTTGGAAGAGAAATGTCAGTCAGTAGCACATCTCTCATAACGGAAATCACGGAAACCCTGAGAAGAAGCCATCATGGCTGGTCAGGTTAGTTTACTAAAGGCCAATCCACAACAGCAGCAGCACAAGCAGTGTTAGTAGTGATACTGTGTGTTGAACCTTACAGGCAAGCCAACATGAAAGGTGGTGGGCATGCGACGCAGGATTGCTGGGTCCACATCTTGGGGCCTGTTGGTCGCCCCCATCACCATCACCTAGCATAGAGCAAGAACAGAGTTAACGAAACAATCACACAACACGGATCACCTACCATAGATAAAGACCACAATGCTAAAGAAAAAATGATACACCAACCATCCCCCATAGCACATAGACAAATTAATCTATGAGGTTGTTCAGCCTTTAACCTGCCTAGCGGTCAAATTTCTGAAAAAGGTCATTAACACTCCCTACCGGCTATGGATGTGGGTACTATTCACTGCATTATCTGGCAAGTGGCTATAGTTCTGGATGGGGCCGTTCATCCTTTCACCTGCCTAGTGGGTATTTTTTATGGATTAGGTCATTCAGACTCTCACCTGGCTGGTGGCTTTAGTTCTGGTTGAGGTCATACAGACTCTCACCTGGCTGGTGGCTATAGTTCTGAAAGAGGTCATTCAGACTCTCACCTGGCTGGTGGCTTTAGTTGTGGTTGAGGTCATTCAGACTCTCACCTGGCTGGTGGCTTTAGTTCTGGTTGAGGTCATTCAGACTCTCACCTGGCTGGTGGCTATAGTTCTGGATAAGGTTATTCAGCCTCTCACCTGGCTGGTGGCTATAGTTCTGGATAAGGTTATTCAGCCTCTCACCTGGCTGGTGGCTATAGTTCTGGTCGAGGTCATTCAGACTCTCACCTGGCTGGTGGCAGCAGTGTCCAGGCCGTCCCACAGGCTCATGAACTGGGCCTTCATCATGGCTGTGGCCTCGTGGTCCAGGCTTGAGCGGTTCCTCAGGAAGGAGTCTGAAGCGAAGATAAGCAAGCGATGGTCTTTAGAAGCTAAATAAAAGCCTACGAAGTGTAGCTAGGCATATTCAACCCTGAGTTGAAGTCCTGTTCATTTTCTGGAGAGACACTTTGATCATGAATGCAAGTGAAGTTTGGCGAGAGATCACTTATTTACATGAATGAATATAAATTCCACAAACTTTGTAAACATTTACTCTAAACATTCACAGTGATATTGACATTAGGTATGTATTTGGTCTTGTATTATGAATACAATAAATCAGCAAAGAACATTGCTCACGGAAAATATGGAGATTTACTGATCTGTTGTAGACAAGGATGCATAATGTATCAGGAATATTATGACTTGAAATGTTCTGAGGTTCAACAAATATCATTTAATTTCCTCTTCTTGTTTGAATAACAGGAGAAACTGAAAATGGCTCACTCGGTTTAGCTTACTAGAGTTTGGGCTAGCCATTGCCATGGGACCAACAAACGCCAACATGCTAAACGTCAACTGTTAGCAACACAATGAAGTAGGGGTGGGGAAAATAATCGATTATTCGATGCATCGCGATTCTCGCTAGAACGATTCTGTCTCGATGCAGATAAATTAATAATCGGAATAAAAATAAAAATAAATGAAATCTCTTTTTTTTTGCTGCAACACTGTTCACCAGAGAGGGATAATTTTGTAATTTTAAAATTATGGAATTTATCTTAAGTGTGTATTGGCCAATCTGATTTATCTTGACACGATTGCGATTCAGCCTACGCATAGCATGCGTGCAAACTCACAGCCAGAACTCCTTATAATTCAAGAGCAGCTTTTCCTTTAATGACATAGAAAAGAAAGATTAGAAAGAAAATAAAACTGAAACCTATTTTTTGCATGCTTCCATATTGTGTTATAATGCAAGCTGCATTGATCATTGCATTGTTCATAGAAAGTCATATTTGTGACAAAAGCTTTCTCTCTTATGAAATATTAGATAAGTTAATTCATCTGTTGATGTCTTTAATGATCATCACAAAACTCTGAGTAGCAAACCCAGGTGTATGTATATATTTTTAAAAATCACGCATGGAAATGTACATAAAAAAAATTGTTGCATCGATAATCCCTTCAGAATCGAATCGTTGAACTCATAATCGGAATCGAATCGTGAGGTGCCGAGAGATTCCCACCCCTACAATGAAGTCACACTGACCGATCTCATCGATGAAGATGATGCAGGGCTGGATTTTCACCGCCAATGAGAAGACGGCAGCCGTCAGCTTCTGTGATTCACCGTACCACTTGTCCGTCAGCGTGGATGGCTGCAGGTTGATGAACTGACAACCGGAAGCTTTGGCTGTTGCCTTGGCGATCAGAGTCTTTCCGCACCCCGGTGGGCCAAACAAAAGCACGCCTAGAAGAGAAATTCAAAGAGTTATGGAACAGATATGAAAACATATTATTTGAATGAAGTCTCCTACCTACTAGGCAACTTTAAAGTCGGGCCCGCCTTCGGCACTACACTTTACACACAAGACTGGTCTTGACGAACGGCCTTGCCTTGCCGTCGGGTCAGTGGTCCACACTAGGTGATTGGGAACATGGGGGGTCCACGCATGAACACTCTACCATCAGATTCTCTGTGCTTAAACCCTTGCCAAATCTAGCAGGGAACATGTAAACTCAAGTAGACACGAATGAGGATGACCTGCCCAGGATTAATTGATTTGGATTCAAATGAAGAAACAAATGCTGTGTTCCAATATCCATACTTCCATGAGTTCACTTAAACGTAGTACACTATCCGCACTCACTAAGTGCGCTTATTTTCAGATGTCAGTGTTGTTCCAAATCGAATACTCCGTGGTGCAGTAACCGGAAATTACGATCACGACTGCTTCGAACGGTGAACTCTTTACGCCTAGCAGCTATAAAAAGCTATAAAAACTACAAAGTTACTCTATTATTGCAGACTATGTGGAAAATGCGCCGACTTTGGCTCAGCCTGGCTCCGCCCTCTTACGCTACATAGCTAAGATGGCTGCCGTTGAGTACGAAAAGCGTACATCGATCCACACTTAGCGATTTTTTTGAGTACACCATCCAGGTCCTTTCAGTACACTTATTTTTGCCCGATCTGAATTGGAATGCCCTACATAATCAAACTAAGGCCAGTAAGTACGGATAGTATGATATTGGAACATATTTCTGTGTATTTAAGTTTATGTTCCATTCTTATAGGATTATTTATGTTCTTCTCGATCAATGTAGCGGTGCTTTTGTAGGCATGCTCCCCTCTAAAAATGTCAGCTCTATTATTCAAAACACAGAAAAAAAAACAGAGAAATAAAATGAACAGTACAAATGGAATATGGATATACTGAAACCTTTCAAACGAAAGACAGTAATTCCTAGTGTTTTTCCAGGTTGCAGGAGTTGTTGCTCTGGTAGATAAGCAGCAGTTTAAGCCATTTCAAATTACAGGGTTAGGTTAGGGTTATGGTTAGGTCCGATGACTAGTGTTTTAATAAGAATGATTATAGGTTAGCGATGAGACCGATGACTCACACATCTGAGTCATCGGTTTACAGGAACGGGTTGTTTGCTTCCTCCTACTAGAGTCGGTATCAAATCGGTCTGAATAAAATGTTGCCGTCCTGACTCTACGGGGGTGGCCAAGTAGCTCATGAGACCTCCCACACTACATGATAAACAGAGCTGACTTCCGTCCCGACCAGCCCCCCAATCCCCGACTGAGTCAGCGAGTTTGTCGCCTAGTGGGTATTAGACTGATTAATAGACTGATATTTGTTAGTTTGTTTTTTTGGATTTCATTTAATAAAATAAAGAAGAAGTGGGTGATCTCAACATAGCCATGACTCAAAGTCCAAACGATATTTAGGCCACACATGTAAAACACTAGTTTTAAACGGCTTCAGCAACACAGACTGGAAAAGATAAAGAATCTACAACTAACCTACGATGATTCTTTATCAGTACATTTGTGGTACCTTTAGGTGGCTGGAAGAGCTTGGATCCAGCCAGGAGGTGTCTCTTCTGGAACGGGAGGATGACTGTGTCCTGCAGCTCATAGATGACCTCGTCCAGCCCTGCTACGTCCCTCCAGGTCACCTGCAGACAGGAAGTAAACACCTCTAACCTCCGCTGATCACAGACAATTCAGGAAGCGTGTGCCTTAAGCCCTCCACTGAGTCACAAACATTGTCTCCAGTCCAGAAGATACTGTGATGACCTCTATCACACCACAACAACAGGTTGTGTGACAATCATACTGTGTGAACCACGATTGCCGTCTAATAGAGTTGGCAAAAAGATGAGCTGGAAGACGGTCATCTTATTTAACATAGTATTACAGTAGTATTATAGCCTGTGCAAAATGAAAGTGTGTTTTTCAAACCTTTATTGATCGTGGGTCCACTAGGAGTGACGCGATGTTCATCTCATACTCTGTGAGTTTGACTCCCTCCACACCAATCCTTTTCATCAGCAGCTCTGCCTAGCAAATTGAATACAACACTTTTTAGAGCAGTAAAGAGTAACAATACAACAAAGACGAAAAATAACATTTGCTGTCTGAAAAAAAAAAAAAAAGCTAACCTTTTTCTTGGCCAGGTTTTTCTGCTTCTGAGTTGGGTCCATGGCTTCCATGACCCATTTGATACTGTAGTATGTGGCAGCGCCAAAGATGGTCAACCTTAGCAGCATTCCAACCACCTCATTCCTGGTCAGCGGCCGCAGCAGCGCCTCCCGTGGGAGATCTTTCAGCAGCATCTCATTTGGCAAGGGTCAGTCCATTGACTAGAGAAAAGAGCGATACAGTTATTTTGGGTGCAATTAGGAATTTCCTCAATCTCAAGGTTTAACCTGACCAGCCAGCTTGTTTGGATATATGTTTTATGCAGATGTTTTAAACGATTGAAGCGCCGTTAGGCATTTGACTTTGCATCACCAGCATCATAGTGATGCCAGTGCCAAAGGATGTTGGTTAGCTATCTGACTATGTATGTTATCAATTGCAAATCGCAAACGTATACACTGATTTATATAACACAAATAGCGTGACACACTGGACTCTTGATAAATCTTATATATATAATTTAATATTTTCATTAAAGCTTGTGAAATCAAAAGAACACTTACACAACATCAACCGGGTGAATACGGTTTGATCGTCATGAAAGTCGGTGCGGTTACCATCGTGACTCGGGTGGAAACAAGTGCTGCAATTTCCTTGGTGAGTTTTGTTCCGACTCTGCGCTCAACGAAAAAACCACTGGATGGCAGACTTGTACCTTTTTTCAACAGTCTTAGAAACCTTCAATTTCAGAACTGTAGGTAGACTTATAATCGAGTGGCCTATATAAATTAGATACTGTACGATTATGTTAAATTAGAATATTAACAGATTTCGAAATAGCCTACAGTTTTGGCATTTTTAATTATGTATGCAAACATATTGATTTAGTTTATATTTTGGCTTAATATAAATCTAATACAACTATCATATAGAATTCCTGAAATGAGTCCAACATACTGAAAAACATTGTATGTTTCTGTTCAATAGCAAATCAAAACCCCTTATTTTCCTGTTTTCTTTCAAGGTGAGGCTGCTATAAATCAGACACTTTAGGTAATGATAATGATGATAAGATCAATCTATCGTGTGATTGGATAATCAACAATCCAAGATGTGTCTAATTGAAAAGTCTACATTCCAAGAAAGGTACCCTTGGTCCCTTTGTGATCATCTGGCCCGATTTCAGTTTGATTTCCATTCATTTCCAATTCTATTTGATGGTGGATAATTCAGTCTCCTTAACACCGGCCACACAGATAAGGATTTAACAAATGGCCTCCTCCAGCAAGGCAATTCATCACACCCGGGCCAAAGGGATTCTAAGTGTCACTGATTTAGAGCTTTCCCACTACTCTTAAAATGGCTTCCTCCTCTGCTTGTGTCCAGACTCTTCCCTTTCTTCTCTGCCCCATGATTGCATAGGAGTATTTGCGCTAATATAATAGAAACATTTTGCCCTTTTGCCGCCGTATTGATTCAGTACTATCTTATGAATAAAGTGAATGTGGATTTATTTGTAATGATCCCCTTAATGGCCTAATAAGGACACCTACTATTTGTTTTATGATGTTTAGATAGAATTTATGAGTCAAGTCCGTTTATTTGTAAAGCCCTTAATCACACTTAGTGTCTCAAAGGGGCTTCACAAGCCCACATTATACGACACCACATAACCCTATATGCCCTTTAAAGGAAGAAGCTTCTCCGCTCTCAAAGGATAAAAGTATTGAGAAGCACACAGTCACGCTACATCCACCCAACATTTAATCCTGCTTCTAGTCAATACACATGCAG